>NC_136430.1:28515000-29115000 GCF_052849685.1 Lactuca virosa | reverse complement strand
GCTGCGAAGCGAGGACGAGATGCGATGACGCGATGTGAGGCTTGCTGCTGCTGAGCCGGCTACCCTAGCCGTTCACCGAGCCGAATTCCGAGCCGAGGCCCTAAACTCCGGCGACCGTAAACCGCCGACCGTAAACTCCGGCGACCGTAAACCGCCGACCGTAAACTCCGCCAACCGTAAACATGTTTACGGCCGTAAAGTAGAATCGAAAGGGCAAAGTCGTCTTCCAAGGCTTACATCCTCTCGTGAAATTCGGGAAATTTGCTTAAATAGATGAATCTTCCGAATCTCATGGAACGTCTGACAAGATGTCTTCTGAGCCCACTTCCTCCGAGAGAGTTGTTTCTGAAGATGTCATCACAGTTTCAGATCATGATGAAGAAGAAACTCCAGCTGCTAATGCTCAAGTAGCTGAGGAACACGAATTGACATCTGTTCAGGTACAAGGAGATTACAATGAGGGGTCTGGAACGGAGACTGATTTGTACGAAGGCCTCGACCTCACAAGATTCGATAACGATGAAATTCCTCTCAACTTCGGTAGCAATGAAGATTTCATAACTGGTGTAAATCTCAACACACTGCTTGAAAATATCGATGAAGTTGCTCATCCAGCAACGGAGATAAGGGAAAAAGAAGACGTTCTCGAAGCCACGCCTCCTCCTACCAATCCAACGGCGGAAATAGCAATTCCTATGGTGACAGTATCAGGGATTCCTCCCCTTGATGTTGTTTTACCTACTTCTGAGCCATTGGAAAGTGATCATACAACTACACAAGCCTCTCACCCTCCATCAAAAAGACGAAGACTTGACCCTAGACAAGGAATTCTTGATTCGAGTTCACTTCAAAGTTTTACAGCTCCACCAACAACAACTCCAGTTATCATCTCATCTGAACCTATCAGTGAAGGTCCTAGTACCTTCTATGAAGCTGGTGGATCTTCCTTCCCACGGATTTCTCTCCTCCCAGGCCAGAGCATGATGCTGCCTCGGTTAAGTTAGCCATGTTTTTGGCCAGAGAACAACTCACAACGCCTCCCTCACATGGCAAAGGAATTTCTATTGGGGGTGGCAGCTCAGGAGAAGAGAATCCTTCACTTCTTGGACTCCAGAAAGAGATCGATGCTCTGAATCAGAAAAATGTTGATTTAGATCAGAGAAATATTGAGCTGGATATCAAGGTCGCAGACCTTCAGACTGAGAATACAAAGCTCAATATTCAAGTGGCCGAACTTATCGAAGACAAAGCTCTGAAGTCGAAGCAAATTATTGACCTTCAGACGCATTTCGGCCTGTTGACCGCCAGCTACTACGATCTTAAAAAGAAGCTGGAAGAAAACTTTGGCGACAAATTCAAGTCATCTGTTGACGAGCCAAAGATCTATCTTCCTGATCAAGATACTCCCATAGTTCCACAACCTACAAGGACGACCACCGTCGTTAATCGCTTTGAGAAAGAACCGACTCAGGCTCCAAGTATAATGGCATTAAAACGCGCTAAATTGGCCAAGTCAGCTGAAAAGGGTCAACTTCTATTCAAAAGGAGCGCAGATCATAATGCCCCTGGGATCAACAAAAAATCACCGTTACGGATCTGGGCGAACATCGTTTCAGAGACGTTTATGGTGATAGGTCAGGAATCATCTCGTAGGGATTCCATGACACTATGAATATGTTTATGGTGAGAAGAAAGAGCGGCAATACTGAATTATACAAAGATGCTCACGATTTTCATTCCTTTACCAGGATTGATCTTACAGAGCTGTCTAAAGCTCCTTTCTCAAATCCATCAAACAATCGCAGGGCGACTCAGTTCAAATCATTTTTGGAAGATCAAGTAGCTAATGGTTTCCCTTCAATGAAGACTGCAAAGTCTATTATAAAGATTTATCCTAGCGTCATTGATCCCAAAACAAGTCAGCCACTTCGATCAGTGATGTGGCCCGCTACTGCTCAAGTAAAGCAGGTTCCCGTTCTTCAAAATTATCCAGATGGATCTCTCGCATCCAAGCAATACTGGGTGTTTGATGAATCTGCTGCTGCTGCTGTCATCAAGCTTAAAGACGATTGTATCCGCTTGTATGACAAGAGGGATTTGCTTCAATTTGGCAAGTGGGACATACATCAGGTCTCCATTCATCAGATCAAGGTGGCTGAAGACATTTTTGAGCCCATTGCAAAGGAATACACTTCGATGGTTGCTGAGATTATCGAGAAGGAGATGTGGAACAGAGCTATGGGAAAATCTGATGTGCTGGTGGTCGACAAAAGCTGAGTCCAAGCTAGCACCAAACCAAGGGGAAGATTGAAAGGTCCAATTAATGTGGTTTGGTCTAGGCTTTCAATGTAATAGTTCAGTATGAGTCTGTAATACATTTTGAGAGTTGTTTAGGTGTTTACTGTTGGAAAGTGTGTTTACGACCGTAAACAGAGTTTACGGCCGTAAACACGTTTACGGCCGTAAACCCTGTTTACGGTCGTAAACCCTGTTTGCGGTCCTGTCTAGTATAAATAGCGGAGGTATAGGTATATGTGTAGTTGTTGATGCCATTGCGTTTACAGAGTGTTACATCGAGTTGTACCTGACGTTTTTCTGAATATAAACGTGTGCAAGCTCGATTTCTTTTCTTCTTATTCTTCTATCTGTGATTGTTTGTTGCTTGATCATTGGTAAAGATCCTTTTCAGGACCTTACAGTTGAAAAAGGTCTCACCTTGCTGGCTCAATCCTCTCTTCATCAACTGTTTTGGGAGCATGCTTTCAAAACTGCTACCTATTTACATAATCGCACCATCACTCCTTTACTCAATTATGAATCCCCATATCAACGTCTATATAATAAAACACTTCATTATCCATTTCTCAAGACCTTCGGCTGCCTTTGTTTTCCATTTCTTCGACCTTATAATACTCATAAAATTGATTTTTGATCCAAACCTTGCATCTTTCTTGGGTATAGTGCGTTACATAAAGGTTACATTTGTTATCATCAAGAAACTGACCATGTATACATCTCTCGACATGTGGTTTTTGTAAAGTCCCAAATCCAGGAACCAAACCAGTGATCAAACATTGAACAATCAAACAATAACAAGAATGGAGTAGAAGAAGGAATTACTCAAGCAATGTACACGTTTATAACCGCAAACGTCATGTACACCTTGAAGAACACACATCCACATCTTTCTAGCTCACGTCACACTGATCCCTCACTCTGACACATTCTGACACTATATATAGGGACCAACCAACCGCAAAAGGGTTCACGGCCGTGAACACCTGTTCAACCGTGAACACAAGACCGCAAGCCTACAAACACCAACCTATGACCAAAACCTTAACATGATCTATACAAAATAATTGCCTAGCTCAAACCACAAAATTGTGACCTAACAATCTCCCCCTTGGTTTGAGCTAGCATGGACTCAAGTCTTCTTGATCAGCAGCACATCAGATTTTCCCATAGCCCCCAACCAAATTTTTATTTCAGTGATTTTGGCAACCATACTTGTGAACTCCTTGGCAGTCGGCTCCATAAGCTCCATTTTGTAGTATATTTGATGGTTAGCCAAGTGTGTATGTCTCGCTCCCTGAACCGCATAAGATCCTTAGAATCAACAAGACGAATAACGTTATCGCTATCTCGGAACTTGATCACTATAGTGGCGTTAGGATCTTCGACTGTGGTCTTGAACTTGTCACCGAATTCTGCAATAAGCTTGTTCTTCAAGTCAAAGTACCCTGCTGATAGGGCACCAAGATTAAGCTGGAGATCGGAGATCTGTTTAGACTTATGAAAGTTTTCTTCTTCAAGCTCGGAAACTCGAATATCGAGGTTTCCGATCAGAACGTCTTTCTCGATGATCTTCTGTTTAAGAGTAGTGATCTCCTCTCTTAGCTCTGGGACAGATGGGCCCGCTCCTCCTGAGCTGCCTTCCCCGATAGATATGCCTTTTCCGCGAGGAGTAGGATCAGCATCATGTTCCGCCAAGAACCTGACGAGCCTCTCAGAGGCAGCGACATGCTTAGGCCTTGGAGGGGAGGAACCCCTAGGAGCTGAAGAACTCCCGATTTCAAAAACAGTGCTTGGACCTTCCTGAATATCAACTTGGGCTGACTGTGATGGTGTAGCGGCGGCTGTAGTTGCTGGCTGCGTTGGCTGGGCTTGATCTCTAATAGGCACTTTCGGCCTCGGGTCAGCTCCCCTTTTTTTCAACGGAGGCTGGGAGGCATGTGTCAGTACAAGATCACTTTCAGACGACACCGGAGTTGGAGTGACAATTGGAAGGGGAGGAATCCTTGAAGTCGTATCCATATCGGTTGAAAGGTGTCGGCCATCTGATCAAAAGTTGGAGACGTCACTTTGAGAACACCACTAACTCCTTCTATCTCCGTTGCAGGTTGCACAACATCATGGACAGTGTCAAAGAAAGCATCGAGGTCTTCACTGCTTAACCTTATATCATTATCCTGCTCAAAACCCATGAGTTGCAAACCCAATACATCCAAATTTTTCAAAAATAATACATTTTGAAGACTTAAAAAATAAAATTAATATTAAAATAAACCAAAAAAAATTTAAACTAAACTATTTTTTTAATTTTTGATTTTTTTGAAAAATAAAATAACACTTACTTCCTTTTTCACCATGACTATTAATTTTGTGAGTTTGGGATCAAAGTTATTAGACAGCCTTAATCCGTTTATCGGTACCTCCCCCTTCATGAATAGATCTGGTCAATCGACGGTATCGTGGTCCACTTAAACACGAAAGATTGTGACAAATTTAGGACATACTACAGATGACAAGACATTGTGCCTTACGTTCCTAGACATAATTCCTAAGGACCATTCATCTGACGACGACCAAGGTATTGTTGTCTACCTAAATTGAGCAGCGAGATCTACAAACAACCTATTAATTGTTCAATTTTAGATGAACTAGAACATGTTTCCCGCTTCCTGATATACCCCAATAATTAAGGACTTCCAAAATACTCCTTACTTTAGATGAGCAGACAATTATTATGGGAGAAGTAAGATTTAGAATGCATATGTTGTACACCCAGGTCGGATCTCTTCCAATCACGCAGAGGGTGAAGCATATGACTAACCAGATTTAGAGGGATTGAGAAGTAGAATGGTGCATATGCTGTGTACCAGGTCGGATAATTCAATCACGCAAAGGAGACAGCATATGGCTAACAGATAGAAAGAATTGCATAGATGAGAAGATGCAGAGAGATAGAATTGCATATGATGCATTACAGGTCGGATCTTTCGATCACGCAGAGGAGGCAACATATGACTGACAGAAAGAAAGTAAGAAAATAACCTTCTACATATCTACTTTATCGGAATTCCCCAGTCGCCCCGTCAGTACCAGAATTAAGGACATGAGTCCGTACATCGAGGAAAAGTTAAACCACGGTTCTAGATACAGATTATATAGTGTATCCGTAGATTCCCATGTATATCTCCCTGCTCAACCTACCCAAGCGTCGTATTGTCAGGCTAAATGGATCTACCTAGGTCAAGATTTGTCAAGTCATTTGATTCCTTAAGTTCTTCTATGCCTAGTCAAATCCATCTTAAATCTTTCGTGCCTACCAGCGCATTGAACACAGAGCCTAGACAATTCAACTTTGGTACCTTACACAGATGAAAATTGCCTGTTATCACTGAGTTGATATCACTTCCCAGCACATCACCTGCAACCACACTCCATCAACAACATATTTTTAGTTTTTCTGATTTTCTAATTTTTTTTTTGTTTTTGATTTTCTCATGTTTTTGGATTTTTGAAAATTTTCCAATTTTTTGTTTTGTTTTATTCCCCCCCCCCTAAATTTGTGCATGGGAGAGAAAAGAAAAAATAAATGCGCAAATTTAAACTTCCTAAAAACAAAAATCAGTCTTCAAAACGAATCATTTTCAGAAAAAAAGGGGTCTCAAGAAAATTCAAACCGTAGTCCATAAGCTGATCTGTGAGACACTCAACAAGCTACACTTTAACTCAGGAGCATAGATGACGTTCTCAAAACTCAGCACTCCATTTGTAACTGTTCCTTTCTGTGTGATCTTCCCTCCATCTCTTCCCACGAAGAAAACATAGCCCCCATTAAAATTCTGAATGACGTGCAGTTGGGAGATGTCTCCTGTCATGTGCCTGGAACAACCGCTGTCGACGTACTAAGGTATGACGACATTCCTCCGCAGCTGTTCCTGCACAATGCGTGAGATTAATTAGATTTAGGGACCCAGGTCATAACAACACTGAGTTTTTCTTTGTTAGCAGCGGATTTTCCTTTTTCAATTTTTGAATTTGATTTATCACCAGATGCACAAGCAGAAGATTGAGATGATTGGACATTTAGATTCTTGGGTACCCATTGGTAGTTAGGTTTAGAAACTTTTACAGGTGATTTGGAAACAGTTTTCTTTTGTTTTGAGCGTTTGGATTTCTGACTAGGATTAGTCGAGGATCCAGACGCTGCCTTTGACGATATCGATCTTGGCTTGGCCGCATTCGATTTCATCAAAGCACCTGTGGCTGTTTTATTGAAAACCTGTTTATCCTTTTTAAGTTCAGCCCTTTTTCTGTCCTTATGAATATTCCAATCACCATCACGAGAACGAGGTCTCGAGAATTTTCTCACGAGAGATCTTCCTCGCGACTTGTTCTCTCTTCTGTGTGCGTGAAAAGGAACAAATTCCCAATTTGGACAATTGCGTGCGATGTGTCCAGCAGTTCCACAGTTAAAACATGTCTACTTTTTAGCATAAGAACTGGTACCGCTCTTCTCTGGTTTATATTACTTATCAACTCCCTTACTCTTTGCACATGTACAAGTGCATGATTCAGGTTGTGTGACAGGTGTAGGTGCAGTGGGTGTGCTAGTAACAGAAACATCAGAATTATTAGACACATCACCACAAGCAACATTTGAAGCATCAGAATTAAACACATAATCATCACCAATCAAATCATCAGTTTTATAAACAGTATTGTCTGAAACAGAAACATCATTTTTCAAAACAGAATTATTATTAGCACTATTCTCTCTAGACTCCTGCTTTCCTTGACTTAGAGATGGATCTGTATGGGAAGTAGAAACGTTAGTATCTATTTCCCTAGCACTACTTTCTGTGACCTGTGCAGCTGGTTTACCATACACCATAAATGGTTCTCGATCTATCTCTTCCTGAGTCAAAGGTTTAGCAGTATAATTGTGATTGAATGGGGGAGGGACACTCTCATATCCTATACCTACTTGTTTTTGGTCCTTCCACTTCATTTTTTTTTCAATTATTGTTGCCACTTTTTCACTTGACACATCAAATCTTTTAAAGTTAAAATCAGCATTTTCAAAACGTATCTTCAATGTGTCAAGTGCTTCAGTGACAACAGCAAGTTGTTTCTTTATGTAATTATAATTCTCACACTTGTTGCTGTAATCTTCCTACAACTTCCTAAAATCCCTAGTCTTGGCCTCTAATTTCTCTTTTAATGGTCTCTGGTCTTTCTTAAGAGTATACTTCTCATATTTTAGGTCTTCGTTCTCTCTCTTTATCAATTCAATTTGCTCACGTAAAAATTTAACAATGGTTTCACAAGATTTAGAGCATGACACTTCATTTACCGGAAAGCTTTTTGGTTCCATTTTTAAAATTTTCTGAAATTAAAGGTTTGTAAAGAAAAGCAACCGTAAACGATTATAACCAGGAGAGTTCACGGTCGTGCAGAGTTCAATGACCAAATGAGTTCACGGCCGTACACTTGATCACGGCCGTACACACAAGTTAATTCACGGTCCAAGAGTTGAACACGGTCAATGAATGGATCACGGTCACGAGATGAACACGGTCAAATGGGATGAATGGTTCACGGCCGTACACCTGGTTCACGGCCGTAATCACTTCAACAGAATGAACCGTAAAACACTAAAAACAACAGTTTTCGAGAAAAATCTTATCCTTTTAGCCTTGAATACTTGAACAAATGTAGATATCCAAGAATCAAACACGAATCAACCATGAAAATGAAGAGAAGAATCCAGCCGTGAACACCAACTTGAGCAAGTTTGACACCGGATTGGCTCTGATACCAATTGTAAAGTCCCAAATCCAGGAACCAAACCAGTGATCAAACAATAACAAGAATGGAGTAGAAGAAGGAATTACTCAAGCAATGCACACGTTTATAACCGCAAACGTCAGGTACACCTTGAAGAATACATACACGTCTTTCTATCTCACGTCACACTGATCCCTCACTCTGACACATTCTGACACTATATATAGGGACCAACCAACCGCAAAAGGGTTCACGGCCGTGAACACCTGTTCAACCGTGGACACAAGACCGCAAGCCTACAAACACTAACCTTTGACCAAAACCTTAACATGATCTATACAAGATAATTGCCTAGCTCAAACCAAAAAATTGTGACCTAACAATCTCCCCCTTGGTTTGAGCTAGCATGGACTCAGGTCTTCTTGATCAGCAGCACATCAGATTTTCCCATAGCCCCCAACAAAATTTTTCTTTCAATGATTTAGGCAACCATACTTGTGAACTCCTTGGCAGCCGGTTCCATAAGCTCCATTTTGTAGTATATTTGATGGTTAGCGAAGGTGTGTATGTCTCGCTCCCTAAACAACAGAAGATCCTTAGCATCAACAAGACGAATAACGTTATCGCTATCTCGGAACTTGATCACTGCAGTGGCGTTAGGCTCTTCGACTGTGGTCTTCAACTTGTCACCGAATTCTGCAATAAGCTTGTTCTTCAAGTCAAAGTAGCCTGCTGATAGGGCACCAAGATTAAGCTGGAGATCGGAGATCTGTTTAGACTTCTGAAATTTTTCTTCTTCAATCTTGGAAACTCGAATATCGAGGTTTCCGATCAGAACGTCATTCTCGATGATCTTCTGTTTAAGAGTAGTGATCTCCTCTATTAGCTCTGGGACAGATGGGTCCGCTCCCCCTGAGCTGCCTTCCCCGATAGATATGCCTTTTCCGCGAGGAGTAGGATCATCATCATGTTCCGCCAAGAACCTGGCGAGCCTCTCAGAGGCAACGACATGCTTAGGCCTTGGAGGGGAGGAATCCCCAGGAGCTGAAGAACTCCCGGTTTCAAAAATAGTGCTTGGACCTTCCTGAATGTCAACTTGGGCTGACTGTGATGGTGTAGCGGTGGCTGTAGTTGCTGGCTGCGTTGGCTGGGCTTGATCTCTAATAGGCACTTCCGGCCTCGGGTCAGCTCGCCTTCTTTTCAACGGAGGCTGGGAGGCATGTGTCAGTTCAAGATCACTTTCAGACGACACCGAAGTTGGAGTGACAACTGGAAGGGGATGAATCCTTGAAGTCGTATCCATATCGGTTGAAAGGTGTCGGCCATCTGATCAAAAGTTGGAGACGTCACTTTGAGAACACCACTAACTCCTTCTGTCTCCGTTGAAGGTTGCACAACATCATGGACAGTGTCAAAGAAAGCATCGAGGTTTTCAATGCTTAACCTTATATCATTATTGCTGGGTTATGAGCATTCTAACACTCCTAAGTGTACATGCAACCCTAAATACCTTGGATCTATGTTTTCTCTATTATACATACAATTATGAACATCCAAGGTATTATCCTAATCTAGCATACAAAATAATAAATATAACAAGATAGAATACATACCTCTTTGATGTAGAATGTCTTCATGAAGCTTGAGTGCCTAGTGCCCCAAGTGTGACACCTCAAATGGTTCACACAACACCAAATACACTTGGAATAACTTGAGAGAAACTTGAACACTCCTTGAAATCGTCTAGCCCTCACACTCACACATTAGTGCACGATTTCTTGAGCCATGGGATTCTTTTTTATATGGTGGCTATTAGGGTTACACCATGTAACTCATAACTTTACCCATTCCTTATGCTCCATGGATTTTAACCTCCATGGAGTATCCATGGGTCACCCCATGGACTTAGTCCAACATAAGGAATCTTGGATCACAAGCCCACATATATAAGAATGAATGATTTACACAATCAACCCATATATTTAATTAGTCTCCTTTTGATCACTTAATTAATTCCAAATTAATTCTTGATCAATACTAATTAAATAACCTTATTAATATATTAGAACTTATAATATATTAACCAACCTTAAGTGTTATTTCTCTCATTATAGTCTATCCAAATGCATGATGCCATGCAACCCAAATGGACCATACGGGTCGGGTCAAGTCTTGCCAATTATAGTTATGGACTTAGACATTAATCCAACAGTCTCCCACTTGGATAAGTCTAAAACTATTATTGCGTATGACTTCAGGAACCGATCAGCAATCGTAGCTCTCAAAAGCTTCTGTCGAACTCTGACCTTGTCGATGAACTCTGACCTTTGTCAATGACTTGTCCATTAGATAAGGGATCATATATTCCTCCATTCTAGATATCATATGGACTGAGACATGGATTATCAATCATTCTCTCTGTCCATTTGTTGTTTCCCGATTTCCGATTCATGATGACTGACTGATTGAACAAATCAAATCAGTCCTGGCTTGGCCAAGCACTCACATGTATCATCTTTAAATCATCGAGGGCCCCACAGATATCGCTTTTATCCCGAAGGTAAAAGGAATGGATAAACTTCGACTCATATGGCTTGTTCTACTACTTGTTGAATCATACACAAAGGCACGTTTTATAACATCGAGTTACCGAATGCGTTTTCGTGCAATCAATGTACAACCAACTCATAGTAACAACTCATATCTCTAGGTTTGAAGAATATAAGATATTATCGTCTCATGATCACTCGTGATAAAATCCATGAAGTGATTCAAATGAGCGCGGGTTGAATCCAATACTCAGAACTTATGAGCACTCATGAGTGTTGTAGCACCACTTTGTCCACCAACTTGGACCTCTACAAACCAACCCATGACAGTCTTGATTCATATCTACTTCCAACATATGACCGACTGTGGATGGTTTGAATAACTTAATCATTCAGGAAGAGCGACTTAGTTATTCTGGAAGTCAAAACATGCAAAGTGAAACACAAGAATAAATGAATCAAATATGGTATCAAACCCTATGAATATAAATAAACACTTTTATTTATCACCATACTGATTACTCATTATTCATTGTTTCGGTTTATCAACTTTATACTTGAATTAAAAACACTACTTGTCCCATGCTCCAAGCATGTACACTATGTTTTTCTTAAACAATAGCCTTGCCATACACCAAGTATGCACTCTATGTTTGTCTATGATCCTTACTTTGTGAAATAAACCAATTGAACATAACTTCAATGATCCTCTTTTCACAGTCCCAAATCCTTACTGCAAATGCAAGAATTCCAAATTCATGCCATTTACTGAAATCTGTTAGATTCTAAACTTATATGCATTGATCCTCTTAATGATTATGCACGAAGTCAGAAAGACTTGACAACAATCATTACAGAGCATTCCAAAGGAGATCAGCTCCTTGGAAACATCCTTCTTTCATTAAGTTTCCTAATCTTACACAGATTGAATAATTTCTAACTTTGAAACATTTCCATATTCCATTTTGACTATCACTTCTGAACAAGAGTTGCCTCCTTACAGATTATGTCAATATGGTCCTTCCAGAATTAACATTATACTTCCAACTGTCCTTGAGCAACCAATCTTTGGTAAACCTTAGATTGTCCTCGACAATTGCTTAATCATTTTAGTCATATCCAATTCTAGACCTTTTCCCTTCATAATGCCCCAGGCATTTGGAAATTTTTAGAAAGGATGAATATAGCACATGTAATCAATCCTATATCCGAAGCATATGGGACACGATTCATGATGTCTCACATAAAGACTAAACCAGTCTTTTGCTATAATATTTCCATTTCAATTTGCCAAGTTCTCAAAATTCAGATTATGAAAAGGGATGCCGTAATCATAATCGAATTTTAGAACGCAAATAATGGACCCATATATAGAATTTCCTTATGTTGAGCCATTCCAACATGAAATTCATATATATATCCTTGATTAAATACGATTAAAATCTCAATCTAAGCTTTTAGAATTGAAATGAAGTATAATTTCCTCTCCCTTAATTATAGCAAAACAACTTTTTCAATCCCTGCAGCCACACGAATTGAAACTTTTGTTTTCTATAATTAACATTGCTAACTTGCAACACTAACAATAATTATCATGCTCCCACTAACATGATGATTATTAGCATAACACTTATGCTCCCACTAGCTTTGACATGTACTCAGAAATCAGCTGGACTTCTAGAAATCAATACTTTATTGACTTCCTTACCAAAGTTCAGATTTCTGATACGAGATGCTTTGATAAAACTTTATCAAAATCATACACCTTTCCTTAGATAGCATGCATGTGTGTCTAAACAATTTCAGAACTATGAAAAGGGATGCCGTAATCATAGTCTCAATTGTTTAGACCTTTTGCCATCTGCTTCAAATCTACTTGGTGGAAGTGTTTCCTCACCATCATTTTCATGAATCGGAGAGAAACCTTATGACCCTTAGATTTTATGGTGTATGTGTTCTTATCCATGTGAATCGTCAAAACCATAGTCACAAGACAAGGATAATGACAAATCCAAACTCATATGGACTGAACTTATGCAATCTTAACTTCTTGCCACATGGCAGTACAGGGCCTGCCATTGCTTCCAAGTTGTTATGCAACCAATTGAGAACTTTCAGAACTCCTATGCAAAGCCAACTTTAACTGGAATGGGCACAGAATATGTCAACATGATAGGTTATAAACCTCAAGTCGTGTGCTAGTGAAGAACCTCAGGTTTTATTCTTGATTAGTTCTTGAAATTCTTTCAGGATCTTTTAGACTCCCACTGTCTCCTTGACCTATAAGTCTTTCTTGCCAAATATTCAAGAGATAGTGTGGATTCTAATCAAGACAGACACTTAACACAATTGGCCTTAGTTGATCTTTGTTTTATCCAAAACATCACAAATTACCAATTTCAAATGTACAAGAGTAGAAAACTTTTACTCTTACATTTGACAAGTGTTTTTAAACATCTTTTAAGACATGTCACTCAAGTTACAATCTTAGAGTATAACTCTAAGAATTTTTTTTGGAATGATGTATGAATCATCTTCTTGATTTAACCACTTCAACAATTCATAACTCCTCTTCTTAACTATCAGAATGCACTTAGAGGATGAATTGTGATAAGGTCTCAAAATCATTAAGATGATCTTAAAACATGGTACTAAAGTACTCTCCCATCTTTTCAGATTTGAGAAACTTTTATCCTTCTGCCTAATTTGATTCTTCTCATTCGTTCTGTCATACATTGAAACTTTTCCAATGTCTCAGAATTATACTTAAGCTTGTAAGTATAATCATATTTACTAAGCCTTAGTAAATCATGACGAATAGTCTTATCGATCTTTTATGGTGGACTTGATCAGTGCACAAGAATGTGTACTTGATCCCTTAGTCCTTCACTTGACTCACATATACATGTGAACAAGGAACTAGTCTTAATTTTCCAAAGTTGAAAATTCTCATTCATCATACTATACAACTTGCATGATTCCAAGTTTCTATCCAACTGAAACTTGGGTGATGAGAATCTTTCCTTATTTGGTAAATTTGGACACTACCACAAATGAAAGAATCAAATTCATATTTTCACTCTTGCTCTTAATGGAATCTTATAAGCAACAAAGATTTTCACAAATGCCATTGTAAGGATATTTTAAAATAAATAAAATCAAAAATTTTCCTTTTATTTTAAAAACTTTGCGGAAAAAACTATCCTTACAGTGCAAAAGCACATGAAAACTTTGTTGTTATCTATTCCTAAGCAATATATCATAACTCCTAAGAAGTAGCTCAAGAATCCGATCTTCAAACTATGCGATAGAAATCCATCTACGCGATCAGATTCAGCATATTCTTTCTTTAAGTTTCTTCACTTTTCTTTGATTCTTCAAACATCAACATGTGACCCAGTCACATCATGTAATAAGAATCTCCAAGTAGGAACTTAATAGAGTTAGACAATGGACTTTACCTGAAGTAGAGTCAAACTTATTGACTTTAACATCCTTAGGTAAATTTGGCAGCTTCGCAACCAATGCCCCTTCCTTTGGCAATGGACCCTTGATAATGGGACTATCTAAGACTTAGCCTCTCTCTTTACCATTTGGTCAACCGAGTTGACTATGGCCGATCCCTTTCCATTGGGAAGAGAGAGCTTTACTGGATATCCAATGTCATCATTGTCAATGTCCATAAAGTTTTAGGAAGTTGATCTTAGCAAATAGATAAGATCATTAAGGGTCTTGTCATAGTCTGTTTCATAGGAGTCCCAAAGGAACTCACTATGTGACTTAGAAAGTAGTTGAGCCACCAACTTTCTCAAGACTTTGACACCCAACTCTCCCGGCTTGTCAATATGTGACTACATCTCCAAGATGTGATCACACATAGACCTTTGCTTGCCAATAGGGCTTGAGTGACCTTAAACTTTTCAAGAACTTGTGGGTTAGGGAGAATAATTGGAGGAGGTGGAGGAAGTATGATATCCATGGGACATCATCTTCATTTAGGAAAGCTTGTTTCAAGAGATTTGGGAAGATCATAAATGTCTAGACCAGACATCTTTTTGGGAGATATTCAAGATAGTTGATTTAAAGTCCTTAATATGACACCCAATATGAAATATTAAGGCTAGGACCCAACAAACTATTTTATAACTTAGAAGAGGGATGCCGTAATCCAAGCTATAAAATATTTGAAGGTAGGTGAATGACGATTCACCAATTTCCACCATGAAAAACGAAATAATTTATTAGGTTTTAATTGGATTTGAAAGTCCTAGATCTTTGAGATTCATTGAACTGTTCAAAGGCATGTTTCAATCTCGAGTGTGCCCTTCAGGTCTGTGACTGGGATGCCGAGGATCACAAAACAATGTGTGAATAACCATGCAAATATACTTGGTGCCCTTAATATTTACCCCTTAATCAGTGTGCCGGTTAACCACACACGCTCCACCGATACTATGATAAATATTAAGTTACCCTTTGCCTACCTTGTTAAGTCCAGGTTAGTGTGCCGGTTAACCACACACGCTCCACTAACGACTTAAGCAAAGTGCAAAGTGTAATTTCATGGGTTAGCACCAAATTCACATTTTCCTAAGTAACTAAGATTGGGTATTAATAAGAGTTTAGTTACTTAGTATTTATCATTAATACTTTTAATGAAAGGAGAATTATAGTCCTTGTCCTACCCGTTCAGCTAACGACCCTCCACCAGTCAGGGAAGCGGTGGGTGAGAGTGGACACCCATTAAACTGCCATTTTATAGGCAGTAACCTTATACCCCCTTATAGACCGGCTTCGTGAATGAGGCCTACTAACGGTAAGACTGACTTTACTCTTATACATATATATAAATATTATTAACTTATAATATTATAAAGTATAAGGGTTGAATTTTAACTTTTAAAATTCTAAGGGCTAACTTGGAATTAAAGTATTCATAAGTGAAAACTTTTCACATTGCAAAACTTAAGGGCAAGTTTTGAAACTATTCAAAACTAATTAATTCCATAACTTATGAGTTTACAGTAGTTTTAATTAAAAAAAAAAAACTCTTCAAGTTCCATATCTTGAGGACAAGTTATGGAAGACTTTAAACTAATTAATAAAAAAAATAACTTCTTTTTTTTTATTGTAACTTATGGAACTAATTAAGGTTACACTTTTTTTTTTAAATTTAATGAAGAGACTCTTGAACCTCCATAACTTGAGGACAAGTTATGGAGTCATAAAACCATTTAATTAGAACTAGACTCTTCATTTTGTAACCTTTGCCAACTTTTATGAGTTTTATGATTCTTAAATGTGACTTTTCATATAACTTGAGGACAAGTTACAAAAACACACTTTGGAATCAAATCTTAGATTAAAATGGATTGAAAACAACTATTTCACACAACTTTTCTATTAATCTAAGAACCTCATAAGAACAAGATAATTCAAATCATCAATCTTCAAGAAATTAGCATGAACATACAAACTAATACAAATCTTGAAATTATGACAATTATCTTAGAAATTGGATTAGCATGAACATTACCACATCAAAAACAAGTTTATAAGTCCAAAAACATCTTAGGGTAATGTTCCTAGTCCAATTCCAGCCAAAACAATCGAATATATGCATCCAACTCGATTGTTCAGCTACTTTTGCAAGTATAACAAGAAAACAAGCCTAGGCTCTGATACCACTGTTGGGTTATGAGCATTCTAACACTCCTAAGTGTACATGCAACCCTAAATACCTTGGATCTATGTTTTCTCTATTATACATACAATTATGAACATCCAAGGTATTATCCTAATCTAGCATACAAAATAATAAATATAACAAGATAGAATACATACCTCTTTGATGTAGAATGTCTTCATGAAGCTTGAGTGCCTAGTGCCCCAAATGTGACACCTCAAATGGTTCACACAACACCAAATACACTTGTAATAACTTGAGAGAAACTTGAACACTCCTTGAAATCGTCTAGCCCTCACACTCACACATTAGTGCACGATTTCTTGAGCCATGGGATTCTTTTATATGGTGGCTATTAGGGTTACACCATGTAACTCATAACTTTACCCATTCCTTATGCTCCATGGATTTTAACCTCCATGGAGTATCCATGGGTCACCCCATGGACTTAGTCCAACATAAGGAATCTTGGATCACAAGCCCACATATATAAGAATGAATGATTTACACAATCAACCCATATATTTAATTAGTCTCCTTTTGATCACTTAATTAATTCCAAATTAATTCTTGATCAATACTAATTAAATAACCTTATTAATATATTAGAACTTATAATATATTAACCAACCTTAAGTGTTATTTCTCTCATTATAGTCTATCCAAATGCATGATGCCATGCAACCCAAATGGACCATGCCGGGTCGGGTCAAGTCTTACCAATTATAGTTATGGACTTAGACATTAATCCAACAATTATCCTGCTCAAACCAAAATTTTTTCATACCACTATTTCTCCAACCCCAAATATTGAACCAAACAATTCGTAACACCCAGTCCATGTATTATTTACATTTTGGTCCCTTATATATTGAATTACTGCTTTTGGACCTTGTTGTTATGGAATCTGGAGGAAGGAGGGACCATTTATTCCAACTTTGGATTTTGGAGGCAGAGCCCGAACGCGGGGCGTTCCCCTGAGGAACGCGTTGCGTTCCCGCGCTGAATGCAAACCCTAATTTTTAGGGTATGGGACCTATATAAACAACATTATGACTCAAGCCCTGGCCTCCTTACCAACCTCTCAACCTCAGAAACCCTAGATAGACTCCTTTTCTCATTCTTGTAATTGTTTGGCCTTGTGAAGCTTGTTTTGGAGCTTAGAAGCTTGAAAGAAGGAAGGAGAAGCTAGTGAAGAGGTACTTGAGTATCTTGAGCTCATAGATCCGAGATAGCATCATCATTTGGGACTCTTTGAAGGTATAAAGTTCACAAATTTCCTCAAGTATGCTTAGATCTAGTGTAATGATGTTTTGGACCTTTTTAGTCCCAATAATGGATCTTTATGACTCAAATTCTTTTAGAGGCCTAGGGTTGCCACCCTTGATGCTAATGGTGTCCCTACATCAGTAAAGTTTCGATCTTTGAGATCTTAATGGGTTCATGCAAGAGTTTGGACCACATTTATGGAAGTTGATTTCTATTTCTTGAGATTTGGAATTAAGGGGACATGCAAAGTCACCAAGTCCGTGACTTTATGATTCTAGAATTCCTAGATATCTTGGATCTGTGATTGGATAGCATGGCTTAAGCATTAAGTGCTTAATGGCCCGTTTTTGACAAGTAGACGCGAACGCCCTGCGTAGGTCTTGGGAACGCGCTGCGTTCCCACTGGGACTCACGATCTGAACCAAGGAGGAACGCCCTGCGTTCGTTGCGTCAGTGGGCCTTTTTGGGCCATTTCCTTGGACTAGATGATAATGGGCCTTAGTAGATTATTCTTTTGGGCTGATAATGGATTTTATTGCATATTGGATTTGAGGGAAGGCCCATTTGAGAAGTTGGGCCCAATTTAGAAAATTGGGCCATAAGTGGGCCATTAGTGGGCCTAGTGAGAATATATGGATTTGGGCCTTCATGTTATGGATTTGGGCCTAGGTCTTGGGTCCATTTAGATCAGGGGTAAAATGGTCATTTTACCCTAAGAAGGATTATTTGGATTTTGACTAAGTGTTATTTGGTAATGATAGCTCGGGGAGTCGTGGGAGCAGCCGATAGAGATTCCTTACCGAGAGATTCAACAGCCAGCTTTGTCAGGTGAGTTTTCCTCCAGTAGGAACGAGTCGAAGGCACCAATGTCGACCCGTTTATGTATGTTAGCATATGCCGGACTTAGGTCCGATGTCAGGGTTAGCCCGATGTAGGTTATATGTTTCTGGACTTCGGTCCGATGCCGGGGAAAGCCCGAGGAATGATTGTATGCTCGATGTCTTTGTGATTCTTGCATGTGTTTGTTTATGTGTTATGGGCTTTGGTCCGATGCCGGGGCAAACCCGAGGAATTTTTAGCTTATATTTTATGTTTATATGTTCCGGGCTTCGGTTTTGATGTTGGGGCAAGCCCGAGGAATGTTTATATGTTTATGTTATATGCTTGATGATATGTTATATGTATACCGGACTTCGGTCCGATGCCGGGCGGGGCCCGATGTCGGACTTCAATCCGATGCCGGGCGGGGCCTGATGCCGGACTTCGGTCCGATGCCGGACGGGGCCCGATGTAGTAGGCAAGGCCCAATGTATGCTATTATGTGATTATGTGTATGGTATGTGGTAGTTTGGGGAGACTCACTAAGATTCGTGCTTACAGTTTTCAGTTTTGGTTTCAGGTACTTCCTCTAGCAAGGGGAAGAGCTCGGGATGGCTGCATGGCACACACCACAACTTTTAGCCTGGGAGGAATCACTCTGATGTTTTGACATATGATTTTAATATATAGATAGATGTTATGATATATTGACAGATGTTATGATATTTTTGAGATACACGATTTATGACTTTTATATGATGAATGATACTTATGGTTTTTATTAATGAATTAAAATGAAATTTTTGGACCTTATTTTTGGGATGTTTCAAGTTGGTATCAAAACCTCGGTTTGAGGGATTCGGGCACACTCTCGGGTGTGTCTGGACTCAAACTGAGGACTTTATATGAAAAGTTTCAAAAGAAAATCATTTTTATAATAAGAACTTTGAAAAGAGAAAAGAATTTTTGAAAAGAGAAAAGGGTGTAGTGCATGCAATCAGCCGAGCTCAAGTAAGTACTCCCAAATTACCCATACCACTGATACAAGTTTATGTTATGATATGTTTATGAGAATTGCATGCTAGATTAGGGCTAAGGAACTGCATGCTAGTACAGATTAGTCAGTGATGGTCTGAATGAGATATGCTTGATTATGTTTACTCAATGCTCGAATGATGCTTGCTTTGTTCTTTTAGGAGTTCTAGTTATCTTCTACTAACTAGTAAACGAATATTTTAAGTTACATATTGCGAGGACTAAATAATTTCAGAAGGTTAGGTCTAGCTCTATTTCGCAGCTCTTGTTTGAGTCCAACCGTTGTAGGGTAGGATCTCATTTGAAGAATTATCTAGTCTTAGTGATATGTAATGGTATTTTCGAGCTAATTAGGGGGAGATAACAGGGACTTCTTATGCAGCTGATAGCGGAGAGTGGGTTGGTGATTACCGTAGGGCAAGCCTAGGATGAGATTAGCATAAGAACAACAGTAGTAGTAGAAGGGACTTGGTGGAGTCAAGACAGTTCTTGAGGAAAGTACGAATAGATGTGGAAGGTAGTATGGGCCCGTACTACTGATAGCATAGGATCCGTACTCGAATCAAGGAAGGCTGAGATGAACCTAGGAAACTTGTATTGTGTGAGATCCCTCGAGTGATGATATGTATACTGATGTTTATTATGGTGTATTTTCAGTATGGTAACGCTACGCACTAGGCCAGTCGGTAGTTCAGGTGCCGGTGAGGGATCAGGCTTGGGATCTAGATCCGAGCAGTTAGACGAGCATACGAGGGAGTTCATTTCCTCCGAGGTTACACGCAGTATTTTAGACCAGACTCCCGTGATCTTCGGTACGATCAAAGAGGGTATCCTAGAGCTTTTGGATGAGAGGCTGAGTGCTTTCTGCACCGAGGTGGCGGCCATGATGGGGTCACGCACGCTGACGTTCAGGGAGTTCCGAGCTTGCGGAGCTCCAGACTACCATGAGGCTCGGGACCCCATTGCTAGCAGCAGATGGTTGGCTGATGTCGCCAACGCTTTCCGTACGAGTCGATGTCCTGAGGGGGACAAGGTCCGACTTGCTTCCTGTCTTCTGAAGAACATGGCACGTGACCGGTGGGAGGAGGTCAGACGAGCCATTGGAGATGATGCATTTCTAGATGCGATGACCTGGAGTGAATTTTCGGCCAGGTTCAGGGTCGAGTTTGCACCTGTGATTGAGGTGCAACAACTTGCTAGGGAGTTCCAGGATCTCCAGCAGACGACTGAGACGGTGATCGAGATCACCGCCATGTTCAAGGAGATGGCCCTTCTCGTTCCGCAGTACATGGCGGACGAGGAGATGAAAAAGGCCCGATATCATGAGATGTTGCGGAGTGATATTCGCCAGTTTGTGAGCCGATCCAGCTGCATGACGCTGGAGGATATGATTTCTAGGTCAAGAGAGAGAGAGAGAGAGAGAGAGAGAGAGAGAGAGAGAGAGAGATGGAGAGGAATAGGAAACCCGAGGTGGTTGAGTCAGGGAGTGCGAGCAAGAAGCCCATGGTATCAGACCACCGATCTAGGGGCCAGCAGGGCCGCAACCGTTGTGGCAAATGCAGCAAGTTGCACGAGGGGACGTGCAAGGCAGAGAGTTCAGGTTGCTTTAAGTGCGTCCGAACTGGTAATGTAAGCAGAGATTGTACAGCTACTACCACCACCACGACAATATCAGATCTGATTTGCTTTCAGTGCAATCAGAGGGGACGCAAGCGGTCCCAATGCCCGAGTTTAGCAGTGGCAGGGCAGGTGGCGGCAACCGCTCCTGCTACGTTGAGGATTACGGACGGCCGTCAGGGCCAAGCAGAGGCACCTGTGGCGAGGAGCAGGGCCTTTCAGTTGACAACAGAGGTGGCACGAGCAGCTCCTGACGTGGTTACGGGTATGTATCTGTTGGGTTTTTGTATACTACAACATCCTATGGTGCACACACAACCCTAAATGCTTTGGATATAAGTTTTCTCTAGTTATACATGCAATAAACTTTCCAAAGCATGAAGCCTACGACTAGCATACAATTTGGCATATGAATCATAAATTAAGTTAGAAGATTACCTCTTGTTGTAGCTTGTTGAATTTTGGCCTTTAATAACTTAGCACCCCAAGTGTGATGCCTCAAACGGTTCACAACACACCATGAACAAAGGAGAACTTGAGAGAGAGGTTACTAAGCACAAAATCGGTTATATGAACTCCAAGAACACTAGTCTCCGATTTTAGGCTATGGGATAACAAATATATAGTGTAGGATTCCAAGGGTCATGGGTAAAACCTAATCCATACACATAGGCTTATGATCCATAACTCATGTGGGCTAACTCTTCATGGATGCTTACATAAACTTAGCCCATCATGGATCAATAGCCCAATCCTATATGTATCACTGATTTACATAATCAGTCCCCGTTAATTTAATTAGTCTCTTTTGCTTACTAAATTAATTCCAAATTAATTCTTGATCAATACTAATTAAATAATATGATTTCACAATTAATACATTATACTTGTAATATATTAATAAATCATGAATAACCTTTTACTCAAATATCCATCTTATCAAATTGTCCTGGTGATATGCAACCCGAAATGGACCATGCTACTCTCGGGTCAAGTACATACCATTTATAGTTATGGGCTTAGACACCTAATCCAACAGTCTCCCACTTGGATAAGTCTAATAACTATAACTGCAAGTACGACTTAAAATCCGACTAGCAATCGTAGCTCTTAAAAGCCGCTGTCGAACTCTGACGCGTCCATTAGATAAGGGATCATATATTCCTCCATTATACAAGATATATTATGGACTGAGACATGGATTATAATCATTCTCTCTGTCTATCTATTGTTTCCCGATTTTCGATTTAAGACGACCGACTAATTGAACAAATCAAATCAGTCCAGGCTTGGCCAAGTGCTTAGGGTGTCATCACTAAATCATCGAGGGGGCCACAGATATCGCTTTTATCCCTCATTGGGTAAAAGGAACGGATAAACTTCAACTCAAATGCTTGCTCTAGTTACTCATCAAATCACACACAATAATACGTTTTATAACACCAAGTTACTGGTGCGTTTACATATCATCAATGTGCAACCGACTTGTAAACTAAAACTCACATGTCTTGGTTTCAAGAATATAAGATATTACCGTCTCACAATCACTCGTGATAAAATCCATGAAGTGATTCAGATGAGCGTGGGTTTAATCCAATAATATAATCTTATTACAGGAGTACGCATGAATACTGCAGCAAACTTGTGCTATGTCTAAAACACCTCGACAATCTACAGTCAGATTCACGACAATCTTGCCTCAATACCTACTTCCAAAGTATGATCGACTGTGGATAGTTTGAATAATCTTATTATTCTGGAAGTCAAAACATGCAAAGTGAAACACAAGAATAATCGAATCCAATATGGTCTCAAAACTTATGAATATAAATAAAACACCTTTTATTTAATCACCATATTGATTACACATTATTCATTGTATAATGTTTCGATTAATCAACTTAATACTTGAATTAAAACAATAGTTATGCCATGCTCCAAGCATGCACACTACGTTTGCCTATGGTCCTCTCTTTGTGAAATAGATCAATGGACAACATTTCAATGATGATCATTTCACAATTCCAAATCCTTATCGTAAATGTAAGAATATCAAATTCTTGCCATTTGCTAAAATCTGTTAGATTCTAAACTTATATGCAATGATCCTCTTGTAATGACTATGCACAAAATTCATAGAGACTTGGCAACAAACATTAAAAAGTATTCCAATGGAGTGCAATTCCATGGAAACGAAGTCTCATATTCAAAGTACATTCCTTTGAACATCCTTCTTGCATTAAGTTTTCTAATCTTACACAGATTTTTTGCTTAACTTCCACTTATGGAACATTTCCATAATTCCATATGACTAGCACTTCTGAACAAGAGTTACTTCTTCTCAGAACTTGTCAATATGGACCTTCCAAAACTTATACTATACTTCCAACTGTCCATAAGCAACCAATCTTTGGTAAACCTCAGATTGTCCTCGACAATTGCTTAACCATTTTAGTCATATTTCGTTCTAGTTCCTTTTCCCTCTTAATGCCCTAGGCATTTGGAAAATTAGAACAGATTAATATTATAGCATATGTAATCGATCCTATATCAGAAGCATATGGAATACGATTCATAATGTCTCACATAAAGACATGATACTTTACCATTCTCTTGCTATAATATTTCCACATATAGAATTTCCTTATGTTGAATCATATCAACATAACATTCACATATGTCCATGACTAAATTCGATTAAAATCTCAATCTAAGCTTTTAGATTTGAAATGAAGTATGAGTCCCTCTCCCTTAATTATAGCAAAACAACTTTTCAAACTTTGCAACTTTGCGAATTGAAACTTTTGTTTTCTATAACTAACATTGCTAACTTGCAAAACTTACCATAATGATTATGCTCTCACTAGCATAACAATTATTTCTTTAATAGCATAACACTTATGCTCCCACTAGCTTTGGCATGTACCCAGAAATAAGTTGGACTTCTAGAAATCAATACTTGTTGACTTCCTTACCAAAGTTCAGCTTTCTGATACAAAATGCTTCGATAAGACTTTATCTAGGCTTCTCAAACTCATACAATTTTCCTTAGATAGCTCACATGTGTGTCTAAACAATTTTAGAACTTATAGCAATAAGTCTCAACTGTTTAGACCTTTTGTCATTTCTCACAGTTCGAACTATGAAGAGGGATGTCATAATCAGAATCAAATTTGAGAATGCAAATATCGCAATTTCTATCTCCTTAAAATCTACTTAGTGAAAGCGTTACCTCACAATCATTTTCATGAATTGGAGAGAAACCTTATGACACTTAGATTTTATGGTGTATGTGTTCCTATCCATGTGAATTTGTCATAACCATAATCACAAGACAAGGTTAGTGACAAATCCAAACCCATATGGACTGAACTTGTTCAATCTTAATTTCTTGCCACCTGGCAGCACAAGGGCCTACCATTGCTTCCAAGTTGTTATGCAAACAATTGAGAACTTATAGAACTCACATGCATAGTCAACTTTAACTGGAATGGGCATAGAAACAAGAATATGTCAGCACGTAGGTTACAAACCTCAAGTCGTGTGCTGGTGATTAACAATATGTTTACTCTTGATTAGTTTTTGAAACTTTTCAAGATCTTTAAGACTCCCACTGACCTCTTGACATATAAGATTCTCTTTGTCAAGAATCCTTACTTGACAAACAAATATTCAAGAGTTAGTGTGGTTTCTTATCAAGACAAACACTTCTGACAATTGGTCTTATTGGTCTTTGTTTTATCCAAAACATCACAACTTACCAATTTCAAATGTACAAGAGTAAGTAACATTTTACTCTACATTTTATGAGTGTTATAAACCTATTTAAGATATGTCACTCAAGTTACAATCTTGGAGTACGACTCTAAGACCTTATTTTGGAACGAAGTATGATTCACCTTTTGATTTAACCATTTCAACAATTCCCGATTCCTCTTCTTAGCCATACAAGTGCATTTAGAGGATCAATTGTGATATGGTTCCATAATCACTAAGATGATCATAAAACACGATACTCAAGTACTCTCCCTTCTTTTCAGATTGGAGAAACGTTTATCTTTCTGCCTAATTTGATTCTTCTTATTCGTTCTGCTATACATTGAAACTTTTTCAATGATCCAGAATTACACTTAATCTTGCAAGTATAACCATATTTACTAAACTTTTAGTAAGTCATGACAAATAGTCTTATCGTTCTTTGTGGTGGACCTGACCAGTGCACAACCAAGTGTACCCGATCCCCTAGTCCTTCACTTGTCTCACATATACATGTGAACAAGGAATTAGTATTAATTTCCCAAAGACGAAGGTTCTCATTATCACACAATACAAGTTGCATGATTCCAAGTTTCTATCCAATTGAAACTTGGGTGATGAGAATCTTTCCTTATTTGGTAAATTTAGACACTACCACAAACGAAAGAATCAAATCCATATTGCTAAAAATAGAAACATACAAACATCAATTTTCACAAATGCCATTGCAAGGAAATATAAAATAAGATAAAACCAAAATTTTTCTTTAATTATAAAATGCGGAAAACTTTGTCCTTACAATGCAATTACAAATGAAAATTATGGTAGTACATATTTCTAAGCAATCTATCATAACTCTAAAGCAGCAGCTCAAAACTCTGATCATCGAATCATGCGATCGAAATCCATCTCTTCGCGATCAGACTCAACATGCTTTTCCTTTAAGCTTCCTTTCTTTTCTTCAATCCTACAAAACATCAAAATGTAATTACATTACATCATGTATTAAGAATCTCCAAATAGGAACTTAATAGAGTTAGATAGTGGACTTAACTGAAGCAGAGTCATATACTCTGACTTTACCATCCTTATGATCCTTCAGGTAGATACGGGAGCTTCGCAACCAATGTCCCTTCTCTTGGCAGTAGAAGAAAACAGATTCTTTTGGAATGGCACACGGGACAATTTCAGACTTAGTCTTTCTCTTTACCATTAGGTCAAATGGCTTGACCATGGCCGATCCCTTTCCATTGGGAAGAGAAGACTTTTCTGGACTTCTATTGTTTCCATTGTCAATGTCCATGGAAGTTTGGGAGGTAGATCTTCCAAAATTTGCTTGACCAGTGCGCCAAATCATTTATGATTCAGCAGCAATTAGCAAATAGGTAAGATCAATAAGGGTCACGTCGCGGTCTGTCATATAGTAGTCTTTAACAAACTGACTATATGACTCTGTAAGTGACTGAAGAACCAAGTCAACAACCAACTTCCTCGACACAACGACTCCTAACATTCCCAGCCTATCAATGTGTGACTTCATCTCCAAGACATGTGCACAAACAGACCTTCCATCTTGGTGTTTGCTAGCCAATAGGGCTTGAGTGACCTTGAACTTTTCAAGTCGACGAAATTGTGGGTCAGGGAGAATTATTAGAGGAGGTGGAGGAAGTGAAGCATGATTTTCGTCTCCATGATCCAATCGTGGGACATCATCTTCATGAGGAAAGCTTTTTCCATAAGATTTGGGAAGATCATAGTTGTCAGAATTAGACATCTACAAGGGAGAAATTCGAGTTTAGTTTATTTAAGTCCTGAATATAACACCCAAATGACATATTAAGGCTAGGACCCAACACAATAATTTACAATTCGGAAGAGGGATTCCGTAATCCAATTGTAAACTATTTGAAGGTAGGTAAATGACGATTTACCAATTTCCACCATGAAAAACGAAATTAAACATTAGGTTTTAAATGAATTGAAATTCGTAGATCTTTTGAGATTCATTGAACTTTTCAATGGCATGTTTAATCTCGATTATGCCCTTCAATTTTGTGACTGGGATACCGAGGATCACAAACAAGGTGTGAATAACCATGAAAATTAGCTTGGTACTCTCGAAGTCATTTATCACCTAATCAATGTGCCGGTTAACCACACACGCTCCATTGATCTATGGCAAACATCGAGCTACCCTTTGTCACCCTTTTTAGTCTAAGTTAGTGTGCGGGTTAACCACACACACTCCACTAACAACTTGGCAAGGTGCAAAGTGCAATTTCATGGGTTAGCATCAAATTCACATTTTTTCTAAAGTAACCGAGATGGGGAATTTATAAAATATTTAGTTACTTTATAATTCATTATACTTTTATTGAGGGTTTAGTGTCCTATCCTACCCGTTCGGCTAACGACCCTCCATCAATCAAGGAAGCGGTGGGTGAGAGTGGACACCCATTAAACCACCATTTTATAGGCAATAACCTTATACCCCCCCCCTTTATAGACCGGCTTCGTGAATGAGGACTACTAACGGTAAGACTGACCTTTTACTTATACTTATATAATATCTTAAACTTTTAATTTTATATAGTATAAGGGTGTATTTTAAACTTTTAAAATACTTGGTGGTTTAATTCTATTAATAAATTATACTCTTAATTTAATTAAACTTAAACCATGTTGTTATGGATTTATTAATCTTGTCCTTTAATTAAACACTTTAATTGATTTAATACAATCCATAAGAGGTAACTTGAACTATTCAAAAGACATTAATGTTCTAAACATAAAATACAAAATTAAAACTATTTAATAAATTTTAAGTTATGAACCCAAGAGTTGCATCTTTTGAAACCTTTCAATTACTAGATGTTTTAGAATTCAATATTTCAAATTAAAAATTTTTAATTAAACTTTTCAAATTCCAAAACTTGAGGACAAGTTTTGAAACTCTTCAAGACTCTTGATTTTCATAACTTATGAGTTTAATGTTATTTTAATGGATGAGATTTTTCATGTTCCATAACTTGAGGACAAGTTATGGAACTCATTAAAACCATTTAGATCAATTTTAACAAATAAAATTATCATATAACTAAACTCATAAAGCAAGACAATATCAAATCAATAATTTACAAGTAACTTTGTTTATCATATAAACCAACAATTATCTTAAAACTTTGACAATTATCTTTTGATTGGATGAGTATAATCACTACCATATCAGAAAAAACAGATTTTATGATCCAAAACAATTTGTGGTAGTGATCCTAATCCAATATTGGCCAAAAAACCCGAAAATCTGCCATCTGCCAATGCAACTTATCGAGCCAAGCTTTGGACTCGTCGAGTTCATCATGAACTCGTCGAGTTCATCAATGGACTCGGCGAGTTCAGCCTGGCAGAAGGCCTTTTTCAGTTTGCTTCAACTTTGAACAATGAACAATGCATTAATATAACAGAAAACTACCCTAGACTCTGATACCACTGTTGGGTTTTTGTATACTACAACATCCTATGGTGCACATACAACCCTAAATGATTTGGATCTAAGTTTTCTCTAGTTATACATGCAATAAAATTTCCAAAGCATGAAGCCTACAACTAGCATATAATTTGGCATAGGAATCATAAAATTAAGTTAGAAGATTACCTCTTGTTGTAGCTTGTTGAATTTTGGCCTTTAAGAACTTAGCACCCCAAGTGTGATGCCTCAAACGATTCACAACAAACCATGAAAAAAGGAGAACTCTAGAGAGAGGTTACTAAGCACAAAATCGGTTATATGAACTCCAAGAGCACTAGTCTCCGATTTTAGGCTATGTGATAACAAATATATAGTGTAGGATTCCAAGGGTCATCGGTAAACCCTAATCCATACACATAGGCTTATGATCCATAACTCATGTGGGCTAACTCTGTTGGATAAGGTGTCTAAGTCCATAACTATATTTGGTATGTACTTGACCCGCTTTGGCATGGTCCATTTGGGTTGCATGGCATCGGAACATTTGGATAGACTTTTGTGAGAAGAGGATATTTATGGTTTATTAATACATTATAAGTTCTAATATATTAATATGAATTATTTAATTAGTATTGATCAAGAATTAGTTTGGAATTAGTTTTGTGATCAAAAGAGACTAATTAAATAAATGAGGATTGATTTGGTAAATCATTCATTCTTATATAGTGGGCTTATGATCCATAGTTCTTCATGTTGGGCTAAACCCATGTGGTGACCCACGGATACTCCATGGAGGTTAAAACCCATGTATCATGAGGAATGTGGAAAGGCATGAGCTACATGGTGTAACCCTAATATGCACACTATATAAAGAAGCCTCATCCTAGTAAAATTGGCACTTAAGAGATACTAGTGAGGGCTAGCCGATTCTGGTGCATAGTAATCTTCTCTCAAGTTATTCCAAAAGTTGGTGGTGTTGTGTGAAGCATTTGAGGCATCACATTTGAGGTGCTAAGCTCACAAAGTCTTAAGGAATCCAAGCAACAAGAAAGGTATGTCATTCTACTAGTTTTATAATACATATACCCCAATCATATGCTAGTTAGGATGAAACCTTGGAAAAATGAAAGTTTGCATGTATAATAGAGAAAACATATATCCAAGGTTTCTAGGATTGCATGCACACCATAGGAGTGTTAGAATGCTCAAAACCCATTAGTGGTATCAGAGCCTAGGCTTGTTTTCCATTATACTTGATGCTACATGTTTTTTCTAAAGTTCAAATTCTGCCATTTTTGCATCTGACTGCTCACCACGATGTGGCAGTCTTTACCACGACGTGGTGATGCACATGTGTGCAGAATTTCGGGTTTTTGATTGCTATTGGATGAGGATCACTACCCTAAACTGTTTTTTGAACCTAGAAATTTGTTTTCCAAGAGGGTAATGTTCTTGCTTGTCCATTTGAAAGATAATTGTCAAAGTTTCAAGTTTTATATTAAGTTCATATGATTCTTGAAAATTGTTGATATGAATTATACATGCATATAAGTTTTGTAGATCATAGAAATTATTTGACATGCTTGTTAGTTTAATTGTTGATCTAAATGCATTTTAATGGATTCCATAACTTGTCCTCAAGTTATGGAATTCCAAGAGTTTTTTCATTAAAATCATTAAAACTCATAAGTTAGAGAAATGAAAGGTTTTTGAATAGTTTCAAAACTTGCACTCAAGTTTTAGAATTTGTAAAGTCACAAATTAATACTTTAATTCCAAACCCTAGAATTTTAAAAGTTTAAAATTCAACCCTTATACTTTATAGTATTATAAGTTAATAATATATATATATATATATATATATATATATATATATATATATATATATATATATATATATATGTATAAGAACAAGTCAGTCTTATCGTTAGTAGGCCTCATTCACGAAGTCGGTCTATAAGGGGGGTATAAGGTTGTTGCCTATAAAATGGCAGCTTAATGGGTGTCCACTCTCACCCACCGCATCCTTGATTGGTGGAGGGTCGTTAGCCGAACGAATAGGACAAAGACTATAATTCTCATTAAAAGTATAATGCTAAATATAAAGTAACTAAACATTTTATAAATTCCCAATCTTAGTTACTTTAGGAAAATGTGAAATTGATGCTAACCCATGAAATTACACTTTGCACCTTGCTAAAGTCGTTAGTAGAGCGTGTGTGGTTAACCGGTACACTAACTTGGACTTAACAAGGGTGGCAAAGGGTGGCTTAAGGTTTATCATAGATCGGTGGAGCGTGTGTGGTTAACCGGCACATCGGTTAGGTGATAAAATTAAGAGTACCAAGTTAATTTTCATGGTTATTCACACCTTGTTTGTGATCCTCGGTATCATAGTCACAAACTTGAAGGGCATAATCGAGATTTAAACATGTCATTGAATTGTTCAATGAATCTCAAATGATCTAGGAGTTTCAATCCAATTAAAACTTAATAATTTGTTTCGTTTTTCATGGTGGAAATTGGTAAATCGTCATTTACCTACCTTCAAATATTTTATAGCTTGGATTACGGCATCCCTCTTCCAAGTTATAAAATATTGTGTTGGGTCCTAGCCTTAATATTTCATTTTGAGTGTCTTATTAAGGACTCTTTATCTAATCTAAACTTGTCTTTCTTCCTTTTCAGATGTCTTCCAACAATGCTTCTGGCTCAAACCCTACCGACTCCTTTTCTCTCATGAATCTTTGTGGGAGAGTCATCTTTGATGGAACTAATTTCAATGATTGGATTAGGAACATAAGGATGGTCACTCGCTATGAAGACAAGGAGTATGTCCTTGATAAGGAGCTAAAGGTTATTGATGAGTCTTCTGCTACTCCAGAAGAGATTGTTGAGTACACTACCCATGAGAAGGATGCCACTAAGGTATCTTGTATCATGTTGGCTACCATGACACCAGAACTCCAAAAATCCTATGAATATTTCTACCCTTATGAGATGCACCAGGACCTGATGGAAAGATACTATCAGAGTGCTCGTCAGGAAAGGTATGAAATCATCACCTCCATGATAACAACGAAAATGAAGGATGGATAATCCATCACGGGCCACCTGCAGAAAATGCAAAGATTCGTGGACCGTTTGCTTAAGTTAAATGTGAACTTTGATGAGGAGTTAGCAATAGATATCATTCTACACTCCCTACCCTCCTGTTATGATCAGTTCCGCATGACCTATCATATGAACAAGGAGGAGGTCACACTTAGCAAACTTCAAGGACTTTTGAGGACTGCTGAAAGTAGTCTCAAAGGTAAGAATGTTGTTACCACTCCTACCACAGCCCCTGTTCTGGCAATCGGGAAAGGTAAAGGGAAAAAGAGGAGGACCCCTTCGAAGGGTACCAAGGGAAACTCTCTTGATGGCTCCTCTTCGAGTGGAACCAAAGTTGGTTCTGCCACTCCCTCTTCCAACTCGAATGATGCACAATGCTTCTACTGTCAGGAAAAAGGGCACTGGAAACGAAGCTGCCCCAAGTACTTGCAGGATCTTAAGGATGGGAAAGTGAAACCCACCCATGCAGGTATTTACACTATATTGTCTAATAACTCACCACATACTAATTCTTGGGTCCTTGATACAGGGTGTGGAATTCACATTTGTTTTGATTTGTAGGTCCTAAAAAGAAGTGAGGATGTGGAGCACGGGAAGATAAACTTGATCATGGGGAATAGGAAAGTTTCACTTGTCACCAAGATTGGAGTTTATTCTTTATTGCATAGTAGTGGATTAGTATTAGATTTGAATAAATGCTGTTACTCGTCTGAAATGGCGAGAAATATTATTTCTTTTCATGGTTTGTACAAACAAGGATTTACTTTTTCATTTGATAATGAATGTGGTGGTATTAATGCTTTTTATAATGGTGTTCTTTATTTTAAAGTATTACCTTGTAATGGTGTATATGAAACTGTGTCGGTTGTAGACAACTTAGGAAATAATGTATTGCATATCGATTCTTCCACTAGTTTGGATAAGGCATCCTTGTGGCATTGTCTTCTTGGACATGTCAACAAGAAGCGCATAGGCCAACTCCAAAAGGATGGAGTCTTGGAGTCATTTGACTTAAAGTCAGATGGTAGTTGCGAATCAAGTTTACTTGGAAAAATGACCAAGTCACCCTTCACTGGTACTTGTGCTAGGGGTGAAGTTTTGTTGGACCTCATACACACTGATGTGTGTGGACCCTTCAGAACCGCCACAAGGGATGCTAGCCGCTTCTATGTGACTTTTACTGATGATTATAGTAGATATGGCTATGTCTACTTAATCAAGCATAAGTCAGAAACCTTTGAAAGATTCAAAGAGTTTAAACAAGAAGTGGAGAATCAGTTGGGCAGGAAGATAAAGATGCTCCGATCCGATCGAGGTGGTGAGTATCTTACTATCGAGTTCCTTGACTATCTTAAGGAATGTGGAATTGTTTCACAATTTACACCTCCTATGACACCACGGCTGAATGGTGTGGTTGAGAGGCATAATCGGACCTTGTTGGACATGGTTCGTTCCATGATGAGTTGAGCTTCGTTACCAATCTCATTTTGGGGGTATGCCTTAGAGACTGCCGCACATATCCTTAATCTAGTCCCTACCAAGTAGGTTACCAAAACACCTCATGAGATGTGGACTGGGAAAGTTCCTACTTTAGACCACATCAAGATTTGGGGTTGCGAGGTTTTCGTGAGGCGCGAGACTCACGACAAGCTCGAACCTTGAAGTGAGAGGTGTATTTTCATCGGCTACCCACATAAATATTTTGGTTATCTCTTCTACAGACCGAGTGACAATGTTGTCTTCGTGGCGAGGAGATGAGTCTTTCATGAGATAGAATTCATAAGCCAAGGAAACAGTGGGAGGCAAATTGACCTTGAAGAAATTCAAGAGAAAGCAGTGAAGGAACCTCAAACACTAGCAATCAACCTGAGGAGGAAACTCCTGTTGAGTCGATTGATGAGTCCGTACCTCTGAGGCGTTCCACAAGGGTTAGGAACACACCTGAGTTTTATTATGGTTTCCATATTACTACAGAAGGTGATGCATTCATCAGTGATAGTACACTGATAAATTTGGATGAACCTAACAACTTCAAGGAAGCCATGGCAGGCCTTGAATCTACCAAATGGAAAGAGGCTATGGATAGCGAGATTCAGTCCATGTATGATAATCAAGTTTGGAACTTAGTTGACAATGTACCGGGTCGTAAGACAATCAGGTACAAATGGATCTTCAAGAAGAAGACCGACATGGATGGGAAAGTACACTCTTATAAGGCGCGACTGGTTGTGAAGGGTTTTACTCAAACTCCGGGAGTTGACTATGATGAGACCTTCTCACCAGTAGCGAAGATTAAATCTATTAGGGTTATGCTATCCATTGCTGCATTTCATGATTATGAAATATGGCAAATGGATGTCAAAACCGCTTTCCTTAATGGAAAGTTGGCTGAGGATGTTTACATGAGTCAGCCAGAGGGTTTTGTTGATGCAAAATACCCTAATAGAGTTTGTAAGCTTGAGAAATCCATTTATGGATTAAAACAAGCATCTCGCAGATGGAATCTTTGTTTCGATGAGAAAGTCAAAGAGTTTGGTTTTTCGAGGAGCGAGGATGAGTCTTGTGTATATGTTAAGGCTAGTGGGAGTATAGTTAGCTTTTTGGTATTGTATGTGGATGACATACTACTCATAGGAAATGACATCCCACCCTTTCAGGACGTTAAGTTCTAGCTTGGGAAGTGTTTCGCTATGAAGGACCTTGGAGAAGCTGCCTATATCCTAGGCATAAGGATATTGAGAGATAGGAGTAAGAGACTAATTGGACTTAGTCAGAGTACCTACTTGGATAAGGTGCTGAAAAGATTCAGCATGCAGGATTCCAAGAAAGGTGACTTACCGATCCAGAGTAACGCTAAGCTGAGTAAGACTCAGAGCCCGAGTACAGAGGCTGAGATAGCTGAGATGAGTCGAGTACCATATGCTTCCGCTGTAGGCTCGATCATGTATGCTATGACTTTTACTTGCCCTGATGTGGCCTTTGCTTTGAGCATGGTCAGAAGATATCAAGGGAATCCTGGCAAGGCTCACTGGACTGCGGTAAAGAACATTCTCAAGTACTTGCGGAGGACTAAGGACTGGGTCCTTACCCTTGGTGGGAGTGATGACTTGAGAGTAGTGGGGTATAGTGATGCCAGCTTTCAGACAGACAGGGATAATTTCCGCTCTCAGTCAGGCTGGGTCTTTACCCTAAATGGAGGAGCAATTACTTGGAAAAGTTCCAAGCAGGAGACAGTAGATGATTCAACTTTCGAATCAGAGTATATAGCAGCAAGCGGGGCGGCGAAGGAGGCAATATGGCTGAAGAACTTCATTGGAGACCTTGGAGTTGTACAAGCTATTAAGGAGCCTATGGAGATTTTATGTGATAACGAGAGTGCAGTTGCCTTAGCCAAGGAACCAAGGGATCACAGCAGATCCAGGAACATCGATAGAAAATACCACTTCATTAGACATCGAATAGAAGAAGGACTCCTTGTGGAAAAGAGGGTATCATCGGATGAGAACCAAGCAGATCCCTTCACGAAGGGACTGTGTAGGGTTAAGCATTTACAGCATGCGCGACACATTAGGCTGAAGGATGATATTAGATTTAGTAATTAGATAGCTTTCGAAACTTGTAATAGTTGAAATGTAATTGACATTTGATGTTTAAATAAAAGATGTTTTTATTTACTAGTATGGTACTGTCTTGTGTCAATCATTTACTATTGTTTTATTTTGCATGTTTTGACTTCCAGAATAATTATGTTATGGTATATCATATTATTCAAACTATCCACAGTCGATCATACTTTGGAAGTTGGTATTGAAATAAGACTGTCATGAATTGGGTTTGTAGATTTGTCTGAATTGTATTAGACATAGCAATTGTTGCTGCGACATTCATGAGTGCTCATAAGTTCTGAGTATTGGAATCAACCCACGCTCACTTGTATCACTTCATGGAATTTATCTCGAGTGATCGTGAGACGGTAATATCATATAAGTCTTCAAACCAAGAGATATGAGTTGTTAACTATGAGTTGGTTATACATTGATAGTATGAAAACGCATCAGTAACATGATGTTATAAAACGTGCTGTTGTGTACAATTTGATGATTAGTCAGTACAAGCATATGAGTCGAAGTTTATATGTTCCTTTTAGTCCTTGGAGGATTAGAAGCGATATATTGGGCCCCTCGATGATTTTGTTTTAACTTATGTGTCGGGCCCGGTCAGAACTGAATTGATGTGTTCGATTAAGTTCTATGTCAAACAAATCGGAAATCGGGAAACAAACTGTTGGACAATAAGTACGATGTTGTTCCATGTATTTGTCCGACTGATATCTTCAGAACAGAGGAGTATATGATCACTTATCTAAAATGGCACAATTTAGTTCCACGAGACTTTGAAGAGCTACGATTGCTGGTCGGATCCTGAAGTCATACTTGCAGCTATAGTTATTAGACTTATCCAAGTGGGAGACTGTTGGATAAGGTGTCTAAGTCCATAACTATATTTGGTATGTACTTGAATCGATTTGGCATGGTCCATTTGGGTTGCATGGCATCGGAACATTTGGATAGACTTTTGTGAGAAGAGGATATTTATGGTTTATTAATATATTATAAGTTCTAATATATTAATATGAATTATTTAATTAGTATTGATCAAGAATTAGTTTGGAATTAATTTTGTGATCAAAAAAGACTAATTAAATAAATGAGGATAGATTTGGTAAATCATTCATTCTTATATAGTGGGCTTATGATCCATAGTTCTTCATGTTGGGCTAATCCCATGTGGTGACCTATGGATACTCCATGGAGGTTAAAACCCATGGATCATGAGGAATATGGAAAGGCATGAGTTACATGGTGTAACCCTAATATGCACACTATATAAAGAAGCCTCATCCTTGTAAAATCGGCACTTAAGAGATACTAGTGAGGGCTAGCCGATTCTGGTGCATAGTAATATTCTCTCAAGTTATTCCAAAAGTTGGTGGTGTTGTGTGAAGCATTTGGGGCATCACATTTGGGGTGCTAGGCTCACAAAGTCTTAAGGAATCCAAGAAACAAGAAAGGTATGTCATTATACTAGTTTTATATTACATATACCCCAATCATATGCTAGTTAGGATGAAACCTTGGAAAAATGAAAGTTTGCATGTATAATAGAGAAAACATAGATCCAAGGTTTCTAGGGTTTCATGCACACCATAGGAGTGTTAGAATTCTCAAAACCCATCAAACTCTTCATGGATGCCTACATAAACTTAGCCCATCATGGATCAATATCCCAATCCTATATGTATCACTGATTTACATAATCAGTCCCCGTTAATTAGTTAGTCTCTTTTGATCACTAAATTAATTCCAAATTAATTATTGATCAATACTAATTAAATAATGATTTCACAATTAATACATTATAATTGTAATATATTAATATATCATGAATAACCTCTTACTCAATTATCCATCCTATCATAATTGTCCTGGTGATATGCAACCCGATATGGACCATGCTACTCTCAGGTCAAGTACATTATAGGATCATTCCTTATGAACGGTATATCTGCTATGGTATTGTTTGATTCGGGGACTACCCGATCTTTTGTGTTGCTCGCGCTCAGCAAGCGATTCGTAGGGGCTCCGGGGGAGTTGGATTTCCCACTTGACATGGAGATAGCAGATGATAGGACCATCAGGGTTGCGAGGGTGCATCGGGGATGTACACTACAATTGTTCGATGAGCAGTTTCCCATGGATTTGGTCCCTATTCCCGTTCGAGGGACTAAAATGATAGTTGGTATGGACTGGTTGAGCCCCAATGGGGCAGAGATCGACTGCAAGCAGCAACTAGTGAGTGTTCGGACTCCCAGTGGGGGAGAGTTAGTGATTCAGGGCGAGAGGTCGCACGGGAGACCGACTCTATGTTCAGCAGCGAAAGTGAGGCGCTACCTTCAATAGGGTTGTGCAAGTTATGTCGCGTATGTTATGGATACCCGGGATAAGGGTAAGGCGACAGTGGACGATATACCGATCGTGCGAGAGTACCTGGACGTATTCCCAGAGGATTTTCCCGGGATACCTCCGGAGAGACTGGTTGAGTTCAGGATTGACCTAGTCCCTGGTGCGGCTCCAATAGCCAAGGCACCATATCGGTTGGCTCCTCCCGAGATGCAGGAGTTGTCTACACAGGTGCAAGAGCTGCTAGACAAGGGATTTATCAGGCCGAGTAGTTCGCCATGGGGAGCCCCGATCCTGTTTGTGAAGAAGAAGAAGGACGGGTCACATCAGATGTGCATAGACTACCGGGAGCTGAATAAGGTAACAGTGAAGAACCGTTATCCCCTCCCGAGGATTGATGATTTGTTTGACCAGCTACAGGGTGCATCTTGGTTCTCCAAGATTGATCTGCGATCGAGTTATCACCATATGCGAGTCAGATACGAGGATGTGCAGACAACAACTTTTAGGACTCGCTATGGTCAGTATGAGTTTGTGGTGATGCCGTTTGGGCTCACCAATGCTCCAGCCGCGTTCATGGACCTCATGAACCGCGTGTACAGACCGATGCTGGACCGGTCTGTGATAGTCTTCAATGATGACATCTTCGTTTATTCCAAGACTTAGGAGTAGAATGAGGAGCACCTGAGGAAGGTGTTGGAGACACTGAGGAAGGAGAGAATTTTTGCAAATTTCTCCAAGTGTGAGTTCTGGTTGCGCGAGGTGAAGTTTCTGGGGCACCTTGTCAACCAGAAGGGTATTCTGGTCGATCCGGCCAAGATAGAGGCCGTGATGTAGTGGGAGGTTCTGAGGTATCCAACTGAGATTCGGAGTTTTCTTGGTCTAGCGGGTTACTACCGGAGATTCATCCATTATTTCTCCACAATCTCTGTTCCTTTGACCCGAATGACCAAGAAGTCAGTGACATTCCGCTGGGGGCCTGAGCAGCAGACTGCTCAGAGTTGGCAGAAAAGTTATGCCGACAAGCATCGTTCAGACTTGGAGTTTCAAGTGGGCGACATGGTCATCCTAAAGGTGTCACCTTGGAAAGGTTTCATCCGGTTCAGGAAGCGGGGCAAGCTGGGCCCCAGGTACATCGGTCTTTTCAGGGTTTTGGCTAGGGTGGGTCGGGTTGCTTACCGTTTGGATCTTCCAGTAGAGCTCAACCAGATACACAACACTTTTCATGTCTCTCAGCTGCGGAAGTGCTTAGTGGATGACTCCGCAATTGTGCCTTTAGAGGATATACAGGTGGATGACAACATGAACTACATCGAGAGACCAGTAGCCATTCTCGACAGGAAGATGAAAGAGCTGAGGAACAAGAGAGTAGAGCTGGTGAAGGTATAGTGACAGCACCGTAAGGGCTCGGAATGGACTTGGGAGCACGAGGAGGAGATGAGGGAGCATTACCCGGAGTTGTTTCTAGACTCAGCGGACTTCGAGAACGAAGTCTGATTCAAGTGGGGGAGAATTGTAACACCCAGTCCAGGTATTATTTACATTTTGGTCCCTTATATATTGAATTACTGCTTTTAGACCTTGTTGTTATGGAATCTGGAGGAAGGAGGGACCATTTCTGCTAACTTTGGATTTTGGAGGCGGCGCCGGAACGCGGGGCGTTCCCCTGAGGAACGCACTACGTTCCCGCGCTGAATGCAAACCCTAATTTTTAGGGTTTGGGACCTATATAAACAACATTATGACTCAAGCTCTGGCCTCCTTACCAACCTCTCAACCTCAGAAACCCTAGATAGCCTCCTTTTCCTCATTCTTGTTTGTGTTTGGCCTTGTGAAGCTTGTTTTGGAGCTTAGAAGCTTGAAAGAAGGAAAGAGAAGCTAGTGAAGAGGAACTTGAGTATCTTGAGCTCATAGATCCGGGATAACATCATCATTTGGGACTCTTTGAAGGTATAAAGTTCACAACTTTCCTCAAGTATGCTTAGATCTAGTGTAATGATGTTTTGGACCTTTTTAGTCCCAAGAATGGATCTTTATGACTCAAATTCGTTTATAGGCCTACGGTTGCAACCCTTGATGCTAATTGTGTCCCTACATCAGTAAAGTTTCGATCTTTGAGGTCTTAATGGGTTCATGCAAGAGTTAGGACCACATTTATGGAAGTTGATTGCTATTCCTTGAGATTTGGAATTATGGGGACATGCAAAGTCACCAATTCTGTGACTTTATGATTCTAGAGGTCCTAGATAGTTTGGATCTGTGATTGGATAGCATGGCTTAAGCATTAAGTGCTTAATGGCTTGTTTTTGACAACTGAAAGTGAACGCCATGTGTAGGTCTTGGGAACGCATTGCGTTCCCACTGGGACTCGTGATCTGAACCAAGGAGGAACGCCCAACGTTCCACAAGGGAAGGCCCTGTGTTCGTTGCGTAAGTGGGCCTTTTTGGGCCATTTCTTTGGACTAGATGATAATGGGACTTAGTAGATTATTCTTTTGGGCTGATAATGGATTTTATTACATATTGGATTTGAGGGAAGGCCCATTTGAGAAGTTGGGCCCAATTTAGAAAATTGGGCCATTAGTGGGCTTAGTGAGAATATATGGATTTGGGCCTTCATGTTATGGATTTGGGCCTAGGTCATGGGTCCATTTAGATCAGAAATAAAATGGTTATTTTACCCTAAGAAGGATTATTTGGATTTTTACTAAGTGTTATTTGGTAATGATACCTCGGGGAGTCGTGGGAGCAGCCGATAGAGATTCCTTACTGAGAGATTCAACAACCAGCTTTGTGAGGTGAGTTTTCCTCCAGTAGGAACGAGTCGAAGGCACCAATGCCGACCCGTTTATGTATGTTAGCATATGTCGGACTTCAGTCCGATGCTGGGGAAAGCCCGAGGAATGTTTGTATGTTCGATGTCTTCATGATTCTTGCATGTGTCTGTTTATGTGTTCCGGGCTTTGGTCCGATGTCGGGGAAAACCCGAGGAATGTTTAGCTTATATGTTATGTTTATATGTTCCGGGCTTCGGTCCGATGACGGGGAAAGCCCGAGGAATGTTTATATGTTTATGTTATATGCTTGATGATATGTTATATGTATACCAAACTTTGGTCCGATGTCAGGTGGGGCCCGATGCCGGACTTCGGTTCGATGTCGGGCGGGGCCCGATGCCGGACTTTGGTCCGATGCCGAGCGGGGCCCGATGTAGTGGGCAAGGCCCAATGTATGCTATTATGTGATTATGTGTATGGTATGTGGTAGTTTGGGGAGACTCACTAAGCTTCGTGCTTACAGTTTTCAGTTTTGGTTTCAGGTACTTCCGCTAGCAATGGGAAGAGCTCGGGATGACTGCATGGCACACACCACAACTTTTAGCCTGGGAGGATTTATTCTGATGTTTTGACATATGATTTTGATATATTGACAGATGTTATGATATTTTTAAGATACACGATTTATGACTTTTATATGATTAATGATACATATGGTTTTTATTAATGAATTTAAATGAAATTTTTGGACCGTATTTTTGGGATGTTTCACACGTATTCCCAGGAAATTAAGCATATATGTTGGCAAGATGCGATGAAAGAAGAATATGATGCTCTCATGAAAAATAACACATGGTCACTTATCACTTGTCCTACTAATTCAAATGTTGTTGGTTGTAAGTGGATTTTTAGGATAAAAGGATGTCTTGATGGCAGTATTGAAAGATACAAGGCTCAGTTGGCAGAATTTGCAGAACCTGGTTGGGGTTCTAGTCATGAATTCAGTTCAGTTCGGGCGTTCGGTCAAGTGTGTGCTCGACTCTGAGGGTCTATGGATTGATAGATTGAGGGTTTTGTTTAGCTGCCAAGGCTCGACAATACATTTTGTTGGGTTTTAGTATACTACAACATCCTATGGTGCACATACAACCCTAAATACCTTGGATCTATGTTTTCTCTATTATACATGCAAATATGAAGTTTCCAAGATATTACCCTATACTAGCATACAAATATCATATACTTGGGTAATAAAATAGATAGAATACATACCTTTTTTGATATAACTTTTCTTCATGAAGCTTGAGTGCCTAGTGCCCAAAGTGTGACACCTCAAATGGTTCACACAACACCATGAACACTTGGAATAACCTTGAGAATAAGGATACTTTGGTTCTCTCTAGTGAAATCGGCCTTGCCCTTTTGTGTACACACACTAGTGCCCATTTCACCAACCAAGGACATCTTTATATAGTGTGGAGATTAGGGTTAAACCCTAATACCCATGACCTTTCATTTCATATGATCCATGGGTTAAACACTCCATGGACTATCCATGAAAGCTTAGCCCAACCTAAATGAACTTGGCCCATCACACACATATATCTTAGAGTCCATATTTAATTAGTTCCTTTTGATCACTTAATTAATTATAAATTAATTCTTGATCAATACTAATTAAATAATATGATTATATATTAATATATTAGAACTTATAATATATTAATATAAATCACTAGTATCCTTTTCCTCATCTTGTCTATCCAATTGTCCCGATGCCATGCAACCCAAATGGACCATGCCGGGTCGGGTCAAGTCTTACCAATTATAGTTATGGACTTAGACATTAATCCAACAGTCTCCCACTTGGATAAGTCTAAAACTATTATTGAGTATGACTTCAAAAACCAACTGGCAATCGTAGCTCTCAAAAGCTTCTGTCGAACTCTGACCTTGCCGATGAACTCTGACCTTTGTCAATGACTTGTCTATTAGATAAGGGATCATATATTCCTCCATTCTTGATATCATATGGACTGAGACATGGATTATCAATCATTCTCTCTGTCCATTTGTTGTTTCCCGATTTACGATTTATGATGACTGACTGATTGAACAAATCAAATCAGTCCTGGCTTGGCCAAGCATTCACATGTGTCATCGCTAAATCATCGAGGGGCCCACAGATATCGCTTTTATCCCGAAGGTAAAAGGAATGGATAAACTTCGACTCATATGGCTTGTTCTACTACTTGTTGAATCATACACAAAGGCACGTTTTATAACATCGAGTTACCAATGCATTTTCGTGCAATCAATGTATAACCAACTCATAGTAATAACTCATATCTCTAGGTTTTAAGAATATAAGATATTATCGTCTCATGATCACTCATGATAAAATCCATGAAGTGATTCAAATGAGCGTGGGTTGAATCCAATACTCAGAACTTATGAGCACTCATGAGTGTTGTAGCACCGCTTTGTCCAACATCTTAGACCTCTACAAGCCAACCCATGACAATCTTGATTCATATCTACTTCCAACATATGACCGACTATGGATAGTTTGAATAACTTAGTCATTCAGGAAGAATGACCTAGTTTATTCTGGAAGTCAAAACATGCAAAATGAAACACAAGAATAAATGAATCAAATATGGTATCAAACCCTATGAATATAAATAGACCACTTTTATTTATCACCATACTGATTACTCATTATTTCATTGTTTCGGTTTTATCAACTTTATACCTGAATTAAAAACACTAGTTGTCCCATGCTCCAAGCATGTACACTATGTTTTTCTAAACAATAGCTTTGCCATACACCAAGTATGCACTCTATGTTTGTCTATGATCCTTACTTTGTGAAATAAACCAATTGAACATAATTTCAATGATTCTAATTTCACACTCCCAAATCCTTATCGAAAAATGTGAGAATTTCAAATTCCTATCATTTATCGAAATCTGTTTAGATTTTAAACTTATATGCACTGACCCTCCTGTAATGAATATGTACAAAGTCACAAAGACTTGTCAACAGTCATTATAAGGTATTCCAATGGAGATCAACTCCATGGAAACTAAGTCTCATATTCAAAGTACATTGCTTTGGACATGCTTCTTGCATTAAGTTTTCTAATCTTACACAGATAATTTCCACCTATGGAGACAACTCCATATTCTCATTTTGACTATCACTTCTGAACAAGAGATGCCTCTTTTCAAAATATGTCAATATGGTCCTTCCAAAATTAGCACTATACTTCCAACTGTCCCTGAGCAACCAATCTTTGGTAAACCTCAGATTGTCCTCGACAATTGCTTAATCATTTTAGTCATATCCAATTCTAGACCTTTTCCCTTCTTAATGCCTCTGGGCATTTGGAAAAATTTAGAAATGACAAATATTATAGCACATGCAATCGATCCTGTACCCAAAGCAAATGGTACACGATTCATGATGTCTCACATAAAGACATGATTCTAGACCAGTCTTTTGCTACAATATTTTTATTTGCCATGTTTTCAAAATTTGACTATGAAGAGGGATGCCGTAATCATAATCGAATTTTGAGAACGCAATATATAGAATTTCCTTAAGTTGAACCAATCCAACATGAAATTCATATATATATTCTTGACTAAAGATGATTAAGGTCTCAATCTAAGCCTTTAGAACTGAAATGAAGTATATCCTCTCCCTTAATTATAGCAAAACAACTTTTTCAATCCCTGCAGCCTCACGAATTGAAACTTTTGTTTTCTATAATTAACATTGCTAACTTGCAACACTAACAATAATTATCATGCTCCCACTAACATGATGATTATTAGCATAACACTTATGCTCCCACTAGCTTTGACATGTACTCAGAAATCAGCTGGACTTCTAGAAATCAATACTTTATTGACTTTCTTACCAAAGTTCAGATTTCTGATACGAGATGCTTTGATAAAACTTTATCAAAATCATACATCTTTCCTTAGATAGCATGCATGTGTGTCTAAACAATTTCAGAACTATGAAAAGGGATGTCGTAATCATAGTCTCAATTGTTTAGACCTTTTGCCATCTGCTTCAAATCTACTTGGTGGAAGCGTTTTCTCACCATCATTTTCATGAATCGGAGAGAAACCTTATGACCCTTAGATTTTATGGTGTATGTGTTCTTATCCATGTGAATCGTCAAAACCATAGTCACAAGACAAGGATAATGACAAATCCAAACTCATATGGACTGAACTTATGCAATCTTAACTTCTTGCCACCTAGCAGTACAGGGCCTGCCATTGCTTCCAAGTTGTTATGCAACCAATTGAGAACTTTCAGAACTCCTATGCAAAGCCAACTTTAACTGGAATGGGCATAGAATATGTCAACACGATAGGTTATAAACCTCAAGTCGTGTGCTAGTGAAGAACCTCAGGTTTTATTCTTGATTAGTTCTTGAAATTCTTTTTAGGATCTTTAAGACTCCAACTGTCCTCTTGACATATAAGACTATCTTGCCAAATATTCAAGAGATAGTGCAGATTCTTTATCAAGACAAACACTTCACACAATTGGCCTTAGTTGGTCTTTGTTTTATCCAAAACATCACAACTTACCAATTTCAAATGTACAAGAGTAGGACACTTTTACTCTTACATTTGACAAGTGTTTTAAACATTTCTTTAAGATATGTTGGCAAGATGCGATGAAAGAAGAATATGATGCTCTCATGAAAAATAACACATGGTCACTTATCACTTGTCCTACTAATTCTAATGTTGTTGGTTGTAAGTGGATTTTCAGGATAAAAGGATGTCTTGATGGCAGTATTAAAAGATACAAGGCTTAGTTGGCAGAATTTGCAGAACCTGGTTGGGGTTCTAGTCATGAATTCAGTTCAGTTCGGGCGTTCGGTCAAGTGTGTGCTCGACTCTGAGGGTCTATGGATTGATAGATTGAGGGTTTTGTTTAGCTGCCAAGGCTCGACAATACATTCTGTTGGGTTTTAGTATACTACAACATCCTATGGTGCACATACAACCCTAAATACCTTGGATCTATGTTTTCTCTATTATACATGCAAATATGAAGTTTCCAAGATATTACCCTATACTAGCATACAAATATCATATACTTGGGTAATAAAATAGATAGAATACATACCTTTTTTTGATGTAACTTGTCTTCATGAAGCTTGAGTGCCTAGTGCCCCAAGTGTGACACCTCAAATGGTTCACACAACACCATGAACACTTGGAATAACCTTGAGAATAAGGATACTTTGGTTCTCTCTAGTGAAATCGGCCTTGCCCTTTTGTGTACACACACTAGTGCCCATTTCACCAACCAAGGACATCTTTATATAGTGTGGAGATTAGGGTTAAACCCTAATACCCATGACCTTTCATTTCATATGATCCATGGGTTAAACACTCCATGGACTATCCATGAAAGCTTAGCCCAACCTAAATGAACTTGGCCCATCACACACATATATCTTAGAGTCCATATTTAATTAGTTCCTTTTGATCACTTAATTAATTATAAATTAATTCTTGATCAATACTAATTAAATAATATGATTATATATTAATATATTAGAACTTATAATATATTAATATAAATCACTAGTATCCTTTTTCCTCATCTTGTCTATCTAATTGTCCCGATGCCATGCAACCCAAATGGACCATGCCGGGTCGGGTCAAGTCTTACCAATTATAGTTATGGACTTAGACATTAATCCAACACATTCAACACGAGTATGCGGGTTATTTAGCGTAGGTGGAGATGCACGGGTAAGGAATCAAACCACGTTTTCCCGAAAGGGTAGGCGATCAACATGAGGTCTAGAGTTAGGTCGGGATTACAGTCTGTGGATTGGATCAGGAGTTCGAAACCACAAGTGGGGGAGAACTAACTATATGGGAGAGGGCACCAGGATGGGTCCAGGGTTATGCTCAACCGACTTAGGGCAGTTCGGATAGACTGCAGGCCCATCGGGGCAAACCAGTTAGGCTGAAGGCCCGAAGGACGGTCCAGACAGGTTGAAGGCCCGGTGAGGCGGTCCAGTTATACTGAAGACTCTGTATGTACTTTGTTAGATTTATGTCGGGTATTGAGCATGTTGCTTGGTGACAACAACCCATAGAACTATATGTTATTTATGCTCGCTGATTATGGAATGCCCTTATGGATTGTCGATGGTTACGAATAAGAGCCTGGAAACTCTGGGGTACCAACTTGTTCTATAAGTGGACAGTGTACGGTGAGGTTTCAGTACTGTGGCACTTGTTGATGTTGTGAAGGACATTGATTAGGCCTTCTTGGGCCATGAAGGATGTGATTATCTCCAGGATGGAGTGTTGGGCAACTGAATTGACGACATCAGTGTTGACAGGTTATCGGGAGCATTCCAGTCATGAGCTGAGGGCCGGAAAGGGCATACCAGACTCATGCTGAGGGCTCAGAAGCAATCCAGGCCTATGCTAAGGACCATGTAAGGGTATTCCAATCATAGGCTGTGGGCATAGAGATCGTGATGGCTATGTCTCTTGTTGGAACGCGTTCGGAATGGATGTATCAGAGGATTGTGGATGAGACGCAAGGATATATCCTTGGATCTCAAGTTATGAGTAGACCCGAGTTATATTCATAGAGGTATTCCAATATAGGGTATTCCATCATGTGGATGACCGGACCCTATGATTGATTGGACCTGACATGTTTGGTATTCCAACCCGAGGGTTGATTGGGCCAAACATGTGTGTGATAAAAGGGCATTCCATCCTAGGGATAACTGGACCCGTCATATACATGCCTGGTATTCCAGCCCGAGGTTGATTGGGCCAGGCATGAGTATTTGTGCTTATTAGGGAATTGATTACGTATGTTATTCCGGGAGCTGAAGGACAAATTATCTTGTCAGCACAAAAAGGGTTCACTTCAGGAAGAGGGATAGTTGGGTTTCCGATACTTCGGATTATCAGGATTATTGGCAGGTTTGGCAAGGTGGCGTATATGTTAGACCTTCCATAGAAGCTCAGTCAGATTCGCGGCACTTTTCACGTTTGGCAGCTGCAAAGGCGCATATTGGATGAGTAGGCGGTTGTATCGTTGGGTGATGTTCAGGTCGGAGAGCACTTAAACTATGTAGGGAGACCAGTGGCAACATCGGAAGGTATCCGAGTAGACTTGGGAGCGGAGTCCAAGATGCGGGAGCATTATCCTGAATTGATTGCCGCAACAGGGTTCGAGGACGAAGCCTAGTTTAAGTGGGGCAGAATTGTAACATCCCAAGATTTGTCATTTATAGTCACTGGGGATGGAAGGGTGAAGCCATGAGAAGCCTAAGGGCTAAATTGAAATTTTGGGATCAGAAGGAGTACGATGCGCGTACATAAGGGTACGCTGAGCATACTAGGCGCGCCCTAGTACGCTGAGCATACTAGGCCCGCATAAATCCTGTACGCCCAGCATACTAGGTCAACCACCCCGATGGTGGTCAACGTCAGGCATAGTACGCCCAGCGTACCAGAGGAGTACCCCCCGTGTACGTCCTCTATTGGGCTTTTGACAAAATGGGCTTCGGGATTGGGCTGCTTTTGGACTAATTAGACTTGGGCCTTGTTGGGCCCTCTAAATAATTGAGGTTTGGCCAGTTTTGATAAGGAATCCTATAATAATGCCCAATTAGGAAGTTAGGCCCAAATTGGGAAATTTGGGCCATTAATGGGCTTTGGATATATGGGCTTTTAAGGTCATGGATTTGGCAATTGGGCCTTGGCCCAATAAAGAGAAAGGACAAAATGGATTATGTGGACCCTTAGTCAAGATTGATATTCCATGTATTGACATAGTGTTTATTATTTGGATAGTTCGGGATTTTGGCGAGTCAGCGTTTCGGGAGTTCGATTTATCAGTTGAGATCGAGATTGCGAGGTGAGTTATCCTCACTATACTAAGGGTTCTAAGGCACCAAGGCCGGCCCATTGGATTTGATATCCCAGTAGTTGATTACGTGTTGACTGTTGAGTATGAGATGATTATACATGCAAGCTTGCTATGCCAGTTAGGTAGATCTGTAGGACTACCTGTGTTACTGTTTGATTATCGGTATGTGCTATTAGTTGTATATGTAGACATGTTGTGTGGGTAGGGTTGAGGTTGCACTGTCTTGTGCAGTGACCAAAAAACCCTGGAGTATGCCAGATATGAGCTGAGGGCCGGGAAGGCATACCAGACTCATACTGAGGACTCATTAGCATACCAGATACGAGCTGAGGACCAAGTGGTATGCCAGACTCGTACTGAGGGTAAATAAGTTATGTTTCAGTTGTAGGACTGAAGGGGGGCAAGCCAGTCATAAGTTGTGGGCTCGAAAGCAAACCAGAATTATGTTGTGGGCTCGGAGGCAAGCCATATGTGAGCTGTGGGCCCGGAAGGCAAGCGAGACTCATACTGTGCTCCCAGGTGGTAATCCAGTCTGTAGAGTTGTGGACCCATTACATGTTGTTATTATGTGTGCTGTTTGTTATGTATCGGTATATTAGGGGAACTCACTAAGCTTCGGGCTTATAGTTTTAGTTTTGGTTTCAGGTACCTCAGAGGATCGCGGGAAGGCAAATGCGTGATCGTATAGCTCCTCACATTTTATGACTATGTTTCTGGGATTCTCTGATATAGAACTATTTTGAAAACAAATTTGTCATAAATGTTGGTTTCTAAATGATTTTAAAAATTTAAATTTGGCTTGATTTTTATGGATGTTACAAGTTTGAAACACCGGATTACTGGTATGTATTTTATTTATGAATTTTATGTATTTTCTCTGGGACTCGACGAGTTGATGGCCCAACTCGTCGAGTAGAGACGGGATCCGCGGGAAGTTTAAGTGACCTACTCGACGAGTAGGGGACTGACTCGGCGAGTAGGTGTTGTTTGGGTGAAACCCTAAATTTGAGGGTTTACACCCTATTTAAACATCTTATTGCAGCCTCCATCGTCCCTTATGCTCCCAGAACACCTCATATCGAAACCCTAGCCGCTTTGAGTGATATAAGGCCATTTTTGGTGCTTTTGGGTGGTTTGTGAAGCTTGAAAGGAAGGAAGAAGCTTGGGAATTCGAGTTGGGGCTTGTAGATCCAAAGATCTTATTCCATGTTCAGCTCAATCAAGGTAAATGCCCCCTGTTTTGGTCTTCCATTTGGTTGTTCATCCTTAGAGCTTAGATTTTGGGTGCATTTAGGTCTTTCTAAGCCATTTTTGGATTTGTGAGGTGATTCATGGGGTTCTACTTTCAGATCTGAGTCATTGGAGGGGTCCCATGGCATAAAGGTGCCAACTATATGGCCATGAGAGCCCCATGCACATTGTAGAGCATCTTTTATGGATTTTGAGCCAAAGACCCCATGCATGTGCACCAAGTTTGGACCTTTACGTATAAAATGGACATTAGGAGGCCAGATCTATGGTTTTGACATGTTAAGACCCATTTAAATCGACTGTATAGTAAGGGTCAAGAAGGGACTCGACGAGTTGTTCTTGGAACTCGGCGAGTCGGTGTGTAGTGACCACTAAATCCCTTATGTGGTTGGACTAGTGGTTCGGGAAGGAAGTCCCGTAAATGTTTAGACTCGTAAAGGGACCTGGGAATCATGGGACTCGACGGGTGTATGAACACACTCGGCGAGTCCAAGGCAATCTCCCAACCTTTGAAGATGGACTCGACGAGTTGTTCATAAAACTCGGCGAGTGATAGACTGGACACGTTCTTATGAGGCAGATGAACTCGCCGAGTTGAAGGAAGAACTCGGCGGGTCGGATGAAGATGGTCCCGATGGTTTGAATGAAGGAGAACTCGATGATTTCTCGCAAGGCTCGACGAGTGGTGACGGGTTTGGATCGGGTTATTGGAGCATGGACTCGACGAGTTGGTAGACCAACTCGGGGAGTCAGGTCAACTGGGCGTTGACTTTGACCAATGTTGACTTGCCTGGTTTTGGTATTGACCCTGGTTGGGTAATACATTCGGTTTGATGACTTGAAGGTTGTCGTGTAGGGATTGAGGAGTCAAGGAGGGCCGAACTTCGCGCCGAGGACAGTTCAGACACTACACGACATCGAGGTGAGTTACCTTCCAGTAGCGGTGGGTCTACGGCCACAATGTCGGCCCACCAGTAGGAGTTATATGTTGGATGATTGTCTTTGTGATATTCATCTAGGTTTGCTACTACCTATTATGTTTATGTGCTAGCATGATATGATGTTACGTGATGATGGTAATAGTAGGGCGAAAATATTCCCCAAGTTACCGGCTGATAGGGTCGAAGGGGTAGCTTAGTACCCAGCTATGTTAGATTATGATTACGTGACTGTATGTGATAGACCGGTCGAGAGGACCGAAGGGGTAGTCCAGCACCCATAAATGCTAGGCGAGGTCACCGGTCGAGAGGACCGAAGGGGTAGGCCAGCTCCCAGAAATGCTAGGCCAGGTCACCTGTCGAGAGGACCGAAGGGGTAGGTCGGGCACCCAGATATGCCTGGCAGTATGTATGTCATGTGTTTGTATGGTATGTGGTATGATGGGGGAACTCACTAAACTTCGTGCTTACAGTTTTCAGTTTTGTTTCAGGTACCTCTTCAGCGAAGGGGAAGGAGCCGGCACGGTAGCTGCACATCATACACACATTGGATTCCGCATTATGAGATTTCTTGGGATTGTACTCTGACATCGTCACTACTTTTATGATATGATTTTCAGACATGAGATTATGGTTTTTATGAAATGATATGCCGTCATGATATTTTCTTATGAATGTTTTCTTTGTTGTATACCAAAAATCGAAATTTTTGGACTTGAAAAATGGGATGTTACAAGTTGGTATCAGAGCCTTGGTTTGAGGGATTCGGGCACACTCTTGAGTGTGTCTGGACTCAAACTGAGGACTTGGTAGAAAATTTTTCAGAAAAAGGAAAATCATTTTTATAAAAGAAGTTTGAAAAGAGAAAAGAACTTTGAAAGAGAACAAGATGTGTGATGTGCACGACCGGCCGAGCTCAAGTAAGTTTTCCCCTAGATACCCATACATGTTATGATATGATATGATTATGAGAACTGCATGCTAGATTAGGGCTAGAGGATCTAGGAAGGATGCCTTGTATGCCTACTGTATATGAATGAGAATTGCATGCTAGATTAGGGCTAAGGATCTATGAAGATGCCTGATATGCCTGCTATATGTGTTTTTGAGCTGCAAGATGTTACTGATTAGTCAGTTATGTGATAGCTTGGATAGAGGATGATTGGAATGGGTTACTCAATGCCCGAATGTTGTTGCTTTGTGCTTCGGGAGTTCTAGTTATTTTTAGCTAACTAGTAAACGAATACGTTAAGTTACATATTTCAAGGACGAAATAATTTCAGAAGGTTAGGTCTGGCTCTACTGCGCAGCTCTTGTTTGAGTCCAACCGTTGTGGGGTAGGACCTTTCATTCGAAGAATTATCTGGTCTTAGTAATATGTAATGGTATTCGCAAGCTAGTTAGGTAAAGGTAGCCGAGGTTCCTTATGCAGCTGATGACGGAGAGTAGGCCAGGGTAAGCCTAGGACGAGATTGGAAAAGAGTGCAACAGTAGTAGAAGGGACTTGGTGAAGTCGAAGCAATCCTTGAGGAAAGTACGGATAGATGTGGAAGGTAGTATGGGCCAGTACTACTGAAAGCAGAGGATCCGTACTCGAGTCAAGGAGGGCCGAGATAGAACCAGGAAACTTGTAGAGTGTATGATACCTCCCGAGGTTTATGTATGATTCTGACGACTATGTGATGTTTCAGAATGGTGATGATCACACGTCATGGAGGAGGAGGTTCAGGATCAGGATCCGACTCAGGATCAGGATCCGGCTCAGGATCAGGTTCGGGAGCAGGTACCGAGCCAGTTGATGAGGGACTACGTGATTTCATTGCTTCTGAGATCACGAGAGGTATCCTTGAGTCGACCCCAGTGATTTTCGGGTCGATCAAGGAAGGGATCATTGAGTTGATGGAGGGTCGCCTCAAGGCGTTCAGGAGCGATATGGCATCCAGTCAGTCAGGATCACTCACACTGTCCTTCAAGGACTTCAGGAGCAGTGGTGCGCCGGATTTCCACGGGGCCAAGGACCCCATCGCAGCCAGGAGATGGATTGCAGACATTGAGTCTGTACAGCTTACGAGCTTCTGACCTGAGGGGTCGAAGGTGCGATATGCTGCAGGTTGTTTGAGAGACAGGGCCAGGGATTGGTGGGAGTCGGTTGGTAACTCTCTGGGAGCCTCGGCTATTGAGGCTATGACATGGCCGGATTTCGTGACCCAGGTCAGGGCTGAGTTCGCACCCGTTGTGGAGCTCCAGCAACTGGCCCGGGAGTTCCTGGATATGAGGCAGACAACTGAGACAGTGGCAGAGATCACCGCCAAGTTCCGAGAGAGGGCTTTATTGGTACCCCAGTATGTGGGAGATGAGGATATGAGGAGGACCCGCTATCACGACATGCTGCGAGACGATATTCGGGAGCGTGTCAGCTTTTCAGCTTGTCCTACCCTGGATTCCATGACCGTCAGGGCAAGAGAGAGAGAGAGAGAGAGAGAGAGAGATTGATTTGGAACATATTCGTAAGAGGAAGGCAGAGGAGGGACAGGTTATTGGGGCTTCGGGGAAGAAGCCCAAGGGATCCGACTCAAGGTCGAAGGGCCAGCAGGGCCGGGGCCGCTGCGGAAAGTACGGCAAGACTCATGAGGGGATTTGTAGGATGGGATCATCAGGCTGCTACAAGTGCGGCAAGACGGGACACTTCAGCAGGGATTGTACCGCCCCTGCGCCCACTTTCCAGACATCAGAGTTGTTGTGTTTCCACTGCAACCAGCGAGGCCATAAAAAGGCCAATTGCACTCAGTTGTCAGCAGCAGCGCCAGTGAAGGCGCCAGCTCTAGCGACCCTACGGATTACTGACGGCCAGCAGGGCAAGACAGAGGCTCCAGTGGTAAGGAGCCGGGCCTTCCAGTTGACTACCGAGGAGGCAGGCGCCGCACCCGATGTGGTGACGGGTATGATTTATTCTCCCTAGCTTTTATTTTATGTTGCTTATGATATTGATGTGCCATATGATATGTCTTGTTTAGGATCGTTCCATGTGAACGGTATCCTAGTTCAGGTGTTGTTTGATTCGGGCGCTACCCGATCATTTGTCTCTCTCGCGCTTAGCAAGAGGTTCCCTGAGTCTTCGGGCATGTTGGATTGCCCTCTAGAGGTCGAGATTGCCGATGACCGATCAGTACGAGCGTCGGTGGTTTTCAGGGACTGTGTTTTGAGATTGTTCGAGGAGCGTTATTTGGTAGACTTGGTTCTCATTCCGCTACGTGGGAACAAGGTGATTATAGTCATGGATTGGTTGAGCCACAACGGGGAAGTGATCGACTGCGCGCGGCAGTTGGTTCGGATCAGGACCCCGAGTGGGGGAGAACTGGTGATTCTGGGCGTGAGGCCGCAACGCGAACCAGCACTATGTTCAGCAGCGAGGGCCAGGCGCTACCTTCAGCAGGGTTGCGCTAGGTATGTCACCTATGTTATGGATACCCGGGAGGCGGGTAAGGTGACGGTGAGTGATGTTCCGGTGGTGCGAGACTACGCGGATGTGTTTCCAGAGGAGCTTCCTGGGATACCTCCGTAGCGACAGGTGGAGTTCAGAATCGACCTAGTCCCAGGTGCGGCTCCGATAGCCAGGGCACCATATCGGTTGGCTCCTCCCGAGATGCAGGAGTTGTCTACGCAGCTGCAGGAGCTGCTAGACAAGGGATTCGTCAGGCCGAGTATCTCGCCTTGGGGAGCCACAATTTCTTTGTCAAGAAGAAGGACGCGTCGCATCACATGTGTATAGATTACCAGGAGTTGAACAAGGTAACGGTGAAGAATCGTTACCCGCTCCCAAGGATAGATGATTTGTTCGACCAGCTTCAGGGAGCATCTTGGTTTTCCAAGATAGACTTGCGATCAGGCTACCATCAAATGCGAGTCAGGGATGAGGATGTACAGAAGACTGCTTTTCGGACTCGCTATGGCCATTACGAGTTCGTGGTGATGCCCTTCAGGCTCACAAATGCTCCTGTCACGTTCATGGATCTCAAGAACCGTGTGTGCAGACCGATGCTGGATCGGTCTGTGATAGTTTTTATTGATGATATCCTGGTCTACTCCAAGACGCAGGAGCAGCATGAGGAGCATCTGCGAGAGGTTTTGGATACTCTGAGGAAGGAGAGCTTGTACGCCAAGTTCTCCAAGTGCGAGTTCTGGTTGCGCGAGGTGCAGTTTCTTGGGCACCTTGTCAACCAGAACGGTATTCTGGTCGACCCGGCCAAGGTGGAGGCTGTGATGAGATGGGAGATTCCGAAGTGTCCATCTGAGATTCAGAGTTTCCTGGGATTAGCCGGCTATTATCGGAGATTCATCCAAGATTTCTCCAAGATATCCGTACCTTTGACTCGGCTAACAAAGAAGGTCGTAGTCTTTTGTTGGGGGCCTGAGCAGCAGGCAGCGTTCGATACACTGAGACAGATATTGTGCGAGGCGCCAATCTTAGCCCTGCCAGAGGGCGTGGAGGATTTTGTAGTATACTGCGACGCGTCTATTTCGGGCTTGGGCGCAGTACTGATGCAGAGAGGGCATGTCATCGCCTACGCCTCGAGGCAGTTGAAGCCCCACGAGGCGAACTACCCGACGTACGATTTGGAGTTGGGGGCGGTCGTCTTCGCCCTCAAGATTTGGCAACATTATCTCTATGGGGTTCGATGTACCATTTACACGGACCATAAGAGTCTGAGATACCTCATGGATCAGCCAAATCTGAACATTAGGCAGCGTCGGTGGTTAGATGTGGTGAAGGATTATGATTGTGAGATCCTTTACCACCCGGGGAAGGCCAATGTAGTGGCCGATGTGCTTAGTCGTAAGGCAGCGCCGATCAGAGACATCTGCATGCGGATGACAGTAGTGACTCCACTGTTGGAGCAGATCCGAGAGGCCCAGCAGGAGGCTATGAAGGAGGAACATCGGAAGAGCGAGCGTATTGTCGGACAGGTTTCCTCCTTCGACTACGACAGCCGAAGATTATTGACTCTACATCGTAGGGTATGGGTTCCCTACCATGGGGGTGTGCGCCAGGTTCTGATGGAGGAGGCGCACAAATCCCGATTCTCGATTCATCCCGGGGCAACAAAGATGTACAGAGATCTTCGACCCGATTACTGGTGGCCCTGCATGAAGCGGGACGTAGCTTGGTACGTAGAGCGGTGCTTGACCTGCAGGAAGGTCAAGGCCGAGCACCAGAGGCCACACGGGAAGATGCAGCCGTTAGACATTCCCATGTGGAAATGGGAAGATATTACTATGGACTTCATCACCAAGCTTCCCAGGATTGCACGGGGAGTGGATTCGATTTGTGTGATCGTGGATCGGTTGACCAAGAGTGCCCATTTCATACCGATCCAGGAGAGAATTTCGGCCGAGAAGTTGGTCGACATCTATATCTGAGAGGTAGTACCTCGACACGGAGTGCCAGTTTCGGTGATTTCAGACCGAGACGTGCGGTTTACTTCCAGGTTCTGGAAGAAGTTTCACGACGAGTTGGGTACTCGTCTGCACTTCAGCACAGCGTTCCACCCGCAGACGGACGGTCAGAGTGAGAGGACCATCCAAACTTTGGAGGATATGCTGCGGGCATGCGTTCTAGACTTCGGTGGTAGCTGGGATACCTAACTTCCATTAGCTGAATTCTCTTACAACAACAGCTATGACGTGAGTATCGATCGTCCTCCCTTTGAGATGTTATACGGGAGGAAGTGCAGGACCCCGGTATGTTGGGGTGAGGTGGGCCAGCGGGTCATGGGGAGCACCGAAGTGGTGCTCAAGACGACAGAGAGGATTCAGCAGGTCAGGAGCAGGCTTCAGACTGCTGAGAGTCGGCAGAAAACTTATGCCGACAAGCGCCGCTCGGACCTGGAGTTCCAGGTCGGGGATATGGTCCTCCTGAAGGTGTCGCCATGGAAGGGCGTCATCCGATTCAGGAAGCGGGGCAAGCTGGGCCCCAGGTATATTGGACCCTTCAGGGTTATAGCCCGGGTGGGCAAGGTGGCGTATAGGCTGGATCTGCCAGCGGAACTCAGTCAGATCCACAGCACGTTTCACGTCTCCCAGTTACGAAAGTGCCTGGTAGACGACTCGGTGGTGGTACCCTTGGAGGACATTCAGGTGGAAGACAGCCTGAATTACATCGAGCGGCCAGTGGCGATCCTCGACAGGAAATCGAAGGACCTGAGGAACAAGAGGGTGGAGCTGGTGAAGGTGCAATGGCAGCACCGCAAGGGATCGGAATGGACTTGGGAGCTGGAGGAAGAGATGAGGGAGCACTACCCCGAGCTTTTTCCAGGTTCAGCAGCAGACTTCGAGGACGAAGTCTAAAATAAGTGGGGGAGATTTGTAACACCGGATTACTGGTATGTATTTTATTTATGAATTTTATGTATTTTCTCTGGGACTCGACGAGTTGATGGCCCACCTCGTCGAGTAGAGATGGGATTCGCGGGAAGTTTAAGTGACCTACTCGACGAGTAGGGGACTGACTCGGCGAGTAGGTGCTGTTTGGGTGAAACCCTAAATTTGAGGGTTTGCACCCTATTTAAACGTCTTATTGCAGCCTCCATCGTCCCTTATGCTCCCAGAACACCTCATATCGAAACCCTAGCCGCTTTGAGTGATCTAAGGCCATTTTTGGTGCTTTTGGGTGGTTTGTGAAGCTTGAAAGGAAGGGAATTCGAGTTGGGGCTTGTAGATCCAGAGATCTTATTCCATCTTCAACTCAATCAAGGTAAATGTCCCCTGTTTTGGTCTTCCATTTGGTTGTTCATCCTTAGAGCTTAGATTTTGGGTGCATTTAGGTCTTTCTAAGCCATTTTCGGATTTGTGAGGTGATTCATGGGGTTCTACTTTCAGATCTGAGTCATTGGAGGGGTCCCATGGCATAAAGGTGCCAACTATATGGCCATGAGAGCCCCATGCACATTGTAGAGCATCTTTTATGGATTTTGAGCCAAAGACCCCATGCATGTGCACCAAGTTTGGACCTTTACGTATAAAATGGACATTAGGAGGCCAGATCTATGGTTTTGACTTGTTAAGACCCATTTAAATCGACTGTATAGTAAGGTTCAAGAAGGGACTCGACGAGTTGTTCTTGGAACTCGGCGAGTCGGTGTGTAGTGACCACTAAATCCCTTATGTGGTTGGACTAGTGGTTCGGGAAGGAAGTCCCGTAAATGTTTAGACTCGTAAAGGGACCTGGGAATCATGGGACTCGACGAGTGTATGAACACACTAGGCGAGTCCAAGGCAATCTCCCAACCTTTGAAGATGGACTCGACGAGTTGTTCATACAACTCGGCGAGTGATAGACTGGACACGTTCTTATGAGGCAGATGAACTCGCCGAGTTGAAGGAAGAACTCGGCGGGTCGGATGAAGATGGTCCTGATGGTTTGAATGAAGGAGAACTCGATGATTTCTCGCAAGGCTCGACGAGTGGTGATGGTTTTGGATCGGGTTATTGGAGCATGGACTCGACGAGTTGGTAGACCAACTCGGTGAGTCAGGTCAACTGGGCGTTGATTTTGACCAATGTTGACTTGCCTGGTTTTGGTATTGACCCTGGTTGGGTTGTATGTTCGTTTGATGACTTGAAGGTTGTCGTGTAGGGATTGAGGAGTCGAGGAGGGCCGACCTTCGCGCCGAGGACAGTTCAAACACTACACGACATCGAGGTGAGTTACCTTCCAGTAGCGGTGGGTCTACGGCCACAATGCCGGCCCACCAGTAGGAGTTGTATGTTGGATGATTGTCTTTGTGATATTCATCTAGGTTTGCTACTACCTGTTATGTTTATGTGCTAGCATGATATGATGTTACATGATGATGGTAGTAGTAGGGGGAAAATAGTCCCCAAGTTACCGGCCGATAGGGTCGAAGGGGTAGCTTAGTACCTAACTATGTTAGATTATGATTACGTGACTGTATGTGATAGACCGGTCGAGAGGACCGAAGGGGTAGGCCAGCACCCAGAAATGCTAGGCGAGGTCACCGGTCGAGAGGACCGAAGGGGTAGGCCAGCACCTAGAAATGCTAGGCCAGGTTACCGGTCGAGAGGACCGAAGGGGTAGGTCGGGCACCCAGATATGCCTGGCAGTATGTATGTCATGTGTTTGTATGGTATGTGGTATGATGGGGGAACTCACTAAGCTTCGTGCTTACAGTTTTTAGTTTTGTTCCAGGTACCTCTTCAGTGAAGGGGAAGGAGCCGGCGCATTAGTTGCACATCATACACACGTTGGATTCCGCATTATGAGATTTCTTGGGATTGTACTCTGACATCGTCACTACTTTTATGATATGATTTTCAGACATGAGATTATGGTTTTTACGAAATGATATGACGTCAAGATATTTTCTTATGAATGTTTTCTATGTTGTATACCAAAAATCAAAATTTTTGGACTTGAAAAATGGGATGTTACAAAGTTGGTATCAGAGCCTTGGTTTTAGTGAATTGGAGAACACACTCGTGTGTCTCCACTCTCAAACTGAGGACAAGGTTTTAAAACGATTTTCTAAAAATGTTTTCAAAATAATAAAAGGAGGATGTAAGTGTACGATCAGTCGGAGCCAATAAGTAGACCCCAAAACACCATGCAGTTATTCGATTATGTGATATGTTAGACCAGCATGCTAGTACTAAGATAGGGATCGTCAGGAATCGTATGATAGAATTGCCTGATCTTTGATGCCTTATCTTATGTAGAGTACCTCATTGATTGTTTATGACTCTTTCGCGTGTGAACTAACTATTGGGTGAATACTCTAGGTCACATGCTACATGGGTTAAATGGTCTTAGGGTAAGGGATTTGGTCCTGCTGCGCAGCTCTTGTCTGAGTCCAACCGTTGTAGGATTAAATATTTTAGTCTAAGATTGTTTATGTCGTATGGCATGTGATGTATTCATGCAATAGTTAACTGGCACCAATGGAGGGTCGTGTGGCAGTTGGTGGATGGTTGAGTTGTGCGAGGTCAGTAGACTAGTTATGAGATATTTAGCCTTCCTCTAGGAGTGAGGACTGAGCGCATGCCATGCTTATGTATAGTTTTAGGGCGTTGTGATGATACTTGAGACAAATATAGGTAGGTTTGGAAAGTAGTATGGGCCCGTACTACTGAAAGAACAGGACCCATACGCGTAGCAAGGAAGTCACAACCCCTAGAGTTTTGGTTGGGAGTTGGTTCCCGAATTGTTATGAGGAGTACCTGATCTCTTTTCGGTATGTTTTTAACATGGTGGTGACACGACGATTCGTGACTGGATCCGGGTCAGGATCAGGAGAGGGCAGACAGGAGGCGCCGACAGCGCCCGAGACTATTGGCCAGATGAGGCCAGACGAGATGGATGACAGGATCCGGGAGATCCTACATGATGAGGTTGCTGCTATGTTCCGGGCTCAGTTGTCGGAGATGTTTGGGTCTATCAAGACCGCTATGGTGGAGTATTTCGATGATCGCTATGCAGCCATTGCTGAGACGGCTGCCGCAACAGCTGTAACGGCGGCAGGGAGAGGAGCTAGCAGCCATGATAGGTCGATATTGTCCGTTGATCAGATGCGGGAGATGATTCCTATGGAGGTATCTCAAATTGTGCAAGAAGAATTGTTCGGTGTCGTGAACCGGGTCACCGCCAGGGTGATCGCCAAGCTCGAGGAGCAAATTGCGGCCCTGCGAACTGTGAGAGATGTTGCTACTGGGATAACTACTAGGGGAGTGCCGGTGGTGGGGTCACAACTAGGGAAGAGGAGGAGGGACTTTCCAGCAGAGGACGAAGAGTTGGAGGCTGCTAACCTGGGTACTGGAAGTCAAGAGGGTCAGGAGGTGTGTGGCAAGTGTGGGGGGACCCACATATTTGCTTGTCACAAGTTCAGGTGCTACAAGTGCGGGGAGAGAGTGCATATACAACGAGATTGCAAGAAGGATTAGATATGCTTTCACTGTCACCAGCCAAGTCATTTCAGGTCCAACTGTCCTACGTTGAGGGCGGAAGGAATTCGGACTCCAGCGGTGATCGTTCCTCAGGAGGTCAAAGTCGAGCTGCAGGAAGCCTCTGGTATGTAATTGGAAACCCCCATTCTGTAATAATATTATGGTCAAATCGTCTTTGATCGGTAATTATTTTGTCTTGGAATATTATTGAGTTTGGGTAAGCAGTAATTTCAGGTTAGTTGCCTGTTTTGTCTGATCTATGTGTTGCGGAGCTTCATGAGTCGTTAGGTCATTGGAGGTGTCAGGAGAACTTTATTATCAAAGGATTATAGGTAGTTAGAGTTCAGGGCTTCATTAGTGGATGGGAAGTAGATGGTTGATTGAGGGATTGGAATTTTATCACCTATGGAGAGGGTGGTACCCTTTCAGTTCTTCCATGATCACCGGAGTGAACATGCTTGTGACCCAGGGACAGGTGGTATTTCCAGCCCGGGGTCCGTCGGTCGCAAGGGTTGGCAACAATATTTCAGCACTGGTAAACGCCAGTGAGTTGATGTGGCGTGAGTATCTTGCGAGGCATACGTGATTGCCGTCCCTACCCATAGGAGCTAAAGTCTGATTCGTCTTGGATCTCTTGTATCGGTCGGTAAGGATTGATTATGCGATTTATTGCACTTTTGGGATTGGAGACTATGTCTTGGGAGTAGTTTGTAACCCGGTATGGGGAAGAGATTGCTTCAGCTACTGCAGTTTAGCTGTGGACGACTGATCGGGTGAGTGAGTCAGGGTGCGAGACCCTGAATGATATGATTTATAGAGCCGAAAGCGGGAGATTTATTTGGAGCACCTTGGAAAGAGGGGTATGATGTGGAAGGTATACGGACAGGGTCCCACAGGATAGTTATTCAGCATTGTCAGGATTTAGTGGTTTTAGTAACCGTTATTGATTGGCGGATGAGGGCGCCAAGGGAAGTAGCTCGTTGATGAGATATTAGTTGGAGCACCTATCTTTAGGTCTTCAAGATTTGAGTGTGGGATCATTCAAGTACTAGGGACTGTCGGTATCCCTGGATTCAAGAAGTGTTCAACTAGCTCTTAGAATTGTGTGATCGCTTGGGATTGGCTGGTAATGGAGCACTAGTTGGAAAGAGTTGGTTGTCATCGGATCGATCGTTGGAAAGTGAGAAGAATTGGGAATTCTCCAACTTTCACGTATTGTGAAGACCTAGTTGAATCTAAGTGGGGGAGAATTGTCCCGGGATGTAGAAGCAGGAGCGATTTTGAGACTGGGATAAGTTTCGCATTCCCATCAGGGAGGAAGGCGGCCCAAGTGGCTGTTTGGTTTGTGGTTGTGTTGGTTGGGGGTTCGGTAAAACTTCCCAGCACGAGAAACGCGTCTTCTTGGTGCTTGATACCAGAATTTGGGGAACCAGGTTGGGGTTCTAGTCATGAATTCAGTTCAGTTCGGGCGTTCGGTCGAGTGTGTGCTCGACTCTGAGGGTCTTTGGATTGATAGATTGAGGGTTCTGTTTAGCTGCCAAGGCTCGACAGTACATTCAACACGAGTATGCAGGTTATTTAGCGTAGGCGGAGATGCACGGGTCAGGAATCAGACCACGTTTTCCCGAAAGGGTAGGAGATCAACATGAGGTCTAGAGTTAGGTCGGGATTACAGTCTGCGGATTGGATCAGGAGTTCGAAACCCCAAGTGAGGGAGAACGAACTATATGGGAGAGGGCACCATGATGGTCCAGGGTTATGCTCAACCGATTTAGGGTGGTATGGATAGACTGCAGGCCCATCGGGGCAAACCAGTTAGGCTGAAGGACCGATGAGGCGGTCCAGTTATACTGAAGACTCTGTATGTACTTTGTTAGATTTATGTCGGGTATTGAGCATGTTGCTTGGTGACAACAACCCGTAGAACTATATGTTATTTATGCTCGCTGATTATGTAATGCCCTTAGGGATTGTCGGTGGTTACGAAGGAGAGCCTGGAAACTCTGGGGTACCAACTTGTTCTATAAGTGGATAGTGTACGGTGAGGTTTCAGTACCGTGGCACTTGTTGATGTTGTAAAGGACGTTGATTAGGCCTTCTTGGCCATGGAGGAGGTGAGTATCTCTAGATGGAATGTTGGGGAACTGAAGTGACGACATCAGTGCCGATAGGTTATCGGGACCATTCCATTCATGAGCTGAGGGCCGGAAAGGGCATACCAGACTCATGCTGAGGGCTCAGAAGCAATCCAGACCTATGCTGAGGACCATGTAAGGGTATTCCAGTCATAGGCTGTGGGAATAGAGATTGTGATTGTTATGTCTCTTGTTGGAACGCGTTCGGAATGAATGTATTGTCGAGATTCGGGTGAGTTGTACGCGGTTGTGACGAATCAGAATATTGTGGATGAGACGCAAAAATAGATCCTTGGATCTCAAGTTATGAGTAGACTCGAGTTATGTTCATAGAGGTATTCCAATCTAGGGTATTCCATCATGAGGATGACCGGACCCTGTGATTGATTGGACCTGACATGTTTGGTATTCCAACCCGAGGGTTGATTGGGCCAAACATGTGCGGGATAAGTGGGCATTCAATCCTAGGGATAATTGGACCCGTCATAGACATGCCTGGTATTCCAGCCCGAGGTTGATTGGGCCAGGCATGAGTATTCGTGCTTATTAGGGAATTGATTACGTATGTTATTCCGGGAGCTGAAGGACGCATTATCCTGTCAGCACAAAATGGGTTCACTTCAGGAAGAGGGAGAGTTGGGTTTCCGATACTTCGGATCATCAGGGTTATTGTCAGGTTTGGCAAGGTGGCGTATAGGTTAGACCTTCCAAAGAAGCTCAGTCAGATTCGCGGCACTTTTCACGTTTGGCAGCTGCAAAGGCGCATATTGGATGAGTAGGCGGTTGTATCGCTGGATGATGTTCAGGTCGGAGAGCACTTGAACTATGTAGGGAGACCAGTGGCAGCATTGGAAGGGATCCGAGTAGACTTGGGAGCGGAGTCCAAGATGCGGGAGCATTATCCTGAGTTAATTGTCGCAGCAGGGTTCGAGCACGAAGCCTAGTTTAAGTGGGGGAGAATTGTAACATCCCAAGATTTGTCATTTATAGTCCCTAGGGACGGAAGGGTGAAGCCATGAGAAGCCTAAGGACTAAATTGCAATTTTGGGATCAGGAGGAGTACGATGCGCGTACATAAGGGTACGCTGAGCGTACTAGGCACGCCCTAGTACGCTGGGCGTATACTTGTGTACGTTGGGCGTACTCATGATACAAGGAAACCCTAATATTTAGGGTTAGGGTGCTATATAAACATCCTTATGGCTCATTTCTCCCACCACTTTCAGCATCCATACCGTAGAGACGTCCCAAACCCTAGTTTTATGTGTGAGTGTGAGTTGGTGTGTGTTTTGAGCTCTTGAAGGTGAAGACATATCATCAAATAGTTGGAGAAGGAAGGCAAGCTTGTAAATCTGAAGTTTCCTTGTGCTATAGAAGCTCCAGAAGGTAAAAAGCTTCAGACTTTATGCTTGTGTGATATAGATCTAGCCATTCTAGCTTTATGGAACCATTTCTTGTCCCAAAAGTCCCAATTTGGTGCATGATGTGATTTGGACAAAATAAGCTGTCCTTTCAGACCTTAGAAAGGGTCCTAAGTGATAAAAATGAGGTCCCAATGGCTTAAGATGTCCCATGCATGTAGTAGAAAGGTCTTAATGGATTAAGACCATGGATTAAGAGCTTTCTGGAAGTCCAAAGTGATAAAGTTCAAGACTTTATGTTTCTAAGACACTTTTGGTCGATGGATCTGAAATATGGGCTTAAGTGCTTAAGCCATTAAGCACTTATTAGGGTTTTAGCAAAACCCCGCGTATGCCCCGCGTAAATCCTATACGCCCAGCGTACTAGGTCAACCACCCCGATGGTGGTCAACGTCAGGCAGAGTACGCCCAGCGTACCAGAGGAGTACGCCCAACGTATGTCCTCTGTTGGGCTTTTGACAAAATGGGCTTCGAGATTGGGCTGCTTTTGGACTAATTGGACTTGGGCCTTGTTGGGCCCTCTGAATAATTGAGGTTGGGCCAGTTTTGATAAGGAATCCTATAATAAGGCCCAATTAGGAAGTTAGGCCCAAATTAGGAAATTTGGGCCATTAATGGGATTTGGATATATGGGCTTTTAAGGTCATGGATTTGGCAATTGGGCCTTGGCCCAATAAAGAGAAAGGACAAAATGGAATATGTGGACCCTTAGTCAAGATTGATATTCCATGTATTGACATAGTGTTTATTATTTGGATAGTTCGGGATTTTGGTGAGTCAGCGATTCGGGAGTTCGATTTATCAGTTGAGATCGACATTGCGAGGTGAGTTATCCTCACTATACTAAGGGGTCTAAGGCACCAAGGCCGGCCCATTGGATTTGATATCCCAGTAGTTGATTACGTGTTGAGTATGAGATGATTATGCATGCTAGTTTGCTATGCCAGTTAGGTAGATCTGTAGGACTACCTGTGTTACTGTTTGATTATATGTATGTGTTATTAGTTGTATATGTAGACATGTTGTATGGGGTTGAGGTTGCACTGTCTCGTGCAGTGACCAACAAACCCTGGAGTATGCCAGATATGAGCTGAGGGTCGGGAAGGCATACCAGATTCATACTGAGGACTCATTAGCATACCATATACGAGCTGAGGACCACGTGGTATGCCAGACTCGTATTGAGGGCAAATCAGTTATGTTTCAGTTGTAGGATTGAAGGGGGCAAGCCAGTCATAAGTTGTGGGCTCGAAAGAAAACCAGACTTATGATGTGGGCTTTGAGGAAAGCCAGATGTGAGTTGTGGGCCCGGAAGATAAGCCAGACTCACACTGTGGTCCCAGGGGGTAATCCAGTCTGTAGAGCTGTGGACCCATTACATGCTGTTATTATGTGTGTTGTTTGTTATGTATTGGTATATTGGGGGAACTCATTAAGCTTCGGGCTTACAATTTCAGTTTTGGTTTCGGTTACCTCATATGTCACACCCCCAAACCAGACGGCGGAAACGTCTGGGGTGGATGACTTCATTTGTAGTATCACAACACATGCATTATAGTAATCAAAGTACAAACAACCATTGCATTAATAAGTATAAGTTTTTACATGTGATCAATCAATGTATATTGACACCGAAATAGTTATACAAAAGATAGAAGACAAGACTCAAAACAGCTCCATCTTCTCAAAAGCTCGGGGAGTACATGTCTACTGATTCCCAGAGAATACAAGTAATTTGAAAAGAGAGTATCAACTTAAAGTTGAGTGAGTGCATAAGTGTTTATATTTGAAAGTATGTTTCCTCTTTCTTGAATATGTAAACTGTTCCAGAAAATCCTATATTTTCTGTTGTGTATGAAAAGTAGTTTTAATCACATAAAACCGTTCTGTTTGTAAACCAGCGTTATGTATTTGTATAATCTGTAAAAGTGAGTGTGCCTGGCTTCACCAGCTGTTATTTATAAACTGAGATGTAATACTGTAAAACTGTATTTTAGTAAACTGGTACTTTGAAAATGTACTCATGTTTAGTTAATTATACACTAATGGTATTGTTAATATCTTTTTAGTGAGTTATTATAACCATATTGAGACTAGATGGCCTGAAACAACGCTTTGAAGGTGTTAACAACTATTGATAACAACTATCACTCATAGGCGTGTATGCCCGCCTGTAGGTAGCAGTCTGAGTGCGGAGTTGTCAATCACAATATAGATCTATACACACTTGTTTCGATCCCCGACTGGAGATTCTGGTTATAATATCAGGACTTTAACTATGTTGTTTAAGTGAATTAAACAACCTGAATCTATTGACTCATAAAAAGCATATAGACGTTACATGTATAATAATAATAATAATAACCCAATCATTCTGAAATAAATGATTGATAGTATGTTCCTTGTTTAGTATACTTGGAATGTATTTGTAAGTTGTATACTCTTGTTTAGTTTTGAATCTAACCCTTATTCTTGTAAAACGGTGTACTCTAGTATACTTGACTCGTGAATTACTGTTCTTGAACCATAAATTATACCTATTATAATTTATATGTACAATCTGTATCGATACTAACTGTCCATGAATGCAACCCATTGCTCAACATGTTACAAAGGGTATTTGAACTGAATGAAATAACTTTTATATTTATATACATATAGAAATATATATATATAAGTAAAATTTAAATGAGATTCGGACAAATAATCGATACTATAAGCCCACATCCAAACAAGGAAAAGGAACCAAAGTGAGTTATCAGTCCTAAGCCTTTTAAATCTTATATATATATATATATATATATATATATATATATATATATATATATATATATATATATATATATATATATATATATGATTTTTGGGGAAAAATATAAGTTTATAAAATCATTTAAAGAATTTAACATTTTGAAATACTTTTGGTGACTTGATGTCATTTAAACACAATTTAAAACCATTTGATTTGATGACAATTGAAATCCATTTTGGTAAGATATATTTTGAAACCATTTGCTTGTAACACAAAATCCTTGTGTTAGACTTGTATTCCCCCCCCCCCCCCTTAAAACTGTAAAAACTATGAAAATACGGGGGTACGAACTCACCTCGTATATGAGTTCCTGGTTGGTTTCGATGTGGTTGCAATGATTCCTGGTATAGAATACGTGTGATTAACCGTATCCTGATTATATTTTTCACATAATTGTATCCCTAAATTAGTTAACTAGTAATATAACAAGGAAACTAATATTTGTTCAAAGGAATTACTTACAATTAGTGAAGGAATTATGGAAGCAAATACGAAGGTTGAAAGTTCTCTGGATATAAACTTGATACTTGAGAGCAAATGAAGAACTAAAGCTTGAACTTTTGGAAGAGTAGGAAGTGTTTACGGTTGCTAAATGTGCAAATGAATTCATTTGCACATTATATATGAAAGAACTTGATGTGATATGTTCGTTGGGAAGAGTATTTCTATCAGATTGGTATGATAAATTAAGATAAGATATGAGATATTTGATGTGTTAACGGTTCATCGCCAACCATGAACACCTATTTTAATTTTAGATTCAACCGTGAACTACACTTCTTCAATTCATATGGAAAAGAGTTCACGACCAAAGGATCACATAGAAAAGAGTTCACGGCCAAAGGTGATTCTAGAAGTATGTTCATGGATTGCTTTTGACTTAAAATGGAGTTCATGTTTTGCACCTTTTTAGGTGTTCACGGTTTGGATTTCAACCGTGAACACCTTTGCTTCTTAACTTGGACCGTGAACACAATGTTCTTGATGTTTCTTGGACCGTAAACTCCATGTGTGTGTCATTTTGTGATTAAATCTTTAACCTCCTTGACTTGTCTTGACTTATATTGAGTTATAAAATGAATAATTTCAATATAAGTGTTAATCACTTATATATAAGTATGATTTACAAGGTATGTATATAAAATAACTTGTATAAACAAGTCCTTAAGGTATTCAAGTTCCTATTGTATATATGCCATGATATGGATTTACTTAGCATACGATTGTAGTTTAGGCTTTTGTTCGAATAAGTTCAACTTACATTGATTTGAAATTACGGGTTGTTACATTATCCCCCCGTTAAAGGGAATTTCATCCCGAAATTAGGACTAAAACGTTACAGAAAGACTAGGGAAAAAGATGTGGATACTTCTGTTTCATTTGATCCTCCCGCTCCCAAGTGAGTTCAGGTCCTCGTTTTGCATTCCAGTGAATCTTCACTATCGGGATACGGCTTTGTTTGGTTCTCTTGACTTCCCTGTCTAGGATTTCTACGGGTTGTTCTATGAAGTTGAGACTCTCATTTAATTCGATTTCGTTGAGTGGGATAACAAGAGTCTCATCGAACAAACACTTCTTGATATTTGTGTCACGAAATACGGGATGAATGTTACTGAGCTCATGCGGTAGATTGAGTTTGTAAGCAACAGGTCCAATTCTAGCAATGATTTGGAATGGTCTAATGTACCTTGGATTTAGCTTGCCACGTTTACCAAAACGTATCAATACTTTCCAGGGTGAGACTTTCAATAGAACACGATCACCAACATGGAATTCCAAGGGTTTTCGTCGTTTATCCGCATAACTCTTCTGTCTATCTCGAGAAGCTTTCAATCGTTCCCGAATTTGAACAATCTTTTATGTGGTTTCACGAATGATCTCGGGACCGGTTAGAGTACTATCAGGTATTTGGTAATTGGCTAGTTGCGTTTCGCCTACTTCAGCCCAGCACAGAGGGGATCTGCACTTACGACCATAGAGAGCTTCAAAGGGTGCAACTTTAATGCTAGTGTGATAGCTTTTGTTGTAGGAGAATTCAACAAGTGGTAAATGGGTATCCCAATCTTTACAGAAATCTATCACACAGGCCCTTAACATGTCTTCCAGCGTTTGAATTGTTCTCTCACTTTGCCCATCAGTCTGAGGATGGTACGCTGTACTCATGTCAAGATTTGTTCCCAAGGATTTTTGCAATGATTGCGAAAAATGCGAGGTAAATCTACTATCTCGGTCAGAGATAATAGATATTGGCACACCATGCAACCGTACTATTTCATTTATGTATGTCCTTGTTAACTTCTCCATTTTATATGTTTATTTTATTGGCAGGAAGTGGGCGGATTTGGTTAATCTGTCGACAATAACCCAAATGGTATCATGACCACCCTTTGTTCTGGGTAACTTGGTTATGAAATCCATTGTAATTCGATCCCACTTCCACTCAAGTATTTCTGGCTGTTGAAGTAAACCTGAGGGCTTTTGATTTTCTACTTTGACTTTGGCACAAGTTAGAAACTTGCCCACAAAAGTAGCTATTCAGCTTTCATGTTTGGCCACCAATAGAGCTTCTTTAGGTCCAGATACATCTTGTCTGAACCCGGGTGAACAGAGTATCGAGTTTTATGGGCTTCATTCATGACAACATCTTTGTAGCCACTGAACTGCGGTGTCCAGATCCGGTTCATGAAACAATAGACTCCATCACCCCTGATTTCGAAGTTCTTACCCATTCTTCTCATGGTTTCGCCTGTCACGTTCTCAGGTTTCAAGGCTTCCAACTGAGCCTCCTTGATTTGTGTGGATAAGTGGGAATGGATAGTCATAGTCAGAGACTTTACTCGGCGGCCCGATTACTCTTTCCGACTAAGGGCATCTGCTACTACATTGGCCTTGCCGGGGTGATAACGAATCTCACATTCGTAATCGTTTAGTAGTTCTACCCATCGTCGCTGCCTCATGTTGAGTTATTTCTGATCAAAGATGTGTTGAAGGCTTTTATGATCAGTAAAGATTGTGCACTTTGTACCATACAGGTAATGCCTCCAGATCTTCAAGGCAAAAACCACTGCTCTCAGTTCGAGATCGTGGGTGGTATAGTTGACTTCGTGGTTCTTAAGCTGCCTCGAGGCATAGGATATAACCTTTCCTCGTTGCATAAGAACACAACCTAGCCCTTGATTTGACGCGTCGCAGTAGACTACAAAATCTTCCATCCCTTCTGGGAGGGACAAGATCGGTGCACTGCAGAGGGCTTGTTTTAAGGTCTGGAAAGCAGCTTCTTGTTTCTCCTCCCATTTGAATGACACACCTTTTTGAGCCAAGATGGTGAGTGGCTTCGCAATCTTCGAGAAGTTCTGAATGAATCTCCTGTAGTAGCCAGCGAGACCTAAAAACTGTCGAATTTTTGTTGGGGTTCGTGGGGTCACCCAACTTTCGATAGCCTTGATTTTGGAGGGATCAACATGTATCCCATCCTTGCTGACTACATGACCCAGGAACTCCACCTTTCGAATCCAGAATTCACATTTAGAGAATTTCGCATACAATTTCTCTACCCTCAAAGTTTCCAATACTTGTCGCAAGTGTTGGCGGTGTTCTGCCGTACTCTGAGAATAGACTAGTATATCGTCAATAAAGACTATGACGAACTTGTCTAAGTAAGGTCGACACACTCGATTCATCAGGTTCATGAATATTGCGGGTACATTCATTTGACCAAAGGGCATCACTACGAATTCGTAGTGACCGTAGCGAGTTCTGAAAGCAGTCTTTGGAATGTCGGCCTCCTGGACTCGTAACTGATGGTATCCTGATCTCAGGTCAATCTTGGAGAAGAAACTAGCTCCTTGGAGTTGATCAAAGAGGCCATCTATCCGTGGCAAAGGGTATCGATTTTTAACGGTAAGTTTGTTTAATTCCCGGTAGTCTATGTACATACGAAATGATCCGTCCTTCTTCTTCACGAACAAGACCGGCGCTCCCCACGGTGAGAAGCTTGGTCTAATGAAGCCCTTGCTGAGTAATTCGTTCAACTGGATGGACAGTTCTTGCATTTCTGAAGGTGCAAGACGATATGGGGCTTTAGCTACTGGGGTAGCTCCGAGAATCAAGTCGATTCGGAATTCGACTTGGCGTTCAGGAGGGACTCCTGAGATATCTTCATGGAATACATCAGGGAAATCACAGACTTCAGGGATATCCTTGATGCTTTTCACTTCTTGAGTTTTATCAACAACGTGAGCTAAGAAGGCGGAGTAATCTTTGCGAAGATATTTCTGAGCCTTGACGCAAGAAATGATTTGAAGATTCGCACTAGATTTGTCGCCATAGATAATGAGAGATTCGTTACTTGGCAGATTAAGACGGATAGCTTTCTTGAAACATAGGATATCAGTACGATGAAAACTTAACCAATCCATGCCGATTATGATGTCAGAACTTTTAATTGAGATCGGCATAAGGTCAATTTGGAATGAATGGTTATTTAGAGTAAGTGTGCATCCTATGTAAATGTCATTGGTACTTTTGGTTTTTCCGTTGTCCATCTCAACGGTGAATGTATCTTTTAATGCTTTGGGATTTTGTTTTAGAAGATGTTTGAACTTATGGCTTACGAAACTTTTCTCTGCACCGGTATCGAAAAGAATGCATCCGTAAGAGTCGTTGAAAAGGAACGTACCGGTCACCACATTAGGATCCGCTACTGCTTCTTCATAACCAATCGCCAGGACTCTTCCAGTACCACCAGCGTTCTTTAACTTAGGACAATTCTTCTTGAAATGCCCTACTTCTCCACATTCATAGCAGGCTTGGCTCACTCCTGCAGTAGGTACTTAGGTAATTGGTTGGGTGGTGATTTACAGAATCGGGCAGTATGCCCTTTCCTGTTACAGTTTCGACACTGCATTTCTCGGTAATTTCCGTTGTGGTGGTAATTGCACTTGTTACATTTAGGGAGATTACCAGCATAAGGCTTAGCTGGTGTGGGGTTAGCAGGAACATCAGCAAGTACAGTAGCAGCATGGACCGCCACTAATTGTTGCTTTTTCGAGGGTTCCTGAGAAGATTTGCCCTTCCTTTTATTCCAGCCTTTCTTGTTGTTGTTGTTGTTGTTGTTGTTGTTTCCCTTGGGCTGTTCTGGAGTAGCAACCACAGAGTTTTGACGGGCTCCATGGTCAATAAGCGACTGGGCCAACTCTTTGGAACTGTCAAAGGTAACAGGCCTGGAAGCAATAACACTTCCCTGAATCTGAGGTGTCAGCCCCCAGATGTACCTTTCAATCTTTTTGCTCTCCAGAGCTACCATATCTGGACATAGAATCGCTAAGTCGCACAACCTATTAGTGTAGGTTGTTATGTCTGAACCAACCATAGTAAGACCCCACAGCTCTTGCTCGAGCTTCTAAATTTCACCCCGCGGGCAGTACTCCCGCATCAGCATTGTCTTCAAGTTCTCCCAACTTATTGAGTTAGCCACTGTTAAGGTCAGTGACTTAACATGGGCGTTCCACCATGTTAGGGCTCTATCAACAAAAGTATAGGCAGCGAATTTAACTTTGCTACCCTCCGGGCAGGAGCAGATCTCGAAGATTGCTTCTGTTTTCTCAATCCATTATCTTAACGCCATAACTCCCCCATTCCCGTTAAAGGTCCTGGGTTTAGCGTTTGAAAAGTCTTTGTAGTTACACTCTCGTGAGTACCCGTGACTCTCACCGTGGTTGGAGGGATGCGCACCAACTCCTGATCCACTAGCGCCAGTGGTGTTTATATGAGACATAGCAGCTGCAACAGCTGTCGCGACCGCCGCCTGAAACATGGCAGCGTCAAATTGAGGAGGTGGTGGCGGAGGTGGTGTTGGCACTTCATTAACATTGACACACCTTGGGTTTCTCTGTGGAGGAATCTTTCACTTTAAGAAATAAAGATGAATAGACAGTCAGATATCAAGAATGAACATGAATATGATATCCCTGAACTAAAACACTTAGTTCAATATGAATCTTATAAGAAATTGGAAATAGAAGTCTACTACAAGTACAACTTGCAATAGGATAATATGAATTTGAGTGGTTATTTTTCAAAGAGTATGAAAATGCATGTCGATTGTATTGGTATAATAAGTACATAGAGTTTGGAAAACTTGACCTTAAACATGTCTACAATATACCATAATACTGGGGAAAACATCGACAGTAAACCGACCTACCGAAAATAAAATTTCAGCGGTCGTATTGAAAACCATGAAAAATAACGCTAGAACATATCCGAAGACTTAGACTATAACCAAAAGAGTAAGTAGTGAACGAGTAGAGTAAAATCTACTTCCTACTAGGTCCGGCCCTGGATTTGGCTAGCTGACGTTCTATTTCGCACATACGCCTTTCTTGTGCTATTTGTCGTTCTCGCACTTCTCTAACTTCGGCTTGGGATGCTGCTAGTTCTCTCAGTAAGAAATTAGTACGATCCTTTGTCGCATAATGATTGTCTTCTAAGTTACGAATGCGAACGGTGTTGACTCCAGTAGCAGCTTCAACCTGTATGACTCGGTCGATAGCAGCTCTTCCCTGTTCATCGTTACGCGCCACACGACGAACTAACACCGGGAGGGCTCTGTCTGCTGAGCCTCATGTGTCCAAATTGTAGAAGCTTCGGTCTCCTTGGTAAGGATGGTTCTGACCCTGATCATTACTCCACTTGTCTAAGTTTACCGCCCACAGAGGCGTCGGGCCTTGGAAGTTTTGTCGTGGATTGGGATTCTGAGCAAATGGTGGTGGATTATAGGCTTCTGATTCTGAATCAGTATCTTCAGGAAAATTTTCTGCAAAATCGTCATCTAAGGGAATTTCAGGATTCTCTTCTGGCTCTTCATCAAGCCATCCTCCATTTCCCTGATCGGGAAAGTACGAGTCTCTGGGTAGATGGAATCCAGCCATTGTTATCTAAGCGAGAATAGGGATATAAGAAATATCTAAAATAATTAGTAAAGATAAATTGCAAATACAAGTTTCTACGATAGAAACTTACAGTTAACAAGTAATGTATTATGTATGGTATAACTCCTATTGGGTCCATCTATAATTACAAAGTATATACCAATTATATATAACTTGAGTCTAATAGACCTTCGAATAAATGATTCTACTCTACCCCCACATCCAAACAAGGAAAAGGGAAGTTAAGCTAAATCACACATTCTAAGTCTTTATATAACCTTAATTATATAGAACCGTAATATATACACTTAGTATTTATAGATTTACCTGCAGGGGTCATTTGTTTTCATGTAGTTCGTTCTTAGTATACAGTGCCTAAAATACTCCTATAGTATTTTAACTTTATGTTCTGTTCTAGAGTTCTTCTGTATATGTATAGTTGGTAAGTTCCAGACTTGTTGCAACACTACCTTCACTCCCAAACACATGTTGGTCATATTTCAAACCAATATAGTTGATCAGGCTATATTAATCCCAGATATGATTACATAACTGCTCAGGTTTGACTGCGGTGTTCAACATCCAAATACTTTTATGTTGTTACGACTATGATACTGTTCTTGTATGTATGAGTGTTAGTATACTTCTTGTAAAAACACTTAAATTTTAAAAGTATACTTGTATTCAGAGCTCTCAGCCCCAATGTATTTATAGTTTGTATAGATTTTATGGATTGATATACTGAGTTCACTATAAACAATGCTCTGATACCAATCTGTCACACCCCCAAACCAGACGGCGGAAATGTCTGGGGGTGGATGACTTCATTTGTAGTATCACAACACATGCATTATAGTAATAAAAGTAAAAACAACCATTGCATTAATAAGTATAAGTTTTTACATGTGATCAATCAATGTATATTGACACCAAAATAGTTATACAAAAGATATAAGACAAGACTCAAAACAACTCCATCTTCTCAAAAGCTCCGGGAGTACCTGTCTACTGATTCCCTGAAAATACAAGTAATTTGAAAAGAGAGTATCAACATAAAGTTGAGTGAGTGCATAAGTGTTTATGTTTGAAAGTATGTTTCCTGTTTCTTGAATATGTAAATTGTTCCAGAAAATCCCTATATTTTCTGCTGTATATGAAAAGTAGTTTTAATCACATAAAACCGTTCTGTTTGTAAACCAATGTTTTGTATTTGTATAATTTGTAAAAATGAGTGTGCCTGGCTTCACCAGCTGTTATTTGTAAACTGAGATGTAATACTGTAAAACTGTATTTTAGTACACTGGTACTTTGAAAAATGTACTCATGTTTAGTTAATTATACACTAATCGTATTGTTAATATCTTTTTAATGAGTTATTATAACCATACTGAGACTAGATGGCCTGAAACAACGCTTTGAAGGCGTTAAAAACTGTTGATAACAACTGTCACTCGTAGACGTGTATGCCCAGCTGTAGCTAGCAGTCTGAGTGCGGGGTTGTCAATCCCAATATAGATCTATACACACTTGTTTCGATCACCGACTGGAGATTCTGGTTATAATATCAGGACTTTAACTATGTTGTTTAAGTGAATTAAACAACCTGAATCTATTGACTCATAAAAAGCATATAGACGTTACATGTATAATAATAATGAAAACCCAATCATTCTGAAATAAATGATTGATAGTATGTTCCTTGTTTAGTATACTTGGAATGTATTTGTAAGTTGTATACTCTTGTTTAGTTTTGAATCTAACCCTTATTATTGTAAAACGGTGTACTCTAGTATACTTGACTCGTGAATTACTATTCTTGAACCATAAATTATACCTATTATAATTTATATGTACTATCTGTATCGATACTAACTGTTCATGAATGCAACCCATTGCTCAACATGTTACAAAGGGTATTTGAACTGAATGAAATAACTTTTATATTTATATACATATAGAAATATATATATATATATATATATATATATATATATATATATATATATATAAGTAAAATTTAAATAACATTCAGACAAATAACCGATACTATAAGCCCACATCCAAACAAGGAAAAGGAACCAAAGTGATTTATCAGTCCTAAGCCTTTTAAATCTTATATATATATATATATATATATATATATATATATATATATATATATATATACATATATATATGATTTTTGGTGAAAAATATAAGTTTATAAAATCATTTAAAGAATTTAACATTTTGAAATACCTTTGGTGACTTGATGTCATTTAAACACAATTTAAAACCATTTGATTTGATTACAATTGAAATCCATTTTGGTAAGATATATTTTGAAACCATTTGCTTGTAACACAAAATCCTTGTGTTAGACTTGTATTCCCCCCCTTAAAACTGTAAAAACTATGAAAATACGGGGGTATGAACTCACCTTGTATATGAGTTCCTGGTTGGTTTCGATGTCGTTGCAATGATTCCTGGTATAGAATACGTGTGATTAACCGTATCCTGATTATATTTTTCACATAATTGTATCCCTAAATTAGTTAACTAGTAATATAACAAGGAAACTAATATTTGTTCAAAGGAATTACTTACAATTAGTGAAGGAATTATGGAAGCAAATACGAAGGTTGAAAGTTCTCTGGATATAAACTTGATACTTGAGAGCAAATGAAGAACTAAAGCTTGAACTTTTGGAAGAGTAGGAAGTGTTTACGGTTGCTAAATGTGCAAATGAATTCATTTGCACATTATATATGAAAGAACTTGATGTGATATGTTCGTTGGGAAGAGTATTTCTATCACATTGGTATGATAAATTAAGATAAGATATGAGATATTTGATGTGTTCACGGTTCATGGCCAACCGTGAACACCTATTTTAATTTGAGATTCAACCGTGAAATACACTTCTTCGATTCATATGGAAAAGAGTTCACAGCCAAAGGATCACATAGAAAAGAGTTCACGGCCAAAGGTGATTCTAGAAGTATGTTCATGGATTGCTTTTGACTTAAAATGGAGTTCACGGTTTGCACCTTTTAAGGTGTTCACGGTTTGGCTTTCAACCGTGAACACCTTTGCTTCTTAACTTGGACCGTGAACACAATGTTCTTGATGTTTCTTGGACCGTAAACTCCATGTGTGTGTCATTTTGTGATTAAATCTTTAACCTCCCTGACTTGTCTTGACTTATATTGAGTTCTAAAATGTATAATTCCAATATAAGTGTTCATCACTTATATATAAGTATGATTTACAAGGTATGTATATAAAATAACTTGTATAAACAAGTCCTTAAGGTATTCAAGTTCCTATTGTTTATATGTCATGATATGGATTTACTTTGCATACGATTGTAGTTTAGGCTTTTGTTCGAATAAGTTCAACTTACATTGATTTGAAATTACGGGTTGTTACATCAGAGGATCGCGGGAAGGCAAATGCGTGATCATACAGCTCCTCACATTTTATGACTATGTTTCTGAGATTCTCTAATATAAAACTATTTTGAAAACAAATTTGTAATAACTGTTGGTTTCTAAATGATTTTAAAATTTTAAATTTGGCTTGTTTTTTATGGATGTTACATAAGGGTTTAGTCAAGAAGCAGGGGTTGACTATTTCGACACATTCAACCCAATCATAAAACCAACAACAACCTGCTTAGTCCTTTCTCTTGCTCTCTCCCAAGGATGACGTATTAGACAATTGGACATAAACAATGTGTTTCTAAATGGTGATCTATCACAGGAAGTTTATATGAGGCAACCAAAAGGCTTTGAAGATAGCAACAATCCTCATATTGTGTGTCGATTAAAGAAAGCACTATATGTCCTAAAACAGGCCCCAAGAGCATGGTTTGCCAAACTCAAAACTTATTTGGTTACTCACGGTTTTCGTGCGTATCAATCTGACACTTCCCTGTTTGTTCATATTTTTTCCTCATCTACTATATATGTTATTGTATATGTAGATGTTTTTATTATTAAACTATAAAAGTTATACCAACTCAGAATTCCCATTTGTAGTCAAAGTTAATGTTTTTGGACGAGATTTCAGACAAACTATACATATTATTCCTAATGGTAGTAGACAAGACATTGTACATGTGTCTATAAGTTCTTTATACATATGGAGAAAATTTCAAGTCCATAAAAACATGTGATTAACTGTTGGAAGTGGTCCATCTGATATGGAACAAACAAGAACATTTTCAAACTGACATTTGGATTTAGGAGAAGGCAATGTTGGTGGTTTGAATGATGGTGATGTCATTATTGATATTCTTGAGGATCATCTCATTATTGATTCATCTGATCCCATAGGTTCATTGTTTGACTATGTATATCCATCTATTATTCAAAACTTCAACATTCCATGTTATTTTCAAGAAAGAACAATATTTGTACCAAAATATGAAGTCGTTTAGGAGATAAACGATCGTTTGCTATCATTATTTTTAGGGATGAGAAAGAATATCTAAGTTCAGACAGTCTTTGTCAATCATAGTTTCTTGATGATCATTTTGATTAAAAAATTATACTCAATAATGTCATAAATGGTCTTAAACTCTCAGGTTTGTCAAACCATAAGTTACTTTTAAAGGTCGGTGTTCCGATTATGCAATTAAGAAACATTGATCAGTAAAGTAGGTTATGTAATGAAACTAGATTGAATCTGATATCATTGAGTAATCATGTTGTAGAAGGAGTCATCATATGTTGAAGTAATTATTCCAAGAATATCTTTGATACCATCAATCAAAAGAATTTCATTCAAGTTCCAATGAAAGATAACTTTCACTGATTGTATCTATCGTTTGCTATGACAATAAATAAAATTTAAGGACCAAGACAACCCGTTTCACACATGACATAGTTGTCTTATTTAGAGTTGAAAGCAAATAATGAATAAAATTATTAATTTTAGATAAAGATAATAGATTTACCAACATAACTTCTAATATTATATACATATAAGTGTTTCGAAATTTACGATAAAGTGTTACATTTTGGTTATTTATATAGGGGGTGTTTGAGATTGAGTTTCAAAATAACTTATTTGCTTACATGTTTTTTTAAAAAAAAATAAAAAAAAGTATTTGGATAATCAATAAGCACTTATAAAATTTACTTTTCACAACCTTTAAATAAATAATTTTGTAGAAGTTAAAATTTCTAACTTATTGACTTATAACTTATAACTTCTAACTTTTTGTAAGGATGAAACCTCGGTAAAAACAAATAAGAAATCTAAATATATTTAACTTATAACTTTTTGTAACCATATAAGCAAATACACACTTTTATCAAAAGTGATTATTTAGCTAAATAAACAACCTAATTAAATAATCTAACCATTATAAACAATGTTTAAAAAAAACAACCATCTTTTTTCAATTTTTGAAAAATAACCACTTTCTCCGAGATGTCCTCGTTCCGGAGTACTGTTTATATTCAGGAGTTTTTTTTCAAATATTTTTTTTTTGTTTTTTTATTCAAATGCTATATTTTGTCATGTTTTATATCATCATTTTTCAATAAAATGTCTAATTTTATAATATTTTATACAATTCATATAACCATGTTTGTTTAATTTTTTGTACAATTAAACAAAAAGATGATTTATATATATATATATATATATATATATATATATATATATATATATATATATATATATATATATATATATATATATTGTAACGTCCCAATTTTCAAGTCCAAAAATTTCTTTTAGATTAACTGACTCATAAAAACATTCATAAGAAAATACTGTGAAAACACATCATCTCATAAAACAATGTATCATGTCTGAAAACCCAAGTCATAAAATAATAACATCTCAGAGTACAATCCCAGAAAACTTCATGCGGAAATCATATGTGTGTGATGCGCTGCTACACTGTCGGCTCCTTCCCCTTAGACGAAGAGGTACCTGAAACCAAAACTAAAACTGTAAGCACAAAGCTTAGTGAGTTCCCCCATCATACCACATACCATACAGACATATCGCATACATACTGCCGGGCAATTCTGGGGTGCCCGACCTACCCAGTACAGCCATTCTGGGGTGCCGACCTACCCGTGTCAAGCCATTCTGGGGTGCTGACCTACCCATGTCAAGCCATTCTGGGGTGCTGACCTACCCTTCGGTCCTATCAACCGAACCTCGGGGACCATTCCACCCCCTACTGCTACTATCACATATATCATAACGTAAACATGTTGTCAGACGTTTCTGGGGTGCCCGACCTACCCTTCGGTCCTAACAACCGGACTTGAGGACTATTCCCTCCCTACTACCACTATCACATATAACATATCATGCCAGCATATAATCATATCAGCACATACTGTCAGACATATCTGGGGTGTCTGACCTACCCTTCCGGTCCTAACAACCGGACTCTACTACTGTCACACATACATATCATACTAGCATATAACATATCAGGTAGTAGCAAACATATACAATTATCACGAAGACAATCATCTATAACAACTCCTACTGGTGGGCCGGCATTGTGGCCGTAGACCCACCGCTACTGGAAGGTAACTCACCTCGTACAAGTAGCTGCTGATAATCTATGCGGGAAACCTCTGTTTGCTGCCGCTCCGGAAATCCTCCGGCTACAATCCCCACAAAATACTTAATCAGAGTCTGATATCTACTCTTAGGGTAAAATGACCATTTTACCCCCAACCAAGTCCAAGTCAAAGTCAAAGTCAACTTCCAGTTGACCCGACTCGCCGAGTTGGGCCGTCAACTCGTCGAGTCCCTATCTCTTCAACTGTCCTCATCCACGATTCTACTCGTCGAGTTTAGCGACGACTCGACGAGTTCCTCTTCGATATGAACAGCGAATGAACCTTCATCCGACTCGCCGAGTTGTATGAACACTCGTCGAGTTCACCTTCATCAGATGAACAAGTTCTGACCTTGACTCGCCGAGTTGTATGAACAACTCGTCGAGTTCATCTTCAATCATAAGGAGATTGCCTTGGACTCGCCGAGTCTATTCTAGCACTCGTCGAGTCCCATGAACTCCAGGTCTAAAATTAAGTCCAATGCGTTGGGTCACTCTTTCTGTCCTGCTACAACCCTTCTACCACCCAACTGAGTCCTTTTGACCCTCAACAGATATGGGACTCAAAGCCTTGGACTCTTCGAGTCCCAAGAACGGACTCGCCGAGTCGATAACATCCACACCCTAAATCCTCGATTTCTGATGTACAACACTTGACCAAATGATAGATCCAAGCCCCTAAGCTCGATCTAGCACGTAAAGTTATGAACTTTATGTGCATGCATGGGACTTTTGAGCCAAAAAGGCTCTAAAATGGCTCTAGTGTTGCATGGGGCCTTCCTTGGGTGCAAAAGCAACCCAAATCTGCCTTGTGACCCCTTTAAAGACCTGATTCCAAAGCCTCAACCCCCAACCATGTTTGCAATCATGGTTGGTTACCAAAAATGGCTTATAAAAGCCCTAAATCTCCCCAAAAAGGGATTTATCAAATGAAAGAGCAAGGTACAGACTTTATACCTCTCAAAGACTGAAAATGATGAACCAAACTCGAATCCTTCAGTTCCCTCTTGATCCTTCTATGCTCTTCCTTCTTCCTTGTGAACAAAACCACCAAAATCACTCAAAAGCCTTAGATCTTGCACCAAAACACTTAGGGTTTGCTATGGAGGGTTTCTGGGAGCATAAAGGGGCGATGGAGGCTGCATAAGGTTGTTTAGATAGGGTGCAAACCCTCAGATTAGGGTTTTGTCAAGTCAGAGCCTACTCGTCGAGTCCGGGACCCGACTCGACGAGTCCATCACTTAAATCCCGCGCCTCATCCCGCTTCTACTCGGCGAGTTGGTCTTTCAACTCGCCGAGTCCAAGGCCAAAATGCAAAATACTTAAATAAAAATACATACCAAGAACCAGGTGCTACAAATCTCCCCCACTTATTTTAGACTTCGTCCTCGAAGTATGCTGCTCGATCCTGGAATAGCTCTGGGTAATCCTCCATCATCTCATCCATCGGCTCCCAGGTCCACTCCGAGCCCTTCCGGTGCTGCCATTGCACCTTCACTAGTTCCACCTTTTTGTTCCTCATATCCCTCGACTTCCGGTCGAGGATCGCCACTGGCCGCTCAATATAATCCAGGCTGTCATCGACCTGAATATCCTCTAAGGGTACCACTGCTGAGTCGTCCACCAATCACTTCCGCAACTGAGAGACGTGGAAAGTGTTGTGGATCTGGCTGAGTTCGGCTGGCAGATCCAACCTATATGCCACCTTGCCCACCCGGGCTATAACCCTGAAGGGTCCAATATACCTGGGACCCAACTTGCCCCGTTTCATGAATCGGATGACGCCCTTCCATGGCGACACCTTCAGAAGAACCATATCCCCGACCTGAAACTCCAGGTCCGATCGGCGCTTGTCGGCATAACTTTTCTGCCGACTCTGAGCAGTCTGAAGTCTGATCTGAACCTGCTGAATTCTTTCTGTCGTCTTGAGCACCACTTCGGTGCTCCCCATGACCCTCTGACCAACCTCACCCCAACATATCGGGGTTCTGCACTTCCTCCCGTATAACATCTCGAAGGGAGGACGGTCAATACTCGTATGATAGCTATTATTATGCGAGAACTCCGCCAACGGAAGGTAGGTATCCCAGCTACCTTCGAAGTCTAAAACACATGCCCGCAGCATATCCTCTAATGTCTGGATGGTCCGCTCGCTCTGACCATCCGTCTGCGGGTGAAAGGCGGTGCTAAAATGCAGACGAGTACCCAGTTCGTCATGAAACTTCTTCCAAAACCTGGAAGTGAACCGCACATCCCTGTCTGAAATCACGGATACTTGCACCCCGTGCCGCGCCACTACCTCCCTGATATAGATATCGGCCAACCTTTCGGCCGAAATACTTTCCTGAATCGGGATAAAATGGGCGCTCTTGGTCAATCGATCGACGATGACCCAAATCGAATCCACTCCCCGCGCGGTCCTGGGAAGCTTTGTGATAAAATCCATCGTAATGTCTTCCATTTCCACAGCGGGATATCCAACGGCTGCATCTTGCCTTGTGGCCTCTAGTGCTCGGCCTTGACCTTCCTGCAGGTCAAGCACCGGTCCACATACCACGCTACATCCCGCTTCATGCAGGGCCACCAATAATCAGGACGAAGATCTCTATACATCTTCGTCGCTCCGGGATGGATAGAAAATCCGGATTTGTGTGCCTCCTCCATCAGGATCTGGCGCATGCCTCCATGATAAGGGACCCAAACCCTATGGTGAAGAGTCAATAACCCTCGGTTATCATAGTCGAAGGAGGAAACCTGCCCCACAATCCGCTCGCTCTTCCGATGTTCCTCCTTCATGGCCTCCTGCTGGGCCTTCTGAATCTGCTCCAACAGCGGAGTCACCACTGTCATCCTCAAACAAATATCCCTGATCGGCGCTGCCTTGCGGCTAAGCGCGTCGGCCACCACATTGGCCTTCCCCGGGTGGTAAAGGATCTCGCAATCATAATCCTTCACCACGTCCAACCACCGACGCTGCCTCATGTTCAGATTTTGCTGGTCCATGAGATACCTCAGGCTCTTATGGTCCGTGTAGATGGTACAACGAACACCATAGAGGTAATGACGCCAAATCTTGAGGGCGAACACCACAGCCCCCAGCTCCAAATCATGCGTCGGGTAGTTCGCCTCGTGAGGTTTCAGCTGCCTCGAAGCGTAAGCAATGACATGCCCACTCTGCATCAATACTGCGCCCAAACCTGAGATGGACGCATCACAATATACAACAAAATCCTCCATGCCCTCTGGCAGGGCTAAGATTGGCGCCTCGCACAATCTCTGTCTCAGCGTCTCGAATGCGGCCTGCTGCTCAGGCCCCCAGCGAAAGACCACGGCTTTCCTCGTCAGCCTGGTCAGGGGCACGGCTATCTTGGAGAAGTCCTGAATGAATCTTTGATAGTAGCCTGCCAATCCCAGAAAGCTCTGAATCTCAGATGGAGACCTCGGAACTTCCCACCTCATCACGGCCTCAACCTTGGCCGGGTCCACTGATATCCCGTTTTGGTTGACAAGGTGCCCGAGAAACTGCACCCCGCGCAACCAGAACTCACACTTGGAGAACTTAGCATACAAGCTCTCCCTTCTCAAAGTCTCCAGAACCTCTCGCAGATGCTCCTCATGCTGCTCTTGCGTCTTGGAGTAAACCAAGATATCATCAATAAACACTATCACAGACCGGTCTAACATCGGTCTACACATGCGGTTCATGAGGTCCATGAACGCGGCAGGAGCATTGGTGAGCCCGAAAGGCATCACCACAAACTCATAGTGGCCATAGCGCATCCGAAATGCAGTCTTCTGTACATCCTCCTCTCTGACCCTCATCTGATGATACCCTGATCGCAAATCAATCTTGGAGAACCAAGATGCTCCCTGTAGCTGGTCAAAGAGGTCATCAATCCTCGGGAATGGGTAACGGTTCTTCACCGTTACCTTATTCAGCTCCCTATAATCTATACACATCCGATACGACCCGTCCTTCTTCTTCACAAATAGAATCGGGGCTCCCCAGGGTGAACTGCTCGGTCTAATGAAACCCTTGTCTAACAGCTCCTGCAGCTGTGTAGACAACTCCTGCATCTCAGGAGGAGCCAACCGATACGGTGCCTTGGCTATCGGAGCCGCACCAGGGATTAGTTCAATCCTGAACTCTACCTGCCTCTCCGGAGGTATCCCAGGCAACTCCTCGGGGAACACGTCCGCAAACTCTCGTACCACGGGCACATCGCTCACCGTTGCCTTACCCATTTCCCGGGAACCTACCCAAGTGCAACAAGTGCAACTATCACCATAACGGTGCATGCCGTGAAATGCATTGCACCAACTGTAACAAAAAGGGGCACACCCCCCGATTTTCCAGAGCCCCGGTCCAACAAAACGTACAAGCTGCCAACGCCGGAGCAAGTCGGACCTGCTATGGTTGTGGAGAAGCAGGACACTTTAAACGAAACTGCCCAAAAGCAAGAAAACCCCAACCCCGTCGAAGTGGGTAGAGTTCTAGCGATAGGGCATGAGGAAGTCGTTGTAGATCCAACTGTGGTCACCGGTACGTTTCTCCTCAACAATACATACGCATGCATTCTTTTCGATAGTGGCGCGGAGAAAAGCTTCGCGAGCCACCAATTTAAACGCTTGCTTAATCAAACACCATAAACACTAAAAGACACATTCACCATAGAAATGGCTAACGGAAAAACATAGAACACTAACGACATTTACATCGGGTGTACCCTCACCTTAAACAATCATTCCTTCCAAATCGACCTTAGACCGGTCACCATAAAAAAAATTGACGTTATCATTGGCATGGATTGGTTATGCCCTCACCATGTGGAAATCCTATGTCACGAAAAGGCCGTTCGCCTTAACCTGCCAAGTGGCGAAGCTCTCGTCGTTTATGGCGACAAACCTAGCTCAAACTTTCAGATCATCTCTTGTATCAAGGCTCAAAAGTATCTCCGCAAGGAGTACCACGCCTTCCTAGCCTACGTCGTAGATAAGGGTCAAGGAATGAAAGACATCAAGGACATTCCGGAGGTCTGCAATTTCCCCGATGTATTCCCGGAAGACCTTCCAGGAGTGCCCCCTCCTCGACAAGTCGAATTCCGAATCGACTTAATTCCCGGAGCTACCCCCGTAGCCAAATCGCCATACCGTCTAGCTCCAGCCGAGATGCAGGAACTGTCCAGTCAACTGAACGAACTATTGAGTAAAGGCTTCATTAGACCAAGCTTCTCGCCATGGGGAGCACCGGTTTTGTTCGTTAAGAAGAAGGACGGATCGTTCCGTATGTGCATTGACTACCGCGAATTAAACAAACTCACTATAAAAAACCGATACCCTTTGCCTCGAATCGATGACCTCTTCGACCAGCTACAAGGAGCGAGTTTCTTCTCGAAGATTGACCTTAGATCTGGGTACCATCAACTACGAGTTCAAGAGGAGGATATTTCCAAGACAGCTTTCAGAACGTGCTATGGTCACTACGAATTTGTAGTGATGCCTTTCGGCTTAACAAACGCACCCGCAGCGTTTATGGATCTGATGAATCGGGTGTGTCGACCTTACTTAGACAAGTTCATAATTGTCTTCATCGATGATATACTAGTTTACTCCCGAAGTAAGGAAGAACACAACCAACATTTACGTCGAGTCCTGGATACGCTGAGGGCAGAGAAATTGTACGCAAAGTTTTCAAAGTGTTAGTTCTGGATTCGACAGGTGACTTTCCTCGGACATGTAGTCAGCAAGGAAGGAATTCATGTGAACCTTTCAAAGATCAAGGTGATTGAAAGTTGGGCAGCACCAAGAACACCCACAGAGATCCGACAATTTTTAGGGCTCGCTGGTTACTACCGAAGATTCATCCAAAACTTCTCCAAAATCGCAAAACCACTCATCACCCTGACTCAAAAAGGGGTTACATTCGTCTGGGGAGATAAGCAAGAGGCTGCATTCCAAACACTAAAACGAACTCTATGCAGTGCTCCGATCTTGTCCCTACCAGATGGAACCGAAGACTTTGTGGTTTACTGCGATGCATCAAACCAAGGTCTAGGGTGTGTTTTAATGCAACGAGGAAAAGTCATTGCCTACGCCTCAAGACAACTGAAGACGCATGAGGTAAACTACACGACGCACGACCTTGAATTAGGAGCAGTGGTTTTTGCCCTAAAAATCTGGAGGCATTACCTTTACGGCACCAAGTGCACCATCTTCATCGATCACAAAAGCCTCCAGCATATCCTCAATCAGAAGGAACTCAACATGAGACAAAGACGATGGGTGGAATTACTAAACGATTACGAATGCGAGATTCGTTATCACCCCGGAAAGGCCAATGTGGTTGCAGACGCTTTAAGCAGAAAGGAGTACTCGGGCCGCCGAGTAAAGGCATTAACCATGACCATCCACTCACACCTGTCCGCACAAATCAAGGAAGCTCAGGAGGAAGCCTTGAAGCCAGAGAACGTGACAGGTGAATCATTAAGAGGAATGGACAAAAATCTTGAAGTCAGGGATGACGGAGTTCGTTGTCTCATGAACCGGATCTGGACACCAAAATTTGGTGGATTCAGGGACGTTGTCATGAACGAAGCTCATAAAACTCACTACTCTGTGCATCCCGGCTTAGACAAGATGTACTTAGACCTCAAGAAGATGTATTGGTGGCCGAACATGAAAGCTGAAATAGCTACCTTCGTGGGCAAGTGCCTGACTTGCGCCAAGGTTAAGGTAGAATACCAAAAGCCCTCGGGACTACTTCAACAACCAGAGATACCCGAGTGGAAGTGGGAGCGGATTACGATGGATTTCATTACCAAGTTACCTAAGACCACGGGTGGGCTTGACACCATCTGGGTAATCGTCGACAGATTAACCAAATCCGCACACTTTCTACCAATAAAAGAGACAGACAAAATGGAGAAGCTGACAAGAATTTACATTAGAGAAATAGTGCGCCTTCACGGAATACCGATATCCATTATCTCCGACAGAGATAGTAGGTTCACGTCACGATTCTGGCAGTCACTACAGAAAGCTATGGGAACTAGGCTGGACATGAGTACAGCCTACCACCCACAGACTGGCGGTCAGAGTGAAAGAACCATTCAGACGTTAGAGGACATGCTAAGGGCTTGTGTGATAGACTTTGGTAAAGCTTGGGATACTCATTTACCTCTTATTGAGTTTTCCTACAATAATAGTTATCACACTAGCATCAAAGTTGCTCCGTTCGAAGCCCTCTACGGCCGTAAGTGCAGATCACCCCTATGTTGGGCCGAGGTAGGCGATACACAACTAGCAAAAGGGCAAGTCCCTAACAGCGCACTCACTGGACCGGAGATCATAAGGGAAACAACCGAGAAGATCGTCCAAATTCGAGAGCGAATGAAGGCTTCCCAAGACCGACAAAAGAGCTACGCGGATAAGAGACGAAAACCTTTGGAGTTCCAAGTGGGAGATCGAGTACTTCTGAAAGTATCACCTTGGAAGGGATTAATACGTTTTGGGAAACGTGGTAAATTAAATCCAAGGTATATCGGGCCATTCGAAATCCTCGCCAGGATTGGCCCGGTGGCATACAAGCTACGATTACCACAGGAACTCAACCACGTCCATCCTACCTTTCATGTGTCAAACCTGAAGAAATGTTTGTCTGATGAGACCCTCGTCATTCCGTTGGAAGAAATTGAGATCAACGAGAACCTCCACTTCGTAGAGGAACCTGTTGAAATCATGAACCGAGTGGTCAAATCGACGAAACAAAGTCGCATTCCCATCGTAAAGGTCCGGTGGAACGCCAAGCGAGGACCCGAGTTTACTTGGGAACGTGAGGACCAAATGAAGCAAAAATACCCACATCTATTCCCCGACCCTTGAAGTCTCACTCAAAATGCAAATTTCGGGACGAAATTCCTTCTAACGGGGGGATAATGTGACAACCGTCAAATTCAAGTCAAAGTCAAAGTCAAGTCAACAAGTCAAACCGGTCAAACTTAACTAGTACTTGTATGTTAGAAGTTATTCCTTGTAAAAAATGTGCATTTGTATGTCAAAAATTCAAGTGTCTTGAAGAATCTAAGTGTTAACAATGTAAAAACCATAAAAAGGGAGTTAAACGCATCAAAACACGGCTAAGGACCCTTTCGGGGACTTAAAACGGTCATTAACGAAGCATAACGGGGTTCACGAACCTTTCATTACGAGATTATACGATAATAATGGCTAAGGTTAAATCTCTCCCAAATCTCTCCAATTATGTGAAATCTCTCCCAAAACTCTCCAAGTATGTGAAATCTCTCCAAGTATGTGAGATCTCTCCCAAATCTCTCCAAGTATGTGAAATCTCTCCCAAAACTCTCCAAGTATGTGAAATCTCTCCAAGTATGTGAGATCTCTCCCAAATCTCTCCAAGTATGTGAAATCTCTCCCAAAACTCTCCAAGTATGTGAAATCTCTCCAAGTATGTGAGATCTCTCCCAAATCTCTCCCAAATCTCTCCAAGTATGTGAGATCTCTCCCAAATCTCTCCCAAAATCTCTCTCAAACTTTTTATGGTCAACCGGGTCATCCCGACCCTTAACTTGGTCAAAAATCACGCAAAACGGAAAGATTTCTCGAAAAACAACCATATAGCGCCGAAAGTCCTCTTAGGAACCAAAAGTCCTCTTAGGAACCGAAACTCCTCTTAGGAATAGAAACTCCTCTTAGGAACCGAAACTCCTCTTAGGAACCGAAAGTGTCAGAACCGAAAGTGTCAGAAGCCCCTTCGGACCGAAGCCAGCAGCGAGGACCGAACCTCGGCCCCCCCATGCGAGACCTCGGACCTTCGGACACCCACTTCGGATCTTCGGTCTACTTTCGGTCCTACCTTTCCCTACTCTCGGTTCTTAGCCCTTTAGAGCCGAACCTTGCAGGTTCGGTCCATAATGCCGGTTTTTGACTACTTTCGCCTCCTAAACCCGTTTTTGACGGGATTTTTTTCACCAAATACATATTTTTACCATTTTTAACCCCCAAAACTCATATTTTATTTATTTTTCAAGGATTTTTAATTAAAAATCATTATTTTATTATAAGAGGAGTATTCTACCCCACAAGTGGGTCAAGTGTGCCCACTTGCCTCCATGTGTCATCCTCTCATTAGCTAACCTTATCCACATCACACAAACCAAGGCACACATCACTTCAAACTCACAAGTTGCTCCAGCAACCTGCTATATAAAGAAATCCCTGGAGGATTTCTTGATTTACTTGCTCATTTCAAAAACTTCCACACTTCTCATATCACCACAAGAAAGCTTCTTTCTCTCTACATTCCACCACCTTGTGCAAGTGTTCTTGAGTTGCTACTGCACTTTTTGGTAAGTATTCCATCTAAACTCAAGTATTATTCCATAACTTCATAACACTCTTGGATCATTGACTCATACCTTAACGCCAAAAATCGTTCTTAGGGTCATCCAAGTCCTCACGTTTTCACCAAGTGCCCTTGACTTGATATTTCTTAACTTCAACCTCCCACTCTTCAAGTCATCACTCAAGGTGAGTTCATACCCCTATATTTTCTAGTTTTCTTCAGTTTTCAGGGGGGGGGGGAATACAAGTTAAAACACCAAAACATATTCGAAACTTAACTTGACAGCTTACAACAGAAAAGTTGTGACCTGTTCACGGACTGTTTTACCCAACTTAAACTTAATATTTTTCAAAACTGTATAATATGAAAATAGTTCAGGTTTGTACCTTTAAAATGACTACTTGCACATCTCCATACGATTTTCCTACAATTTATGGTGATTTTTACAAAACTGTCTATCACTGCAGTAACGAAATCAGACCAGGTTGTGAAAATGAACATTTTCACACTAGTTTGAGACCACCAAAAATTATGGGAAAATTTATGAACACAGTAGACACGTTTTCCAAATACTCAGAGTTTGCGGATTCAGTTTTCGACTTACGATGATTTTTCTATAAATACTCAAAAATAGTGATAGTTAAGGGTAAAACTGTCAAATACATATTTAAGAGTTATTCACACCTTGTAACATGTTGAGCAAGGTGTGTAAGATTTACACTTAGTATCTTCAATGCCCTTTATTTGAAATACTTATACATGCGTAACCAGGTTTTAATACCATCATACAACACTTTTGATAAACTATAATAGATATAGTTTTGAACACTTCATCTAACAAAGAAAACAATAACATTATCGATTTACAAAATGAACTTTCACTACACACTACGTGAACTCGTTAATGAATATTTGTGAGACATTCTCCTTCGGGGTACTCCAAGTACCACAGAAAAGTCCTTTAGTTATAATCAGAATCTCTTGGAATGAGAACGTAATAGTTGTGTATAGATCTATACTGGGTCCGACAAACCCGCACCTGAGCTGCTTGCAACAGCTAGACCGGCAGGTCTGTGGTGACAAGTGTCATAACTTTCCGACGCCTGAAGAACGCCGCATTCAAGGCCATCTAGTCTTTAGTATGATTATAACATCTCGCATGGAATATTAACACAGCATATAATTCACGGAAATTCTAAGGCTTTATACAAAGGAGTTTTATTTAAATATAAAACACACACATAAGTATGACGATTTACTTACACATACTAGGCCTTGTTTCAATTCAGTTTACAACAAATCTTTTAGAAAATATTGGATTTTCTGGAAACAAACTTATAACAAACGTTAAGGAAACAACATTTATTTTTATAAAATACTTGTGAACTCACCAGCTTTATGCTGATACTCTCTTTTCAAAACAACTTGTATTCTCAGGTAATCAGTAATATAGGTAACCGCAAGATTTCTGAAGTCAAGACGCTAAGGCGTAGATTATTTTGCTACATTTTATCATCATATGTAATTTAATTGAAAACATGTATTTTTGGAACATGTATTTTGGGAACAATGTAATCTTTTAAATTATATCTATGATGGTTGTGTGTTACTTTCTTCACTATGGTTATGATACTGAGCATGACGTCATCCGCCCCCGAACGTTTCCGCCGTTCTGGTTTGGGGGTGTGACACCACTGGAGCCTCTGTCTTGGCCTTCCGGCCATCTGCAACCCGCGCTGTCGCTGAAACCGGCGCCGCTGCTGACGCTGCTGTCAACCTCGGGCAATTGGCCTTTTTGTGGCCCCTCTGATTGCAATGGAAGCAAATAAGATCTGTCATCTGTACTGTGGGGGCGGGGGCAGTACAATCCCTGCCAAAGTGCCCCGTCTTGTCGCACTTGTAGCAGCCTGACGATCCTGCTCTACAAGCTCCCTCATGCGGCCTGCCGCACTTCCTGCAGCGACTCTGGCCCGGCTGGCCCTTCGACCTAACGTCGGATCCCTTGGGTTTCTTCCCCGAAACCCCTGTAACCTGCTCAGACTCAGCTTTCCTCTTCCTCACATGCTCCAAATCGAGCTCCCTCTCCCGCGCCCTGGCAATCATGGACTCCAGGGTCGGGCAGGCAGAGTAGCTGACATGCTCCCGAATATCAGCTTTCAACATATCATGGTAGTGGGTCTTCCGCATCTCCTCATCCCCCGCATACTGGGGTACCAACAATGCTCTCTCCCGGAACTTGGGGGTGATCTCCGCCACAGTCTCCGTAGTCTGCCTCATATCCAAAAACTCTCTGGCCAGCTGTTGAAGCTCTACAGCCGGCGCAAACTCAGCTCTGAATCTGGTCACGAAATCTGACTACGTCATAGCCTCGACGGCTGGGGCTCCCAATGAGTCACCAATCGACTCCCACCAGTCTCTAGCTCTATCCCTCAAACATCCCGCAGCAAAGCGGACCTTCGACCCTTCCGGGCAGAAGCTCGTTAACTGCGCAGACTCAATATCTACGATCCATCTCCTGGCAGCGATGTGGTCTTTCACCCCGTGATAATCCGGCGCACCACTCCCACGGAAGTCCTTAAAGGACAGTGTGCGTGTACTCGTCTGGCTAGACGCCATATCACTCCTGAATGCCCGGAGGCGATCCTCCATCAGCTCAACAATCCCTTCCTTGACGACCCGAAAATGACCGGGGTCGACTCAAGAATGCCTCTTGTGATCTCAGACGCGATGAACTCGCGCATCCCATCATCCACCTGCTCGAATCCTGCACCCGAGCCTGATCCCGATCCTGATCCGGAACCTCCTGCTCCATGTCGCGTGGTCACCATGCTGAAAAATACACGCATAAATGTCAGGATCATACATACTCTCGAGAGGTCTAACACACTCTCCAAGTTTCCCGGTTCTGTCTCAACCTTCCTTGATTCGAGTACGGATCCTCTGCTTCCAGTAGTATGGGCCCATACTACCTTCCACATCTATTCGTACTTTCCTCAAGGACTGTCTCGACTTCACCAGGTCCCTTAACCAATATCCCTTTCCATCTAGTCTCATCCCAGGCTTTCCTGGGGCACTCTCTGACCTACTCTCCGCCATCAGCTGCACTAGGAGTCCCTACTTCCCTTCCCTAACTAGCTTGCGAGTACTGTTAAATAACCGCTCACTAGTTAGTTAAAGTTAGCCAGGACCCCTTAAGCACAAAGCAAGCAGCATTCGTGCATCGAGTAACCGCATCAGGCATAACCTAATCAGGCTATCCTACTGCTGACTAAACAGTCCTAGTATACAGCTCGTACAACAGGCATACAAGGCATCCTCCTAGATCCTTAGCCCTAATCTAGCATGCAGTTCTCAGAATCATATACATCAGGCATACAAGGCATCCTCCTAGATCCTTAGCCATAATCTAGCATGCAGTTCTCAGAATCATATACATAACTTATTATAACAAGTATGGGTATCTTGGGAAAAACTTACTTGAGCTCGGCTGGTCGCACGCATCACACACCTTGTTCTTTCTCAAAACCCTTTGACTCAGATTTTAGAAAACCATTTTCTTTGTAAAAGTCTTTTAAATCCCTCGATTTGAGTCCAGACACTCCCGAGGGTGTGTCCGAATCCCTCAAACCAGGGCTCTGATACCAACTTGTAACGTCCCAATTTTCAAGTCCAAAAATTTCTTTTAGATTAACTGACTCATAAAAACATTCATAAGAAAATACTGTGAAAACACATCATCTCATAAAACAATGTATCATGTCTGAAAACCCAAGTCATAAAATAATAACATATCAGAGTACAATCCCAGAAAACTCCATGCGGAAATCATATGTGTGTGAAACCAAAACTAAAACTGTAAGAGGTACCTGAAACCAAAACTAAAACTGTAAGCACAAAGCTTAGTGAGTTCCCCCATCATACCACATACCATACAGACATATCGCATACATACTGCCGGGCAATTCTGGGGTGCCCGACCTACCCAGTACAACCATTCTGGGGTGCCTACCTACCCGTGTCAAGCCATTATGGGGTGCTGACCTACCCATGTCAAGCCATTCTGGGGTGCTGACCTACCATTCGGTCCTATCAACTGAACCTCGGGGACTATTCCACCCCCTACTGCTACTATCACATATATCATAACGTAAACATGTTGTCAGATGTTTCTGGGGTGCCCGACCTACCCTTCGGTCCTAACAACCGGACTTGAGGACTATTCCCTCCCTACTACCACTATCACATATAACATATCATGCCAGCATATAATTATATCAGCACATACTGTCAGACATATCTGGGGTGTCTGACCTACCCTTCCGGTCCTAACAACCGGACTCTACTACTGTCACATATACATATCATGCTAGCATATAACATATCAGGTAGTAGCAAACATAGCAAACATAGACAATTATCACGAAGACAATCATCTATAACAACTCCTACTGGTGGGCCGGCATTGTGGCCGTAGACCCACCGCTACTGGAAGGTAACTCACCTCGTACAAGTAGCTGATGATAATCTGTGCGGGAAACCTCTGTCTGCTGCCGCTCCGGAAATCCTCCGGCTACAATCCCCACAAAATACTTAATCAGAGTCTGATATCTACTCTTAGGGTAAAATGACCATTTTACCCCCAACCAAGTCCAAGTCAAAGTCAAAGTCAACTTCCAGTTGACCTGACTCGCCGAGTTGGGCCGTCAACTCGTCGAGTCCCTATCTCTTCAACTGTCCTCATCCACGATTCTACTCTTCGAGTTTAGCGACGACTCGACGAGTTCCTCTTCGATATGAACATCGAATGAACATTCATCCGACTCACCGAGTTGTATGAACACTCGTCGAGTTCACCTTCATCAGATGAACAAGTTCTGACCTTGACTCGCCGAGTTGTATGAACAACTCGTCGAGTTCATCTTCAATCATAAGGAGATTGCCTTGGACTCGCCGAGTCTGTTCTAGCACTCGTCGAGTCCCATGAACTCCAGGTCTAAAATTAAGTCCAATGCGTTGGGTCACTCTTTCTGTCCTGCTACAACCCTTCTACCACCCAACTGAGTCCTTTTGACCCTCAACAGCTATGGGACTCAAAGCCTTGGACTCGTCGAGTCCGAAGAATGGACTCGCCGAGTCGATAACATCCACACCCTAAACCCTCGATTTTTGATGTACAACACTTGACCAAATGATAGATCCAAGCCCCTAAGCTCGATCTAGCACGTAAAGTTACGAACTTTACGTGCATGCATGAGACTTTTGAGCCAAAAAGGCTCTAAAATGGCTCTAGTGTTGCATGGGGCCTTCCTTGGGTGCAAAAGCAACCCAAATCTGCCTTGTGACCCCTTTAAAGACCTGATTCCAAAGCCTCAACCCCCAACCATGTTTACAATCATGGTTGGTTACCAAAAATGGCTTATAAAAGCCCTAAATCTCCCCAAAAAAGGATTTATCAAATGAAAGAGCAAGGTACAGACTTTATACCTCTCAAAGACTGCAAATGATGAACCAAACTCGAATCCTTCAGTTCCCTCTTGATCCTTCTATGCTCTTCCTTCTTCCTTGTGAACAAAACCACCAAAATCACTCAAAAGCCTTAGATCTTGCACCAAAACACTTAGGGTTTGCTATGGAGGGTTTATGGGAGCATAAAGGGGCGATGGAGGCTGCATAAGGTTGTTTAAATAGGGTGCAAACCCTCAGATTAGGGTTTTGTCCAGTCAGAGCCTACTCGTCGAGTCCGGGACCCGACTTGACAAGTCCATCACTTAAATCCCGCGCCTCATCCCGCTTCTACTCGGCGAGTTGGTCCTTCAACTAGCCGAGTCCAAGGCCAAAATGCAAAATACTTAAATAAAAATACATACCAAGAACCAGGTGCTATATATATATATATATATATATATATATATATATATATATATATATATATATATATATATATATATATATATATATATATATATAAACGACAAACGATTTAGGGGAAACCTCACCACAATATTTCAATGGTGACCTCGAGTTCGAGCTCCTTTACAGGGAAAACTCAGCCTCCAAAGGGATTTTCAGGAAAAGCTTTCAACGCATGGGACATAATTGCAAGTGACAAATTTAACAGGTTTAAAGATTTTAACTCCTGACCTCAAACCCACGTAGGTATCAAACCCAATGCATCATTCCAGCTAGGCTAGACATCACTTAGAGGTTGTTTGGCTAAGCTTATTTAAGCTCCTTTTTAACTTATTACCAGTTCCACACCGGTATAAGTTAAAATGAGTGTTTGGATAGAAATAACTTATCAAGGTGTCATACCGGAAATAAGTCAAAATCTATAAGTAACTCCCCCTAACTTATTAGCTTATATGTTATAAGCTATAAGTTGAAAAATTCTTATAAAAAATCATAAGCTTAGCCAAACACCCCCTTAATTTCCCAATAAACAATCCCAAACACCCTTATAATTATGGCTTTATTAATTTTTAATATATGCTTATTCCTCAATTGAATGTGACCTTTTTTTTTTTAAGTTTCTATACATATAGTTATGTTACATTATCTTATTTTTTTGGATTTAATATATATATATATATATATATATATATATATATATATATATATATATATATATATATATATATATATATATATATATATATATATAGGGAAGAGTTATATGAAAAATGAATGATTAGGCAACACATATTTGAATCAATAAAAAACATGACAACACATCACTCTAGGGTAAGACCAACTCCAACCTCAAAACACTAAAAAACACTAAAATGGTGACTTTGTAACACTAAAATGCAGTTTTCACTCCAACCATACACTAAAATTTTACATTAATAATAATATATAGAATAAAATAATAATTATAATGGTGTTAAAAATAGTATATATAATAAAATAATAGAGTTAAATTGAAAAAGTACATTTGGTGTTGGGAGATAGCCACGCCAAATTTAGAGGCCACCAAGAGGCTTAACAAAAATGGTGATGATTTTGAAGGTCCATTGGAGTGGTTTTTAGAGGCTTTGCACCATTTTAGTGGTCCATTGGAATTGCTCTAACAACATAAATAACTTCCACAATACATTATTTGTGAATAAAAAAATGAACATGTGTCATTTGATTATTGGTTTCAGCATATGTTTCCCTAGTTATTTGTTTTCCATAGAACTCATTTCTCTCTCTCTCTATATATATATATATATATATATATATATATATATATATATATATATATATATATATATATATATATATTCTGAAATCCAAAATATTAGTCCGAAATCTGGAATGTTGTTTCGAAATCGGTTAAAAAGTGATTTTTCTTCCCAACAAAATAGTTATTTTTATTTAAAAAATTAGTTATTATCTTCGAGAACACATTAAAAATGATTAGATTTCTTAATTTTCCAATAAACAATCCCAAACATCCTTATAATTATGGCTTTATTATTTTTTAATATATGCTTATTCCTCAATTGCATATGTGACTTTTTTTTTCTTCCTTCTTCCGTACTTATAGTTATGTTGCATTATCTTATTTTTTCGGATTTAAAACTTCTGACTATTTCAAAATTTATTTTTCTTTATACACTATGGTAATTTTCTTATAAATTAACATTCCTTACAATTTCAAACCATTATATATATAGATTATAGATAAAAACTATAATTAATTAACATAACAAACGGTTACAAAATTTTCATTAATGATTATGTTTTTATCATTATATAAATTATTCTAATTTGTCAATTGTATAATACATGAATTTATAAATTAGTTATATATAAACTAAAAACTGTTTTGCCCCATTTACCTATATATAAATGCATCAAAATCATCACATCTAATCTTAATCGTCGGTTTGCTACGAATTTGTAGTTTTCATCATAATTTTATCACCATTTGCAACAGTAATTTTCTAATTTTATATCATTATTTTGTTCTTTCGATTGCTTGTATCATTAATTTAAGAATTATTCTAGGATATAAAACATAACAATAGAACAATGAAATAACTACAAAAATAAGAGTTTTGATATCATTACACGTGCTAATATGATGAAAGTATAGTTGGATTTGTAAAGAAAAATAAATCAATTTTTGTCGATGATGCTATGAAGCCTAAACTGAAGTTGACAGCTTAATGTTTTTGTTTAAAATAGTTGAAATCAAAGTCGAAATGATTTGATGTCCTAATCAAAGTGACAGCCAAACTAAACTAGAACCACATGGCATGTAACTTTTATTTCAACGCTCTTGAAGGCTTGCGTAATATATTTTGAGAACTATTGTTGCCAACTTATTCCACAATTTTATAAAACTGTCTGATTATTACTATTAATAAGATATAAAATATATATTAGATTTTTAGTCTTATTATAATATGTAAACCACGTTAAAAATCTACAATAAAAAAACGATAAGTCAAGAAGTAGTTGTTACTTGTTAACTCCTAAAAAAATTATAAATAACACTACATATTGCAAAAAACATAACACAAGTTTCGTTAAAAGAAAATTTTGTGTGTATCTTTTAATAAGTTGAAATTTTAGCAGTTATTTTAATCTCCATATTGGTAAAACTTCTCCATAGCATAAGAATAGATTTATAACATGGCAGACCCAAGTTCAAAACTTTTTATAAAGCATCAACGAAACTTTAAAAAGTTAATGGTGAATTTTGTATTTAACAAATAGTCAAGGGACTTTTTTTTAATAGACTTCGAATATTAGAAAAACAAGTTGCGTTATCCATTAAAAAAGCGCGTGGGTTTGTCAGGCGACATGAAACGGTGCCTGAGCGCGTGAACTGAAAATCCCAAAAAGACAAAATAGAGATCAATCATAAAAAACATTATCCAAAGCGATCGTACACGGCATCCAAACCAATTGCTTACGTGTCCATAACGCGATCATAACTTGACACGTTGCATCTTCAAATCACAGCCGCCCATGTGGGAAGCAAAATGAGCAACGGCCCACATATTTTAGGTAATTTTACCCACAATTATAATAGAGAGTTTTTATTTTTATTTTTTTTATCGAAGGCTTTTTAATGAAAAATATTCTTATTCTAATAAATTTATTTATTTATTTTTTTTTATAAGTGTCACTCTAATAAAACTCCTTATGAATATCATGCCATGTGTCATGTCTATATATTAAACAACTTATTTCAAAATTCAAATTTACATTTTCTAATTATATGTTAAATTTGAAATTATAATAACTTTAAAATTTTGATATATATCTCTTAATTAATAATTTATTTTCAAAATGACTTATTTAAAATAACTGATTAATAATTATAAATTTTTATTATAAAAGTTTAATTAATTTTATAACCGTAGTTAGTATGAGTTGTAAACTAGTTCAAAATAAAAAAGTTTCTTTTATTTTTTTTTTATTATAGGAGAGTTATTATTGTTTTTTTCCAATAGTTGAAAATTTTATAAGGAACACCAAGTTATTGAAAATACCTCATGATAATAGTATATTCATGAAAAAGTTTAATTAAAAAAAAGATATTTCAATATATTTTTTTTTTCAAAATTTATATGTTTTTTAGATTAAAAAAGTTCATAAAAAACCTCATAGCATTCAATATGAGAGTTTTTTAATGTTAGTCACCATTGGTTGAATAAAAAAATATAGTACCAGACGATTATTGAAATTTTTTATAAAAATAACTTGTTAATTAGCAAGTAATTTGAAAAAGTTTTAATTTTAAACCCCCTCCCCTTCCGTATAGTTTTTTCTTTTTAAAAAACTGTTTTTATTTGAAAAAAAATTCATGAATACTCTTTGCACATGCGTGTAGATTACATTACACCTACGTTTTTTTGGTAGGCAACGAATTTACCTCCTTCTATTCGGTAGGAATCAATCTAATTTTAAAAAAATATTTAATTGTTGTTATAATCAAAGGAAAAAATAATGAAAGAGAATTAACGTATATATTTGACAATTAATAAATAGGTAAAAGGATGAAGTATGAGGATAAAATAGGAATCAATTTAATTTTACATAAAAAAATAAAATCCAACGGAATATCAACACTTAAATCAACACAAGTTTATAATAATGTTGTGGGACTCCTAAATAAAATCCAACGGGTCATGCATAATAATGTTATGACCCCAAAATCTATGAATATTTTTAAAATAATTAGTTTTATCATCCAAAAAAAGATTGCGATGCAACTTGTTGCTCTTTTTACCGGCTACGTCTATGTAAAACATTTATGATTTATGAAATAAAGACTTCAAACTTACACTTCCACACATCAAATGCCATTTTGTTAATTAAGGCAACATACTTTCTCTCATTGTCATATTCAGGGGCGGACCTAGGGGTGGTCTACGGTGGCACCGGCAACCCCTAACTTTTCCGGCCGCAGTCAAATTTTTTTTCGAAATTTTTGTTTTTTATACTCCCGTGCAACCCATACTGTAAAATCCTGCGTCCGCCCCTGGTCATATTAGATCGTTTATCATTAGTTATGCCCATAACATTTAGCTAAACACCTTTCATGAACTAAACCATGTTAATCGAACAACGTTTCATACCTATTATCCACATGATTTACAATTTAGCCATTTTTTCTATCTTCTCCCTTGTCATGACACCACTCCTTTGGACCTTGGTGTGGCATGGAGTTGTGGTAAAGCTAAGGTGGGAATGACATGAAAAACACCACTCACTTCAGTATTTATCCACATGATTTAGAATAACCTTAAGGTCTATCTATTGAAAATTACTTATTTAGGCATCACATTTTCTACTCGTTGCAAATGATGACACAAACACATAGGTATATCTCCGGATAGACTTCGGTTATTCTAGCATGTTAAGGATACATAACATACCAGATTTTAGGTTCCTAACACCCACTTGAGATTCTTTGTTTTCATTGCATTCCTCTTTACTTACGGATCTCCATACCCACTTGAGTATATTTTATTCTGATAAAGTTGGGGTTTACCAAATCGTCATCTGTGTAAATATCCCTTTTATGTATTTTACTAAACAAGCAGTCGCCAAAACTGTAATGTATATATAAACACAGGGGGGTAATGTGTATATTGTAAAGTTTTACTATAGCAAGGGCGGGCGCACGTGAGAACAGTGGTGTAAGCGCGTAAAAATCAACCTACCCACCGGCCCAACTTGACGAAATGCGCTGTCGTTTAAAAGAAGGATACTCTTGGCTTTTTGTTACAGCTTTCCTACAAGGGCCACTTATTCCAACTCAGCCCGTTTCATCGAGTCGACTCAGTTCTAGCTCATCGTGTTCGCCGCCGGAAGAAAAGATAAGAAAGGAACCGTATATTAGTCGCGACAAGGTTTGCGAAGTTGATCGGAAATATTTGATGGTTCAATTGATGAAAAACACCATGGTTTTGCCGGAATCTCAGTTACAGCAGCGTGGAAAAATGGCGTCGGTGAAGAGAGAGATGCCAGAGGAATCTACTCTTTACAATGAACAACAAGTCCCTCTGCACAAGCGATCTAAGGTTATTTTGTGATTCTTCTGCCAATTTTTTGGTTTAGAATAAAATAAAATTTGTACATCTAGTCCAAGTCTTAATCGCTGTTATGTATGACATGGATCTCCATGCTGATAAAAAAAATTCTCGCCTAGATTATTTACTAATTAGGTCGTACTTTTGATGTGTGAGATTTAAGCGGTTTCATCTGTTTTCAACTACTTTTATGTTCTCAGTAACCGGTAGTTATTTCAAACCGATAGTATGAGCGAAAAGAGGCAAATACTCAACATAGACATCAATCTTAAATTGTGATGCTCTCAGAAGCGAGGAACATTTAGTATTAATAGAAGGTGCTTTTGTGTCTTTAAGCATTGCAAATTGATAAATGCTTCTGTAATAGTCTCAGGTAATAGTCGGGTATTAGATTGGAAATCTAGGGCACAATTCAAAGTTTTAGTTCTATGAAAGGAGGAGGAGGTGGAGAAGTAGTCAATCTCGGATGTCTGTAAATCTCTAGTGTTATCTTTGTAACCAATTTCCTGCTTCAGCCTCTTTATATGATGGTTTGTTTACTTTTGCAATATATTGTAAATTGATTTATTCCTTGCTTCTTCCTAGCAGCAGGAGGATTTTGGAATGGGTAGTTTTCCTGTATCACCAGCACAATTCAATCCTTTGGATGAACCAAGTCCATTGGGGTTGAGGCTTCGTAAGAGTCCATCTCTGTTGGATTTAATTCAGATGAGGCTTGCTGAAGGGAACTCTTCTTCTAAGATTGGAACTGATGCTAAGAAAGCCAACAAAACCACTGCTGCTTCTGCTGCTGCTACTGATAAGCTGAAGGCTTCAAACTTTCCAGCATCACTTCTCAAGATAGGTACCTGGGAGGTTAGTTGTACTTTCTGGTGGCTGTGTGTATTTCTTTGAGTCAAGTCAACACACAAAGCTTGAGATTGAGTGATTGACAAACTTTTTATTGTTTTGTAGTACAAATCAAGATATGAAGGGGACCTGGTGGCTAAATGTTACTTTGCAAAGCATAAACTCGTGTGGGAAGTTCTTGATGGAGGTCTCAAGAACAAGATTGAAATTCAATGGTCTGATATTATGGCTTTGAAGGCAACTTACCCAGATGATGGCCCTGGTACTCTTGATGTAGTGGTAATTAACTATTTTTCATTCTCTCACATCTCTCTCTCTATATATATTTTTTATATATAATCATGAAAAACGATGTTAAAGGAAGTGATTGTTGGTATGCTTTTTTTTGTGCAGCTAACAAGACAGCCTCTGTTCTTCAGAGAAACGAATCCTCAGCCAAGAAAGCATACTTTATGGCAAGCAACCTCAGATTTTACAGGTGGACAGGCTAGCCTACACAGGCGTCATTATCTGCAGTGTCCACAAGGGTTGTTAGGAAAGCACTTTGAAAAGCTCATTCAATGTGACCCTCGTCTTAATTTCCTGAGTCAGCAAGTCGAGATAGAATTGGAATCTCCATACTTTGAACCCAAGACTTCAGTGTTTGATGAGCCAAATGAATCCAATGAATATGATTTACACAGAGAAGCACCTACCAGTGCCATTTTTGATTTAGGTACAAGAGCTTCACCTTCAGGAGGAGGTCAGTCTTCTTCTTCCAGGAGCGAGTTGCATGATCCTGCTACTCGTCCTACAGAATTCTCTCGTGAAGCACCTTCACCCAGCTCAGGTAAATTAATACCCCTTTTGTCTTTTGTTACACATGACATGACATTACATGTTATACTGTGTTTTACTTTTACACACTACCATTCAGACCGAGACTGATATCAATGAAAAAAAAGTTGCAATTTTTTGTCTCACTTAAAAAGGTGGGACACATCTTAGGTAACCTAACCTAATCGGTCTGGGTCTCACCTTAAAATGTTCTTAGAGAACCAACAACGGGTGTTTTTTTTTTTTTTCAAAAGTTATTAATATTTCATTCTACTCCCCTAATTATATTTAACCTTCAGTTCTTTATTATTTTCTGACTAAGTAATCTATTTTAAAGTAAGTTACATTTTTGGTTCGTGAGTTTGTTCCAAAGTTTCAAATTTGGTCCCAAATAGTTTCGTTTTGCAATTTGGGTGCCTATTTTTACTTGTTGCAACTATTTTGGCACATTAGTTTTTTTAAAATTATATTTTCAATAGTTTCCTCTTTCAGTTTTGGGGACTATACTCCTATAGGGACCAAAACCGTTACAACAATCAAAAATAGGCACCCAAATTGTAAGAAGGAACTCTTTGCCATTTGGGACCAAAATAAAGTTTCTGAACAAAATCAGGGACCAAAAATGTAATTCACTCTTTGTTTTACTAACTTTTCTATTATATTCATTTTAATATCTCATATCAAATAGTAAATTTGTAAAGGTTCTATAATAATTTTATCGTTTTTTTTTTTAAATAATTATATACGTAATAGTTTTATCATCTATGTTTTCGAAAAAGAACTGGACAGAGTTATGGTTTTTTGTAATATATTAATATAGCTAAATGTTTATAAGGGCAAATTATATAAGGGTGATTTATAAAACATGTCATATGGATAAGGATAATTTCGTTATTTAAAAAAAAAATCTTTTTGAAAAGGTAAACCATTATAATAGATTTGTTGATAAATACTAAATAGAGTTGGGTGGAAAGCTGAGTGTGTCAATACTCAATAATTGCAAGTGATGTGAGGTTAACCAAAAACTATATTATATAATTGTGTGGCAGTGATGGACACGTCAGCAATTGAGGAAATCAGAAGAGCTGGGACTGAAGGACTAAAAGGTGGTATTGACCGATGGGACCAAATCAAAGTACCAGGGATCCACCCATCCATGTCAATGAGTGATTTAGTAAATCACATTGAAAACAGAATCACTGAACAACGAACCTCAGGCAACCACCCACTTTCCCATGAAGAGAAAGAAAGCTTAGAAATCCTGGAAGACATCAGCCGATGTCTGTTCAACGACGCCCAATACGGGTCATCCACATCCGATGAAAAATCCGTAATGTCAAAAGTCAACTCTCTCTGCTGTCTGTTACAAAAGGACCCCACAACATTTCAAGATCTCGAACCTAAATCCAACAATGAAAATGGGAAAAGTGTAATACATGAATCAAAGCCTGTTTCTGTTTCTGGTCCTGGATTAGTAATTCAAGATGAAGCTGATGATGATGATGATGATGATGATGATAGTAAGAAGAGTAGTGGAATGTCCAGAAGGGATTCTGTTGGTGATTTGCTGCTTAATCTTCCAAGGATCGCTTCTTTACCACAGTTCTTTTACAACTTTTAGGATATGATATGATTTTGGAGAGGGAGGTAACTGGTAAGTAAGGTTAGCTGTTAATCTCTTTTACATTTACCTTTATTATATCGTTTGATGAGAAAAGGCTTCTACTTGTTTTACTACTGTATATGTCATAACAAGTTTAGGGTGGTGGTGGTGGTGGCGTTTCTAGTTTCGTTTTTAAACTGTTGTGGTGCATGTTTTCGAATGCTGTTATGATCATGTACATATGTTGTCTTTGACTTGTATTTTCGTGCATTAAAATTTACAACTCCGTTTTGATTCCATTGTATTAACTAACTATATGAGGTGAAATCAAGTAGTTAAGACATCTTATAGGCTCGTGTTTTTCTTGGGACACACTGTTATCCCCAAGAACATCAACACGACTCCTCATGAAAATTATTCATCAAGTTTATTAATATCACAAACAAACATCTAGTGTCATGAATTGCTCCCAATGTCATAACCCTCTAAAGATATAAAAAACGAATGCCATGAATTCTCGAAGAAACTATGATGCTATGGCAGTGGCGAGTCTAGAATAGAAAACCACCTAGTTCACTAACAAGGTTCAACCGGGCCGATTCAAGAGAAAACCAGGTTCATCTGGACCGGTTCAACTAGAAAAATATACAATTCAACTTGTATAAAAACTAGTGGTGAAAAAACGTAGCCCAAAGTGCTAATTCCTTAAAAAACCAACTTAAACTTGCAGTAATGTCGGTATCACATCAACAAACTTTATGGCGTGGAAAAGTGAGAAATGAATTGTGTATTTATAATGGAAAACCTCTCACCGTTTTCTTTTTGGAGTCGATGTGAGACTCCTTCATGCCACCAATTATCATGTCTTTTATTGTTTATAGTTTGTATTTCTTTTTTCCTTTTTTTTTGTCCTCAACACTATAAAGTATATTTTAATATCTATTTTTTTTCCTTCTCTTTTTTGCCAAATACTAAAAGGTAGGTCCTTCATATTTTATAAGGTAGGTCATAATATTTTTGGTATATATTTTGTTGTATGTTTTGAAAATTTAGGTGGGTCAAAGGACCCACCTTACTATAATGTAAACTCGTCACTGTGCTATGGTATCAATTTACGGAATGGAATAGGTGTTTCACAGCCATTATTTAAAGTCATGTTCTTTATCAGGTAAAAACTATCTTTACTGGGTGCTGACAACTTTGTACCAAAAATTCCAGATTAACTTGATAAAGAGTAGAATCTTGATAAGGGAGGAGAAAGTCATTCCTTCCCAACCCACTCAATCCACTACCATATTGGTTTTTTTTTTTTTTTTTTTTTTTTCCAACCCACAACACACGGAAACCATATCTTTTTCAACCCACTTAATTAAAAAAATACAAAAAAACTAAGGTACAAGTCTTAATTAGCAATAGAGCTACCGTTAATACCTCCAAGATACCACTTCCTCTTCAGTGGGATGAGAGTGGTGGGTTGTTTAATTGGTTTTACTAACCCGTTTCATCATCTCTTTCTACTTTCTCTCTCTCATTTTTTTTTTGTATCATATGTTTTAAGACTTGTACCTTAGTTGTTTTGTATTTTTTTAATTGAGTTGGTTGAATGGATTGAAAAAGATAGAATTTTCATGTGTTGTGGGTTGAGAATAATGAAGAAAAAAGAGAAAAAAAAACTGATGTGGAAGTGGGTTGGGAGAGAATGACTCCCTCCTCCTAAGAGCTCAACGTTTATTTAATCATCCTTTTCTTCAATATTCATCGGGAAAATGATTTTTTTTCCATCCATGGATTTGTTTAAACTAGATGGTCATCCGTGCCAATGACGCGAGTTTGGATGGTCAGTTTATCAAAGCAAAATGTTTTTTGCTAAATCAAGAAATAGGAATATACTTTCATAAATTTACATATTATAGCATTATACTTAAATTTATTATAGCATCGTAGTCTCATCAAATAGTTGTTCTGCAGCCCTAATTTTGAAAAATTTCCATATAACTTCAGAACATTGCATGTCAAACATTTGAGTGTGCCTCCTACACAAACTAAAATTACATTAATAAATAATATTTTGTTGGAATTAGTGAAGTTAGATGGTTAAAGCAATAAGCACCTACGATATTGTTGCTCTTTTTTTCATCAATCAAAAAGTTAAGAATCCATTTTGACAAATTAGTTAAATAAGATTCTTTTTCCTTATTAGATAAATGATACACATATATAAATATTGATTTGCTACTGAATACATTGTTAATTAGTAGATAATCAAGGGGTTAAGTGATTATACCTTAAATAATGGATTGTTTCCATCTCGTATGTATATAAATACGTGTTTGAATGTACATACCATTTTTAGGTCGGTGAAATGTAAAAAATAGCAAAAAAAGGTTAGTTTTTACATATCTATGATTCTAGGTATGTTGGAATAAAAAAAACATCAGGTTATTTTTTACAAACCTTTTTTTCCATAGCTACTGAAATGGAATAATACAAAAGAAGAAATTAGCTTTTACCCACAAAGTTGTTAATTAGTTTGTACACTTTATTTACTCAAACTGGAATGTAATGATTCAGATTAGTGAGGTAAACCTTATAACTGCATAATAGTGTAAGGAGGAAACAAATGGTATTTTAATATCTTGTACCATAAGACTTTCATGTTCTAACAAGACTTTCATCAAACAGGTTGTAACATCCTGTTTCGCATTGTAACCATTTTGAGTTGATGATCAAAGGACTGGGTATTAGTAGGCTTCAGACCCTCGAGAAGTTGGGTTTTGGACTCAGTTGGAGTGGTTAAGGTATTTCGAATAGTGCGGGTATTCGGTTTGTGTTCGGAATCAAAAGGGCATTTTGGTAATTTATTAACCCGAGTTTTTATGGAAAGCGGATGTTCTTTCGGGATATCTTAGGGTGAGTATGAATTGGTATCAGTATTGAACGTCTCTTCCTTTATATGGATATAAGGATCGTCAGAATCGGAGTTGTATCGAGAGAGTTTTGGCCTTAAGAAGAATTAGGGTTTGGGGAAAACCTGGTACGCCCCTGCGAAGCTGGTTACACAAGGCGTAGTTTTGAGTACGCGCAACGTAGGTGCGAGGTTTGGGTCGGGGTGCGAGACCTCGTACGCTGGGCGTACGAGGTGGTACGTGGGGCGTACGAAGGGCAAATTGAAAACCCTAATTTTAGGGTTGTACCCTATATAAGCATTATGTTAGCCTCTTTCTTTATTTCCTAAGTCATCCCCCACCCTCTAAAACCCTAGAATTCGTCCTTAAGTCTTCATGGTAGCATCTTGAGCTTATGGTGTCCATTTTTGGTGTATTTGGTCCATTCCTAAGAAGGTGGACCTTGGTGCAAGGATGGGAATCAAGGAAGAGTTTATGGATCTTGCTTATGTGTCTCATTTCTAGCTTGTTGGAGGTATAAAGCTTTGAACTTGATCATTGATGTCTTAGATCTATCATTTATGAGTTTTGGTTCATTTTGGTCCCAAGAATGAGATCTAGTGGTCTTGATTCCATTCCAGGAGCTTTGAGTTGCCCCTCTTAGTGTTCCTGGGGTTCAAGGTCCATAAAGTTGGCACCTTTAGAGTTTAAATCCATCCATGCATAAGCTGGGGCCATTTTCATGATAGTAGAGTGTTATATTTTGAGTTTGGGTTCATTTGAGGCATGCAAAGTCACCAAGTCAGTGACTTTATGGGTCTAGACGTTATTTGGGACTCAGATATGTGGTTTGGACTTATGGGCTAAGCATTAAGTGCTTAATGGCAAAAGTGGGATTAAGAGGGGAGTATGCTGGGCGTACAAGCCAGTACGCGCAGCGTACAGCTGAGTACGCCCTGCGTACTCAGTCAGATTGGTCTTTGCAATTGTGGGCCTCGGGTTGGGCCATTTCTTGGACTATGTTGCTGTGGGCCTTCGTGGACGTCTGGAAAACAGGTTTCTGAACCAAGGAAATTATTGAGCTTTAGGATAAGGTCCATTGGAGAGGTTTGGGCCCAATTTGGAAAATTGGGCCATATTTGGGCTTTGGATGATTTTGGGCTAATAGGCCATCGAAATGCCAAATGTTTTGGACTAGAAAGATGGTTGAACCTTAAGGTAAGGCCCATGTGGAGGCTTGGGCCCAATTTGGAAAATTGGGACATTGATTGATTAATTGGCCTTTGGGGCCTTTCAGATTATAGTTTAGGCCATATTTTTGGTCAAGGCTAGGTTAGGGGTAAACTGGTCTTTTTACCCCATTTTTGAAGTTATGATTATGGATTAGGACCCAATTGTTAATTGGGTATTGTTTTGTTATTGATAGTTCGTGGATCTGTCAGCCAGCAGCCAAGAGTGTTCTGTATGATTCAGCAGTGCGAGGTGAGTCTTCTCACTATATCCATTGGTCGAAGGCACCAATGTCAACCCATTACGTGTTTTGTGGTATGCTAGTTGTCTCTGTGATACTTGCATGGAAGAACTCGGGGGAGCTCGTGACAATTGGATATCAGACCATGTGGGGGAGCCCATGACATTCCAGGTAAAGACCATGGGGGAGCCCATGACACTCGGATATCAGACCATGTGGGGGAGCCCATGACATTCCAGGTCAAGACCATGGGGGGAGCCCATGGCAACTATATGTATGTGCATGATAATCTGTGGTTGTATTTGGTATGGTATTTTGGGGAACTCACTAAGCTTTGTGCTTATGGTTTTCAGTTTATGTTTCAGGTACTCCAGTTTTCAAATGGAAGAGCTTGGGATAATTGCAGTGCACACACCACATGTTTCCGCATTCTGTGAATTACACTGGTTTAATGATGTTTTGCTAAATATTGGTTACTCTGGTTTTATGGAAGCAATATGTATTAACGATTTATTAATCTAAAAACAAAATTTTTTATGCCGTGATTTTCGGATTGTTACACAGGTTATATGCATATTTAAAATAAGAAAAAACGTTATCTTCACAAAGAAATATTACCATGGGTCCCATGTTTTATGAAGATTTCCAAACACCTGCAACAACATAAATTGATACATAAATAAACATCAAAAAACAACTTTGTATATTCCGACCCACAAAATTTTATTGAGAAAACATGAGGTGGATTATAATAGTTGTTACCTAGCAATGGTGAGACGAACTGATTTCTATTTCAGGTTCCGTCTTCTACATAGCTATTGCCCAGTTCACCCTTCGGTGTAAGAGAAAACCCATGTAACCCCGAATGAGTTCATTCTTACCGAATCAAACACCGTTGTTGATTCCGAATCGACAAAAAACAAACCTATATACACAATTGTAAGAACCCTTATTAAAGAAAAATCAAAGAAATTGAATCAATTAACCTGTAATTTTGGAAATCAATGTCATGCCTTTGGAGATTCATCAACGACTGATGAAAGAAAAAGTTGAGTTGCCTCCTGAGAAACGACAGGTAGAGAAATAGAAAAAACCCACATCAATGAAGAATGGATGATGAAGTCATTTGAGTAACTGATTTCCACTTTCCAATATAATTTACAACAATAGCCTGAAAATGATGCATTAATTTTAAAAGAATGAAAGAAAAATATACAGTGTGACTGCTTTTGGTAAAAACACGTACAAATAATGAATTTAGAGAATAAATAGAACCTGTGAAAGTTTACTCCCTTCAAAACTAGCCCACTCTCTAACTGTAGACATTATTATCTGCAATACGCCATTCATTGTTGATTAGATTATAAAAAGTATCATCAAAGCTTAGAAAATAATGAAAATAACTCAATATCATATTTATGTATCTCTACCAATAATTTCAATTGATTACCATGGTAGTTGCCTAAAAATAGCAGCCTCTCTGGAGGTCTTATCCATAGAAACAGCAAGGTAGCAGCAACCATAAACCGCAAACATGAATAATCCAACAATTTTTACTATATATATATATATATATATATATATATATATATATATATATATATATATATATATATATTAAAAGATCTATTGTTAATCTAATTCTTGAAAATGGAAGATAAAAAAACATACCTTATCAGCCACCAAATCCAAAAATACACGAAAAGCAGTACCTAAGCTTCATCGTGTCCATGATTCTCTGTGGTCAAATATGTTGTCTGTGTTCCCCTGCAATTCTATTACATGTAAAAGAACTTTCATCTCATGTTTTAGCTCACAGGTGGTACTTGCTGTTCTACTCTTTCTACTTTTTTTTTTTTTTTTTTTTTTTTTTTTTTTGTAGAAATTGTTATTTCTAAGATTTGTGGTTTTTGTTCTAAAATCAACTTTTCGTTTTGGGATCTGGTAATATTGTGAAGTATCTGGATTAGTGACATCAATTCCAAATAGAGTAAAAAATCACACGATAAGTGACCATCCTCTCCACTCTGCACACTCTTCACCTGATAAACTCTATAGCCCTACTATCAGCAGCTATATAAACAGTCAATGTTTGAATATTGAGGATTATAACAAAAATAAAAACTCAATTCTATGTCAAGGGAGATTCCAGGTCTAACCTAATAACCATTAATGAAAATGAACCCTAAAAATTACTATAAAATTTTCAACATTAAGAAAAATTTAAAGGGATAGGAGGTAAAGAAATAGATACATGTGACTGTGACTGTGACCTAATGAACTTCTTCATATCGGTGTGGAGATACTTAAGGTGCTAAAAAACAAAGAAATGCGTATATCAGAGGAAGAGTGATGAATGAAACCACTACATAACACTTGCAAACTTAAACCTACCAAATTCAAAATCTAATCCAAGTATTTGAAACCAAATTTGAAAATAAAATAAAAGGGAAGAATAAAATTTCCAAATCTAAAGCTCTAATACTCGTAAATCGTCATCCCCATCAAGTTGTTCACCATCCAGGAAAGAGAAACAATGATGCAAGGCAGCAAGGGCAACTGTGGCAAGAACCAAAAAAAAATTGTAACCTTTGTCCATAGAATCTTGAGAGAAAAGATATGAACAATAAAAAAGAGTACATCTCACGAGAGTCGGTCAAAACACTCTATAGAACTGAAAATCGCTAAATTTTTTTTTTCTCAAATCCATTTCCTCTTTGTTTCCCCTCACGAAAGCCATAAATGAGCCAAACCCAATTCCCTTATGCATCTTTCTTCATTCATAACCATCAAGACTATATTAAACTACTGTATTTTAGCAAACCCAATTTCAGTAGCCGAATCAACATGGATGAAGCTCTCAGACCATCACATAGGCAATTTATCCAACACCTGACGTACACCACTAACGATTGAAGTTTAACTGCTCTATGGCCCCATGATGAACAAAAGAACGATTTCAAAAACTCCGTAGCTTTTTACCCATGATCAATCAGATGATAAAGATCAGAACCTTGGAAAAAAACAATCAGAAAAAAAACCGAACAAAGACTGTGAAATTGGGAGAAAGAAACAATCAAAGTAACCAAAAAAAAAATAAATAAAAACAATGAAGGATTTGTGATGTATACCAATCTTTAGTCGAATACAATATTTGATTTGCAATTTTTAAAGGAGACAGAAAAAACGATCGAAAAAGCGTAAACCGCAATAAAAAACTCTACAAGAAAATCGTCGGGGAAGAAAGTTGAGGCGTCGTAGAATGAGAGAAGCGGGTCACTTTGTGAAGCTCTGATCAAAAGTTGAGGAATAGTTTGTGGTGGTATTTTGGGAGAATGGTGCTTCAAGGGATCATTGGGGTACGGGAGCAGTGGTGGAGGACAACTTTTCCCAAATGTTTGCAACAAGAAATCCACATGTATAGCTCAATGAAAGACATGTAATGGAGAAGAAGGCGGTGGAACAGGCGATTAAACTTCAGGAAGAAAGCTTAAGCTATAAAGGGCTAAATGATGATTTGATGAATTGAGCTAATAAAGTTAAATTATGTTATGAAAAGCTTGTTAGTAGTGATAAAGAATGTATTTAGATGCCTTAAACAAGCTTGGCATGTGACCATATGAGTGGGATCAATCCAATGAGAGTTAGAGTTTAAAACCCTAACTAGTGATTGTATGTAATTGATACATTCGAGTTAGATTAGGATGAATTAGGTATTGTAGGATGCTTAATTCATTAATTGGACGAGAGAATAATTAGATTATAGAACGATAGAATTATGATCTACTAAGCGGTCATTTTGACCTTAAGAGCCATTAAGCTCTTAGTGGGATAAGACATATATTGAGAAGCTTATATATGTATATGACTAGGCCCAAGAGTAGGCGATGGATCCATAATGCATCAATGCCAGAGAAGAGAAGAAAGGGTAGTTAGTCCTCACTAACTAACAAGGTGAGTTATATCTCTCACACTCTCCTTTAATTATGTTATATGTATTTATATGCATGCATGTATGTTATAGCGTATGAGTCATGTATCCGAGCATGACTTAGAGAAAGAAAAGATAGGATTATATAGGTTACAATCCTAATAAAGATTAGGTACTTGGGACTATACACTTAAGATCATGTATCTGAGCATGTGTGTATAACTAAAGTACACAAAGTTGTATAAAAAAAGAATATGGGTATCGTGAGGTATACCCTAAGAATAGATGATGAAAGAATATGATTATATGTAATATAAACCTGTGTAAGGATAGATGATAACAAGGGTGTTTATGGATACCTAAGAGACCGGAGGAAGAGATAGAAGATGATTATATTCCATGTAATCATAAGAGTACATATGTATGTCAAGCTATCACTAGTATTGTGTAGAATGCTATATGATACTATACATGGATAGGATTGAGTACTTAATGATTTAACTACTAGAGGACAAAGATTAGAAAGTTTCTTGATGAGACATAAGGATAGATGTTCATTCGGGGACAAGATTATGGTTCCTTCAGGGATGAGATTATGGTTCCTTTAGGGACATGGTTAAGGTTCCTTCGGGTACAAGAGTATGCTTCCTACATGAACAAGATATAGAAGGTTCCTTCGGGGACAAGAGTATGGTTCCTACGGGAACTATATATAGAAGGTTCCTTCAGGGACAAATGTGTGGTTCCTACGAGAACAAGAGATAGAAGGTTCCTTCAGGGATAAGATGATGATTCCTTTTGGAATGAGATAGAGGTTCCTTCAGGGACAAGATGATGATTCCTTTGGGAATAAGAGTATGGTCCTTCGGGGACAAAGATTAAGATTCCTTAGGGAATGAGATTATGTCCCTATGGGGAAAAGAGATAGATGATTCCCTTGCGGAATATAGATAGGTGATTCTTGCGAGAATCCAGAGTATGTATGATTTAAAGAGATAGAGAAAGATTCCTTGAGAGGGACAAGATAAGAAGATAAAAGAGGTCTATGTAAGAACTAAATTGGTATATACTTGAATTAAAAGCAGACTCCTTTTGGGTTGCCATCAAAACTAGTAATTGATAAAATGACTTTTTTGGAGAGAGAAGTTGATTTATTGATTTATTATAAGATTAACAAATAGCAATAAATAATTTATTAATATATTATAAGTTTAATATATTAATTAGAAATAGTATCATTTAATTAACAATTAATAAGAAATTAACTGGATTAACTAGATTAATTAAAAGTGCAAGGACCTAAGTTGCAATTGTTCAATAGTTGAACAAGAGAAATATTCTAGAATAATCTAGGGACGACAAAAAATTTGAAGCCTACTTAGGTTTCTAGATTGATACTTAAGGATAATCATATTCCATAAGAGTATTAGGTATTATTAACCATTTATCTTATCAACAATTTTACTTTAAATATTTTTATATAATATTATCTGTTTATCCTAACATAAAATAGAACCATATCTAGTTCGCACATAGCACGCTATATATCCTAATATATAATCCACACAATAAGCACATAATTCACATAAGACTTCCAACAAATATTTAATATTTTAATTAATACTTGTATTAAATCATGTTCATGAAAAAGACTATGCACTCACTTGACAAAGTGTCTAGTGATTGGTGAATTGGGCAGAGCTTCACCTTACACCTTTTTCCAAAAGACCTAGAAGCACATAACTCTAAGTCTTAGTCTAATTTAATACTTCATGGAACTATTATCCTAAGGTTTTAGATTCATCAACAATCTCAAAGTCTTCTTCAAGATCCAAATAAGGAATAACCAGGTAGGATCATATCGGAGGTAGGCTCCATTTGGTATAAAAAGTATACTGTTTGGAAATACCACTTTAAACACATCACTAAATCCAACCTAGACATCACTCCTATAAGTAAATCAATCATTATAAGGACTTGGAATTACTGATAAACCTTAATTATAGATTCATAATAACGATTATGACTATAATTAAAAGTTACAATTAACATGAACTAAGTGTAGCTTAACTTACAGAGGTTCTTGATGAAAACCAGAATCTAAGCGGGCAGAATACTGACTTGGGATCTCTTACTCGAAGGCTATTACTCAGATGAGTACTTAGGGGTGTCGTAGGGATTCGCCGCAGGTCAGAAACAAGAGAAAAATAGCTTAAAAGGTAAGATCGCTCGAGAGAGAGAGAAAGTGTGTAGGGTGTGGAGGTGAAAGCATATACAAAGCTGGCTATTTATAGGCAAGAAAACCTTGCGTGCTGCACACTCTAGGTATGCGTGCCGCACACTAGGGCCTGGGTGGCTCCATTAGGCTTCTGTCACGTGTTGCGTCACCGTTCGCCCACCTCGCCCCCTTCTAGAAGGTGACACGTGTCACACTCTTATGGATCAATGTATCACGTTATTATGGGGCCATGTCGACGTGTCTCTCATAGGAAGCGGCTCCCGACCATGCCACATGACGCCCTTTCGTATTGCCACGTCGTCGGCGCGCGTGCGATTTTCTAGATTTTTAAAAATAGCATGAATTCTTCATACGAGCTCTGTTTTTGACATTCTTTATATCCGCAGAAAGATCTCGACGTGATCTACAACTTTCATTTAGAATCCGTCGGCAAATTTTGACTTTATTTTTAAAGCTATATTTTTAAAAGGATTAGACTCTTAAAGTCCGTTAAAAATTCGTAATTTCTCATATTATATCCGTTCTCGACTATTTTTATATTGACGGAACCATTTGGATGAGATCTTCAACTATCGTTTAGATTGTTTTTATTAACAATCAACCGATCTCTACTTCTGTTTCTGAGTCGTACACTGATGCGCTGAAACTTCGAAAAATCATAACTTCCTCTTACGAAGTCAGATTTGGACGTTCTCTATATGAACGCTCTCGTTTTAAAGACTACTACTACTTTCGTTTAGATCACTTAGGCTAAAAAGTAATCTATCGAAAATTCACTTTTTACAATACATAGAGTCGTGCCGGTTTAATCGCGAAACTTCGAAGAAGCATAACTCCTTCATACGAAGTCAGATTTTAGCATTCTTTATATGTACGGAAATCTTGTCACATACACTATAACTTTGGTTAAGTTTATTTATCCTAAATAATATTCTATCAAAAAGTCATTTTTAACGCTAAATATGTCCTAATTGACTAGCCCGAATCTGCAGACGTTACAATTACCCCCCTTAGGATGATTACATCACAAAATCATAAAAAGATAGGGCTTGTATAATGACTCCGCACATTACCTTCCCATACTAGGTGGTAATCATAATTCTTATGTCTTTTCTATTGAGTTTCTAACTCTTAGACTTCTTGATTGCTGACGGTGCTGCATCTATTCTTCCTTCTAAATTCAATCTCCATTGGAAGCTCCTGCTCTTTCTTAACCTAAATTAAGGTCCTTACTTTGACTATTGTAACAAACTGATGGGTCATGTCCTTAACGACCTCTCATTGATGATACAACAATTAGACTCAGCTCTCTTTGAGTCTGATCCTCAAACGGATGATACCTTCCTTCATGTTCTAATTAGATATAATCACATTCTAGCAGGTAGAACTTCTAGCTACATGCTGCTTAATACTAACGGCGATTGCGATACTTCTATTGATCGCTTCGATTATCTCTTCCTTTGATCTAAATTCGGTCACTATGTAGATTAGTCGAACTCGATTCGCTTTGACTACTAGGGTCGGAATAGAAATCATCACTAAAGCAAAGGTAATGTTGGAAATGAACAAAAGTGAATGCAATCACTAGTGCCTTAGTAACCTTGTGACTCCTCCCGATCCAACCTTTGATATAAATTCTTTCTCGTGTAGTTTCCTGCTTACAGGTACACTATACCCGAATTTCTGCTTAACCAAACCATTATGTTGAAATCATAATTTCTTAATGCCACACAACGATGTGTGTAACAACCTTTTTCCAGGATGGATCGATTTAGGGTTTCACGGAGTCAAAAGGTCGAATTTTGGAAGAATTGGGGTCTCACGACGTGAACTTTGAGTGGTCATGACGTGAGGAGGGTTAAGATGTAATTTTTGTCCCTATGATAGGTGCATTTTATGCACCTATTTTGAATGTTTATTTCGGTCCTTTCATAGCATTCTACTTCATAATTCTTGCATTTAGTTAATTATTTGGGCAATTGCATATTCCATTAAAAATGTCTGGTACTTCACTATTTTTGATTTATTTTGCAGGAATTATTGAGCGTGGAGCATGGAGCATGGAGCTTTGGAGCATGAAAAGAAGATGTGCCGACTATGTCATGGAAGAGAACAAGAAGACGGAACCCGAGTCATTGTGCATTATTATCATAGCAAAGGACTACGTTTGAAACACGATTCATGTCACACTGATACGGGTCGTGTTTGTCCTTTATCATCTTATATTTGAGTAGCATGACTCGTGGTGAAGCTAGACTGAAGATGGAGGCAACAGTGAAGACTTATTGGACTTTTAGCAAAAAGCATGGGCCATGCCAAAAACACATGGTCAAGACAAATGACCATGCGAAAAACACATGGACAAAAGGCATGGCCATGCTAAAAACGCATGGCCTTATGGCACGCATGTGAGCATTAATAAAACAAGTGAAGACATCGCCATTTCACACAGAGACGGTTTTTGGAGAAATTCTGGCGATCTTGGGCAACTTTGGGAGATTTCTTGGAGCTTTTGAGAAGACCTAATCATTGAAAACACTTTTGATTTCATTTTAGTAAGCATTAAACATTTCAATTCCATCTTTATTCTTGTTTGATTTGTTCTTAGCCATGTGTGGCTAAGAAACCCTAGTTTCTAGTTCTTGTTCAAAACATGTTGATTGCTTGACTTGAAGCATATGATTTGATGTTTGATTTGTGATTATATTCTAGTGATTATGTTTTTGCTTAAACTTGAATCCTTGAATTTGATTTGTGTTTGATTGGCCACTTTCATGAATTGAATTTTTGTGCAGTAATTAACTTTTAGGGCACCTAATCGTTCTATAAAGTTAATGATTGGTAACAAACAATAAGTTTTCTTATTGTAAAACATATATCATATGTTTTCACACTTCCGAGCGTATGAGAAGAAATGAACATTGTTGGGAAGCTTGTACAAAACTTAATGCAGTTTTTCAATACAATCTAAGAGCGTGTTTAGGTTGAATTAGTAAAGCTAGGTCTAGTCAAAGAGCATGTTTTGGTTAGATAATTTGACAAGCGAGAGGTATTAGAGCGTGTTAATATCTTTCAGTACCAACTTAGATTAGCAATCATGAATTACATCAAGTCATAATCAAGTTGAACAACAACATTAAGAATTAGAACTAGAACCATTCAATCAAATTGTTTACAAGTTTATTTCATTTTGTGCATGCTTTTAAAGTATATTGTCATTTTATTATTTTAGTTTTGCATAAAAATCCCCCTTTGTGACCAAAGTACCTTGCGCAAAGAGGTATAGACTTTTATCCGGTGTCTCTGTGGTTCGACCCTGCTTGCCTTGTACTACTTTTTAGTGCATTAAAGCAGTGTATTTGGAGTCTGTTGTACCCTTATTATTTGTTGGGTTTGACACGCATAACACCCGGACTGATCTCACGATGTGAGGCATAGAGGCTTACGACGTGAGAACTGATGCAGCCTAAGCCCATGATATTTTAGGGTTTCCTTCATATTTAAGCCCCTCTATACCCATTTTAGGGTTCATTATCAACGTCCAAACCCCCCTTCACCTTAGAAAATCCCTAGCCTTCATTCCTTGTTAGATCCTTGAGCTTTTTGCAGATTTTTTGGCTTGAAGAAGAAGAGAATAAGAAGAAGAAGGTGATCTTTTGGTGGAGCTTGCAAGGAATCAACATTATCATCACCTCATATTGTCTCTGGACCCTTGTAAGTGTTAAAGCTTCCACCTTTATTGTTGAATATGGTTAGATATAAGTTTTGTTCCACTTTTCTCTTTGTTGAGAAAGTTTGAATGAATGGAAACCATAAAGTTGGCAACTTTATGGGTTGAAAGGGGCCTTAGAATGTTATATAGTTCATATATAGTGAATGATTGGGTTTTAAATCTTTGTATGAAAGTTTGATGACCTTTTTCTACATTTTTGGTCCCAAATGAGATATAGACATGTATTGGACATACATGTCCATAAAGTTTCAACTTTTAAGTGTATTATGGAGTTATAAGACCAGCTGGAAAGTTAGAGTAAAAGGCTTAATGTATTAAAGACTTAAATCATTGGATTTTTGGCTTCAGAATGTGCTCACGAAGTGAGACATAGGGTCTCACAACGTGAGAATTAAATGATCTCATTTTTGCTATGCTTTTTGGGGTAACGACGTGAGAGAAGGCTGCTCACATCGTGAGGTCAGCTCAGATGATTTTTCCTTGACTGAGTTGGGTAGGTTGGGTCGAGGCGAGTTGGAATCGGACCAAGTGGACTCTCACGACGTGACCAAGGTCTGGTCATGACGTGAGGCTTAATAGTTGACACAATGGGCTATTGACTTTGACTTTGACCGCTAACTTTTGGCTTGGATTGACTTTTGGTAAAATTTTATTTTTTAGAAGGTAGACTTAGTGTTTTCTTTGTATGGATTGATAGGAGGTGTTAAGCACCCATCATTTGGTAGGAAAGAAGTTAGCTGTGGTTGGCACGGTATTAAGCTGAGTGTTAGTCGGCTTTGTGATTCAGGTGAATCTCTTCTCTATACTCATGGGTCGAAGGCACCAATGCCGTCCCACTGGATTATGTTATAGGATGATAGTTGTCTTTGTGCCTTTTGCTGATATGGCTATATGTTTTATGTATGTGGGGTTGACACAGATCCAACATAACTAGGTGATGTTATATAGAGTCATTATGGACTCGGGGTTGATACGGACCCGACACATCACCTTGCTGTCATATGGGTTGATACGGACCCGACATAACTACATGCTGTCATATGGGTTGATACAAACCTGACACAACCACATGTTGTTATATGTATATGTGTATTGTATGTTGTATTTTAGGGAACTCACTAAGCTTTGTGCTTATAGTTTTATGGTCATGGTTTCAGGTACTTCCAGTTCGAAAGGGAAGGGCCTGGCTTGATCGCAACGCATCCACCTATGTTTCCGCACTTTATTATTTTGGGATTGTACTCTAATAACTATTTTTACCCTTATATAGTTTTGAATGGTTGATAAGAATAAATGGTGTTTATGGGTGAAATTAAAAACAAGATTTTTACCTTATGATTTTTGGGTCGTTACAAGTTGGTATCAGAGCCTTGGTTTAAGGGATTCGAGTACACTCTCGGGTGTGATTGAACTAAAACTGAGGAATTGGTAATCTTAAAAAAACAAAATTATAAGAAGGTTTTTTTATAAAGAAAAGAAGAGGTGTGGTGCGTGCATTCAGCCGGGCTCAAGTAAGTGATTCCCAAAATACCCATACATGTTAATATGTTATATGATATAAATGCTTGCATGCTAGGATAAGGCTAAGGATACTTTTAGGAATTGTATGATAGATTTTCTTGATATGTGATGCCTCGTAACCTAGGAGGATTGGATGCTATGATAGATTTGGAATTTGTATTGGTAGAAGTAATTGCTAAGTGTATGCTTCAAAAATTGTATATGATTAGGATCATATAGCCCTAAAATGAATGATTTAGCCTTATTTCCCGTTCTTCATCTAGTTGTGGTCCTAGGGTAGAGTATTTTATTCGACAATCTATTTGATCCTGTATTGTGTATAATTTGCATGCATAAGGCAACCGATAGTGAGAATAGAAGTTCCTAGCATGGTAGTAGCAAGTGAGATTGGGATGTCCTTTGTTTGTTTCGTGGCTTGGAGTGTTACTGAATGAATGTTGCTTGTTTTGTGCTTTGTGGTACCCTTATTGATGCGAGTTAACCATTAAGTGAATACATTAAGTCCGATGCTGAAAAGGTTAAATAATCTCAGAGTGATGGATTTGGCCCTATTGTGCAGCTCTCGTTTAAGTCTAATCGTTGTGGGGTTGAGTCTTTTACTCGAAGGATTATCTAAGATTTTTTGCGTGTGATTGTATTCATGCAGTAGTTAGCTGACATTAGTGGGAGTTTTTCAGCAGCTGATGGAAAGTGAGGCCGAGAACCTAAGAGAGCCTAGGAAGTGCTTTAGTGGGTTGATTGCGCTGATTAGCGGGTATTTGGAATACCAATTTGAGAATATGACTTAGAGGATTCAGGATGATTCTTGAGATAAGTATTGATAGGTGTGGAAGGTATTATTAGGCCCATACTACTGAAAGCACAGGATCCATACTTGAATCAAGGAGAATCATGAAGAATCTAGGAAGCCTGGGGGATGAGGATTTTGTGGGTATGTTTTGATCATTTGTATGAATTCTATTAAGAATGGTGATGAGCACGCGTGGAGGAGGTTCAGGTTCAGGTGCAGGCGTTGAGCCGATTGATGAGCGGATGCGGGAGTTCATCTTGTTGGAGATTACTCGCGGTATTTTGGAGCAGACTCCTGTGATCTTTGGTTCGGTCAAGGAGGGGATCATGGAGATGTTGGATGAGCGTCTGGGTATATTTCGCACTGAGATTTTGGCTATTGTGGGAGTTCACACTCTTTCCTTCTGTGAGTTTCGTGCTTGTGGAGCTCTTGAGTTCTTTGGGGAGAAGGACCCCATTGTTAGTAAGCGATGGTTAGAGAACATGGTGAATGCTTTTTGGACGAGTTTCTGTCCCGAGGGGTCGAAGGTCAGATTTACATCATGTCTTTTGAAAGACGGAGCTCGACATTGGTGGAAGGAGGTAGACTTTGCTTTGGCAGGCGAGTCCTTTGAGATGATGACATGGGATGAGTTTGTGACCCGGTTTAGGGCGGAGTTTACACCAGCTATTAAGGTGCAGCAGTTGGCGAGGGAGTTTCAGGACCTTAACCAGGCGGATATCACCGCCAAGTTCAGGGAGAGGGCCTTATTGGTTCCTCAGTACACTGCTGATGAGGAGAAGTAGAAGACAATGTATCATGTTATGGTACATGTCACACTCCAAAACCGAAACGGCGGAAACGTTCTGGGGTGGAGGACGTCATGTTTAGTATCACAATACATGCATCATAGTAAGCAAAGAAATAAACAACCATTTCATTAGAAAGAAAGTGTTTACAAAGTATGTGATTCACATAATATAGAATACATAGCAAATAACAAAAAGACATGAAGCTATACTGCTCCATCTTCTGAATCCCAGTGCACGTACCTGCCTACTGGTCTCCAGAGAATACAAGTTATTTTGAAAGCGTAGATCATAATTTAAACTGGTGAGTTCATAAGATTTTAGTGATGTAAGTAAGTAGTAAGATGTAACATCCTGGAATTTACAACCAATTTAAATTTTTCAAAAACAACCCATATTCATTAAGTTATTACAAAAAGGTTTTCAATTCATTTATTATCAGAGTATCCCAGAACATCAACATAAAACTGAGGAGCGGTACGATCACGCCTTCGCCTTGCCACGATCTCCTGAAGTACCTGAAACCATACACTGAAACTGTAAGCCCGAAAGCTTAGTGAGTTACCCTCAAAATACCAACCACAATACCATACACATATGATATCATATCATAAACAGAACAGCCATGCATATCGAGTCTACAGTGTGACTGGTCCGCCTGCACCAGGCCTTCAGTCCACCCGGTCCACTCTCTCTCCGAGTCTACAGTATGACTAGTCCGCCCGCATCGGGCCTTCAGTCCACCTGGTCCACTCTCTGAGTCTACAGTATGACTGATCCGCCCGCACCAGGCCTTCAGTCTGTCTGGTCCACTCTCCGAGCCTCGTCACGCCTGGTCCGCCCTCTTGGGGCCTTCAGTCTATCCGGACCGCTCGCCGGGCCTTCGGCCTAACCGGTCCGCCCTGGGTATGTTGGCCTACAGCACAAAGCAGGACCCGCCTCAACCCAACCCCAGTCCAACAACCATGTGCACATAAACATATAATCATAAAACATCTCACAACTAATCAAACCGATCCAGCATATCACATAACATAGCAACATCCTAACCAGGATACCGACCTAACCGGTCACTAGCATATCATCATCCTATATACCAGGATACCGACCTTAACCAGGTCTCTAACGCATACCATCCTAACTACCAGGATGCAAACATAGCAAAGCAATAACATAACAAACAATACCCAGATTTCCATCCGATAAGGGCCGGCCTTGGTGCCGTAGACCCTGTCGATATAGTGAGGATAACTTACCTCACAAATGCCGACTGAAAGGTTAAGATCAGCTGCTCCGATCACCGACACGAACTCCACCACCGAACACTACTAAAGAACCAAATCCATAAATACCAATGATTACCAAAATACCCTTGGAAGTCAAACTGGTCAACCCTTGGTCCAAGTCAAAGTCCTCAATCAAAGTCAACCTTCCTGGTTGACCCTACTCGCCGAGTCAACCCGTTGACTCGTCGAGTTCCTATGCTCAGAAACTCCAATGCCACGACTCAACTCGCCGAGTCGCCCCAAGACTCGCCGAGTCCAACAAGTTCCGAGTCCCTTCTTGCTCAACCCACCGAGTCATCCCTTGACTCACCGATTCACAGCTCAACCAGAAAAGGTTAGGGTTCCACGACCAGACTCGCCGAGTCCAAGCATAGACTCACCGAGTCCCAGACAATCTTCAACAAACTCGCTGAGTTGTTCTTCCAACTCGTCGAGTCCATGCACAAATTCATACAACTCGTCGAGTGCACCCATGTGACTCGCCGAGTCCAAACGTGACATCTTCATTCAGACGATTTCAGGCCATTTCATTGCTTCCAATACATAGATCTGGACCCCTAGGGCCAGATTCACACGTAAAGTTTCCAACTTTACGTGCATGCAAGGCTCAACAAGCTCCAACCAAGCTACAAGAAGGTTTTTGGACAAAGGCACTCTCAATCAAGTCCCATGGCTGATGCTTTCTGCCCTCATGGCTCCAATACAACCTAGATCTGAAGTTGCAACCTCAGATCTAGTCTCTATACCCAAAATGGATCTCAATCATGCTAAAGAATCCCCAAAACAACCATCATGGATGACAATAAGGAAAAGGCTTAAGGAGGTGACTTCTTACCCCAAAGATGAGTCTAAACTGATGTAGACTTCAGATCCACAAGCTCTCTTGATGCTATCCTCAACTTCCTCCAACTTTTCTTCACCAATTTCTTCTTCCAAGCTTCACTCTTCTCAACAATGGAGTCTCTCACGATTTAGGGTTTCTCTGGAACACTCAGGGAAGATAGAGGCTGAGATGAAGGCATATTGTTCTTTAAATAGGGTGCAAACCCTGAAAATAGGGTTTCATATTTCAGCACGGACTCGCCGAGTCCATCCCCGACTCGCCGAGTCGGGTCACTTATTCACGCGGTCCACACGCGACTCGACTCGCCGAGTTACCCCTCCAACTCACCGAGTCCAAACCTCCATTTGCACTTTACACCCCCAATATCTTGCTCTGGAACTTGGGATGTTACAATTCTCCCCCACTTATATTAGGCTTTGTCCTTGAAGCCTGCAGCAACACCCCAGACAATACTCCCACAATACAGCTCCTGGTCTCAACTGACCCAGGTTCCTCTAACACTACTATCAACCCTTATAAAGTCCAACTCTTTCTCACAGAGTCACGAAAACCGCTTCAAGCCGGCCACCGACTTCTTTCTCTGATAACAACACTTATCAACCAATGATCACCCGATGATACTTCCATCCTTCCAAATCACATAATCACTTGTCTCTTACAAGCTAGATATCACCCTGAACCACCGGGTCCTGATCCGGTACCAACTGCTATCCTTTTCCTCGCTTGGCATAACCTTTATCGAATTCACTTCTGGGACTCATCCCGTTTCCTTTCCGAATCCAACTCTTTTCTTTTCGTTCTGACAGGATGACACATCCTTCAGCTCCTGAGCAACTCCCATGAGCTCTCCTCCGCAATCACATACACATGCTGAGCCTGCTCTACATCTTCGGGTTGGAAAAACCCGACACACTGACGATACCACCAGACATCCCCAGGATGACTTACCACTATATACGTAACCCATGATCACTCCCATACCTGGATTCCAAGGCCCTACCCTTGCATCCCTTCCGGACTCCTCTGGTTCCATACCACCGGAATTCCTTCCGTGGCCTCAACGGACACCCAATCCGGATGTGCTTCCATACCGCTGGCACATTCACGGTGCTCAACAACCATAATTGAAATACTCTCAATCATCCATTCTCCCGGAGTTACATACCTTTCCCTTTCCTTATCCAAGGAAATCTACTTGGACCCTTTTCCATAATAACAAGTGCCACTGTGCTCACACCCCACTCTACACTATCCCTTGTAGAGTAACCGCCATTCCATGCATCACATATACTCTGAATCTGATCACAAGGACTATCGTAGTCCATGCACCACTTTTTCACTAACATGGTCAATACCCGAGGCCAGACCTACTGTTTGCTACTGCATCACAACATGCTAAATCCATCTCTTTATAAAGATCTATCAACACGTACAGAGTCTTCAGCATGACTGGACCTCCTTACTAGGCCTTCAGCCAATCTGGACCACTCTCAGAACCTTCAGCATGTCTGGACTGCCCTCCAGGACCTTCAGCCTGTCTGGACCGTTCTCCGAGCCTTCGGCCTGACTGGTACGCCCACCGGCCTTCAGTCTATCCAGACCGCTCAAACTATCATACATCATCCCGAACTATCCTTCCTGGGAATCTCTCCCGTACATACTGTTCTAGCCCTCTGGGGGTTCCGAACTCTAACTCCATTCCATCTACTCAGATCCCGGCCTAATCCTAGGCCTCACAACAACCAATCACCTTTTCCGAAAACCTTGGTCTGTACCCCGCCCCATTTGTCTGCCACTTACTCATACCAGCCCACACTCTTGGCTGATTGAAACACTGCTGAAGCCCAAACAGCTAATCAACCTCTAATGCCTGTCGATCCTCCTGAGAATTTTCCAATCTCCCCCACTTAGAGCACTGACTACCAACCACCGGTGACTCAACCGGCATAAATCAATCTTCCCTACTCAACATACTCCTCTTATCCCTGAACTGATTTCCTCTGAAACGAGCAACCTCCACAAAATCACTTCCCGGCATCGCACATCACGAACTCTAAGGGAGTTCGACTCTCCGCTGAACACTTCTCAAATCGCAATTGCTATACCCGACAACAAGACCATACAACCAAATTCTGACCATCAATCCCTTGGAGGCTAACCACTTACAACTCTTGACTACTATCACTTTCAACCAAACCATGAAACACGCAGAACAACAAATAAAATACAACACCACAAAATAACAAGATAACCAGACAACAACGAAACGAAAACATACCCACAACTGCATCCGGCTCTGCCCTAACCTCCTCTGCTGTAAGCTGATAAGCGCGTCCCTGAGCCCTCGGAGGCTCCGCTCCACCCTGACCCCCGCCAGTGATCCTCAAAGTGGCCGGTGCTGGAGCCTGCACCGGTCTGGCAACCAGCTGTGGACAGTTGGCCCTCAAGTGACCAACCTGATGACAATGATAACAAATCCTCATATCCTGAGCCGGGGCTGACTGTCGACAATCCCTCGCATAATGCCCCTCTCTCCCACACTTACGACACGCACCACCGGACCTACAAACTCCGGTATGACCCTTCCCACACTTCTCACAAGTGTGGCTACCCTGACCTCCCAACCTGGAATCAACGGTCTTGGACCGTTTCGGCGCCGGCTGCGACTGCACCGGGGCCTGCCTCTGCTCTAGCAACTGCAACTCAATCTCCAACTCACACCGCCGAGCGGCCTCCTGCAACTCCAGCAAAGTCTCGCACCTCTGCGTAGAAACAAACTGCCTGATATCCCTCTTGAGTATACTCAGATATCGGGACATCTGAGCCTGCTCCGAAGCAAACTCAGGGCAAAACATCGCCCTCTCAGTGAACATCCTGGTGATCTCCGTCACCGTCTATGAATCCTGCTTCAGTTCCAAGAACTCCTGAGCCAATCTCTCCCTCTCAACCCGTGGAACATAACGGGTACTGAACATCTCCCGGAACTGATCCCATGAAACCGCAGCCCGCTGCGCATCCGAATAAGATCCCGTAGTCAACCTCCACCAATCCTTCGCCCCGAGCCTCAAAAGGTTCAGAGCACACCTCACCCTCTGATCCGCAGGGCATGAACACGTGAAGAAACAGCCTTCCACGTCTGACAACCATCTCATAGCAACGATCGGATCCTGAACTCCATCAAAAGTAGGGGGCTTCGTATTATCGAAGTCCCGATACTGAAAACCTCGACCGGCTCCTCCACCTGTCGCTGCTACAGCCGCTGCAGCTGCCGCGGCAGCCGTCTCTGCAAGAGCCGTATAGCGCTCATCAAAATACTCAACCATGACGGTCTTGATCGACCCAAACATCTCCGGCATCTCTGCCCTGAACATAGCAACAATCTCATCATGTAGGATCTCACGAATCCTGGCATCCAACTCATCCGTACTCATCTGACCAATGACCTCGGGTGGCGCTGATCCACCCTGACCGCCCTCTCCTGATCCCGATCCTGACCCGGATCCACCCCCGGCATGCCTCGTAACCACCATACTGAAAATACCCCACAAGGAAAATCAGATACTTTCCCAATAACCCGGGAACCAACTCCCAACCCGACCCTAGGGGCTGTGACTTCCTTGATACGCGTATGGGTCCTGTGCTTTCAGTAGTACGAGCCCATACTACCTTCCACACCTACCCATATTTATATCAAGTATCACCACAACACCCTAGCGATAAACATATACATGGCAACACTCAATCCTCACCTCTAGAGGAACTGCTAACTACCTCACATAGCAGGGAACCCTAGGCTAGCAGGCATCATATAATCAGGCAATTCTATCTTGCAATTCCTGAAGATCCCTAGCCTAGTACTAGCATGCTGTTCTAACACATCACATAATCAAATAACTTGTATGGTATTTTGGGGTCTACTTACTGGCTCTGGCTGATCGTACCTCCGCATCCTCCTCTACTTATTTTTGAAAACCATTTCAATTTCACTTTTTAAAACTCTCCTTGATTTGAGACTGGATTCGCACGAATGTTCCTCCAATTCACTCAAACCAAGGCTCTGATACCAACTTGTAACATCCTGGAATTTACAACCAATTTAAATTTTTCAAAAACAACCCATATTCATTAAGTTATTACAAAAAGGTTTTCAATTCATTTATTATCAGAGTATCCCAGAACATCAACATAAAACTGAAGAGCGGTACGATCACGCCTTCGCCTTGCCACGATCTCCTGAAGTGCCTGAAACCATACACTGAAACTGTAAGCCTGAAAGCTTAGTGAGTTACCCCCAAAATACCAACCACAATACCATATACATATCATATCATATCATAAACAGAACAGCCATGCATATCGAGTCTACAGTGTGACTGGTCCGCCTGCACCAGGCCTTCAGTCCACCCGGTCCACTCTCTCTCCGAGTCTACAGTATGACTGGTCCGCCCGCATCGGGCCTTCAGTCCACCTGGTCCACTCTCTGAGTCTACAGTATGACTGATCCGCCCGCACCGGGCCTTCAGTCTGTCTGGTCCACTCTCCGAGCCTCGACACGTCTGGTCCGCCCTCTTGGGGCCTTCAGTCTATCCGGACTGCTCGCCGGGCCTTCAGCCTAACCGGTCCGCCCTGGGTATGTTGGCCTACAGCACAAAGCAGGACCCGCCTCAACCCAACCCCAGTCCAACAACCATGTGCACATAAACATATAATCATAAAACATCTCACAACTAATCAAACCGATCCAGCATATCACATAACATAGCAACATCCTAACCAGGATACCGACCTAACCGGTCACTAGCATATCATCATCCTATATACCAGGATACCGACCTTAACCAGGTCTCTAACACATACCATCCTAACTACCAGGATGCAAACATAGCAAAGCAATAACATAACAAACAATACCCAGATTTCCATCCGATAAGGGCCGGCCTTGGTGCCGTAGACCCTGTCGATATAGTGAGGATAACTCACCTCGCAAATGCCGACTGAAAGGTTAAGATCAGCTGCTCCGATCACCGACACGAACTCCACCACCGAACACTACCAAAGAACCAAATCCATAAATACCAATAATTACCAAAATACCCTTGGAAGTCAAACTGGTCAACCCTTGGTCCAAGTCAAAGTCCTCAATCAAAGTCAACCTTCCTGGTTAACCCTACTCACCGAGTCAACCCGTTGACTCGTCGAGTTCCTATGCTCAGAAACTCCAATGCCACGACTCAACTCGCCGAGTCGCCCCAAGACTCGCCGAGTCCAACAAGTTCCGCGTCCCTTCTTGCTCAACCCACCGAGTCATCCCTTGACTCACAGATTCACAGCTTAACCAGAAAAGGTTAGGGTTCCACGACCAGACTCGCCGAGTCCAAGCATAGACTCGCCGAGTCCCGGGAAATCTTCAACAGACTCGCCGAGTTGTTCTTCCAACTCGTCGAGTCCATGCACAAATTCATACAACTCGTCGAGTGCACCCATGTGACTCGCCGAGTCCAAACGTGACATCTTCATTTAGACGATTTCAGGCCATTTCATTGCTTCCAATACATAGATCTGGACCCCTAGGGCCAGATTCACACGTAAAGTTTCCAACTTTACGTGCATGCAAGGCTCAACAAGCTCCAACCAAGCTACCAGAAGGTTTTTGGACAAAGGCACTCTCAATCAAGTCCCATGGCTGATGCTTTCTGCCCTCATGGCTCCAATACAACCTAGATCTGAAGTTGCAACCTCAGATCTAGTCTCTATACCCAAAATGGATCTCAATCATGCTAAAGAATCCCCAAAACAACCACCATGGATGACAATAAGGAAAAGGCTTAAGGAGGTGACTTCTTACCCCAAAGATGAGTCTAAACTGATGTAGACTTCAGATCCACAAGCTCTCTTGATGCTATCCTCAACTTCCTCCAACTTTTCTTCACCAATTTCTTCTTCCAAGCTTCACTCTTCTCAACAATGGAGTCTCTCACGATTTAGGGTTTCTCTGGAACACTCAGGGAAGATAGAGGCTGAGATGAAGGCATATTGTTCTTTAAATAGGGTGCAAACCCTGAAAATAGGGTTTCATATTTCAGCACGGACTCGCCGAGTCCATCCCCGACTCCTCGATTCGGGTCACTTATTCACGCGGTCCACACGCGACTCGACTCGCCGAGTTACCCCTCCAACTCGCCGAGTCCAAACCTCCATTTGAACTTTACACCCCCAATCTCTTGCTCTAGAACTTGGGATGTTACATAAGAAAGTTGTAGTAAGTTGTAGTTCTGTTTAGAAAAGTTTGCCTGTTCCTTCAGAAAATCCTATATTTTCTGCTTTGATGAAAGATAAGTAAAAATGACTCTACAATCCTTTCTATGAGTACTAAATGGATACAAGTTATATTGAACTCAGAGTAAACGAACAATCGGTTGTGTGTATCTGCCCTAAGCCCACAACCAAACAAGGAACATGAAATGAGGCGGAAGGCACACATCCCATTGTTTGTTAGATCATTGTTGTATATAACCTTGGCGTATTCACTTGGTACTCACGGAGTTAACTGTAATAGTTCCTTTAATTTGATGAAAAGATTATTTAAGAAAACCCTTATTTCTTATAATAAAAATGGTAACCACAGTGGTTCCTTATATAATCACTTAGTTTATACTAGCTATATATAATCTAATATCGAACAGATAGCTAATTGTGTGAATTTTCCCTAAGCCCACAACCAAACAAGGAACAGGAAATGAGGCGGAAAGCACACATCCAACTACCTATCGGATATTAATTATATATAACCTTGATGTATAAACTAAGGTATTATAGAATTAACCACCTAAGGTCCTTTAAGTTGTACTGGTTTAATAAAATGGATTAAACCCTTTACTCGTAAGTTTCTAGCTTTGTATACCAAAAGTTCTTATTTGAAAAGTATGTTTTGTACTAGAAAATAGTGCATTGAATTAGTTTCCTATGACCTGGCCCATACCTGGTACCCCTTATGATTACTTGGTGTATACGGAACATATATATAGCTAAGATCGGATAGATAGTAGGTTGGGTGAATCTGCTCTAATCCCACAACCAAACAAGGAACAGGAAATGAAGCGGAAAGCACACATCCTACTACCTGTCGGATCCGATTAATATATACCCCTGAATGCATACACTAAGGAATCATAAAGTTAGCATTATAGGCCCCCTTTCTACATAATGTACTAGACTCGACTGTTCTGTTTGTCGTTTGTAAAATGTAAGTTTTCCCCAGTTTATAACTATCTTGACTCGAAAATAGTTTGCATTAACTTTCAAGTGGAACTGTCACAAAATGAAAGTAATGGGAAATTATATAAGTACACAGTTGTCTTTTGAATTGACATCCTTGTTGGATTAATGTCTAAGTCCATAACTATAATTGCTAAGACTTGACCCGACCCGGCATGGTCCATTTGGGTTGCATGGCATCATGCATTTGGATAGACTATAATGAGAGAAATAACACTTAAGGTTGGTTAATATATTATAAGTTCTAATATATTAATAAGGTTATTTAATTAGTATTGATCAAGAATTAATTTGGAATTAATTAAGTGATCAAAAGGAGACTAATTAAATATATGGGTTAATTGTGTAAATCATTCATTCTTATATATGGGGGCTTGTGATCCAAGATTCCTTATGTTGGACTAAGTCCATGGGGTGACCCATGGAGGTTAAAATCCATGGAGCATAAGGAATGGGTAAAGTTATGAGTTACATGGTGTAACCCTAATAGCCACCATATAAAAGAATCCCATGGCTCAAGAAATCGTGCACTAATGTGTGAGTGTGAGGGCTAGACGATTTCAAGGAGTGTTCAAGTTTCTCTCAAGTTATTCCAAGTGTATTTGGTGTTGTGTGAACCATTTGAGGTGTCACACTTGGGGCACTAGGCACTCAAGCTTCATGAAGACATTCTACATCAAAGAGGTATGTATTCTATCTTGTTATATTTATTATTTTGTATGCTAGATTAGGATAATACCTTGGATGTTCATAATTGTATGTATAATAGAGAAAACATATATCCAAGGTATTTAGGGTTGCATGTACACTTAGGAGTGTTAGAATGCTCATAACCCAACAGTGGTATCAAAGCCTAGGCTTGTTTTCTTGTTATACTTGCAAAAGTAGCTGAAAAATCGAGTTGGATGCATATATTCGATTGTTTTGGCTGGAATTGGACTAGGAACATTACCCTAAGATGTTTTTGGACTTATAAACTTGTTTTTGATGTGGTAATGTTCATGCTAATCCAATTTCTAAGATAATTGTCATAATTTCAATATTTGTATTAGTTTGTATGTTCATGCTAATTTCTTGAAGATTGATGATTTGAATTATCTTGTTCTTATGAGGTTCTTAGATTAATAGAAAAGTTGTGTGAAATAGTTGTTTTCAATCCATTTTAATCTAAGAGTTGATTCCAAAGTGTGTTTTTGTAACTTGTCCTCAAGTTAAATGAAAAGTCACATTTAAGAATCATAAAACTCATAAAAGTTGGCAAAGGTTACAAAATGAAGAGTCTAGTTCTAATTAAATGGTTTTATGACTCCATAACTTGTCCTCAAGTTATGGAGGTTCAAGAGTCTCTTCATTAAATTAAAAAAAAAGTGTAACCTTAATTAGTTCCATAAGTTATAATAAAAAAAGTTATTTTTTTTATTAATTAGTTTAAAGTCTTCCATAACTTGTCCTCAAGTTATGGAACTTGAAGAGTTTTTTTTTTTTTTTTTTTTTTTTTTTTTTTTTTTTTGTTTTTATAATTAAAACTACTTTAAACTCATAAGTTATGGAATTAATTAGTTTTGAATAGTTTCAAAACTTGCCCTCAAGTTTTGGAATTTGAAAAGTTTTCACTTATGAATACTTTAATTCCAAGTTAGCCCTTAGAATTTTAAAAGTTAAAATTCAACCCTTATACTTTATAATATTATAAGTTAATAATATTTATATATATGTAAAAGAGTAAAGTCAGTCTTACCGTTAGTAGGTCTCATTCACGAAGCCGGTCTATAAGGGGGGTATAAGGTTACTGCCTATAAAATGGCAGTTTAATGAGTGTCCACTCTCACCCACCGCTTCCTTGACTGGTGGAAGGTCGTTAGCCGAACGGGTAGGACAAGGACTATAATTCTCCTTTCATTAAAAGTATTAATGATAAATACTAAGTAACTAAACTCTTATTAATACCCAATCTTAGTTACTTAGGAAAATGTGAATTTGGTGCTAACCCATGAAATTACACTTTGCACTTTGCTTAAGTCGTTAGTGGAGCGTGTGTGGTTAACCGGCACACTAACCTGGACTTAACAAGGTAGGCAAAGGGTAACTTAATATTTATCATAGTATCGGTGGAGCGTGTATGGATAACCGGCACACTGATTAAGGGGTAAATATTAAGGGTACCAAGTATATTTGCATGGTTATTCACACCTTGTTTTGTGATCCTCGGTATCCCAGTCACAAAACCTGAAGGGCACACTCGAGATTGAAACATGTCTTTGAACAGTTCAATGAATCTCAAAGATCTAGGACTTTCAAATCCAATTAAAACCTAATAAATTATTTCGTTTTTCATGGTGGAAATTGGTGAATCGTCATTCACCTACCTTCAAATATTTTATAGCTTGGATTACGGCATCCCTCTTCTAAGTTATAAAATAGTTTGTTGGGTCCTAGCCTTAATATTTCATATTGGGTGTCATATTAAGGACTTTAAATCAACTATCTTGAATATCTCCCAAAAAGATGTCTGGTCTAGACATTTATGATCTTCCCAAATCTCTTGAAACAAGCTTTCCTAAATGAAGATGATGTCCCATGGATATCATACTTCTTTCACCTCCTCTAATTATTCTCCCTAACCCACAAGTTCCTAAAAAGTTTAAGGTCACTCAAGCCCTATTGGCAAGGCAAGGTCTAGGTGTGATCACATCTTGGAGATGTAGTTACATATTGACAAGCCGGGAGAGTTGGGTGTCTAAGTCTTGAGAAAGTTGGTGGCTCAACTACTTTCTAAGTCACATAGTGAGTTCTTTTGGGAATCCTATGAAACAGACTAAGACAAGACCCTTAATGATCTTATCTATTTGCTAAGATCAACTTCCTAAAACGCTATGGACATTGACAATGATGACATTGGATATCCAGTAAAGCTCTCTCTTCCCAATGGAAAGGGATCGGCCATAGTCAACTCGGTTGACCCAATGGTAAAGAGAGAGGCGAAGTCTGAGATAGTCCCATTATCAAGGGTCCATAGGTAACTATTGCCAAAGGAAGGGGGCATTGGTTACGAAGCTGCCAAATTTACCTAAGGATGTTAAAGTCAATAAGTTTGGCTCTACTTCAGGTAAAGTCCATTGTCTAACTCTATTAAGTACATGCTGATTCTGATCGCGAAGATGGATTTCAATCGCATGGTTCGGTGATCAGAATTTTGGGCTATTACTTAAGAGTTATGATATTTATATTGCTTAGGAATAGATAACAACAAGGTTTTCATATGGATTGTAAGGATAAGTTTTTCCGCAAAGTTTTAAAATAAAAGAAAAAGGTTTTGATTTTATTTATTTTAAGTATCCTTACAATGGCATTTGTGAAAAGTTGTTGCTTATAAGATTCCATTGATAGCAATATTGGAAAAATGGATTTGATTCTTTCGGTTGTGGTAGTGTCTAATATTACCAAATAAGGAAAGATTCTCATCACCCAAGGTTCAATTGGACCGAAACTTGGAATCATGCAAGTTGTATAGTATGATGAATGAGAACTTTCAGCTTGGAAAATTAAGACTAATTCCTTATGTGAATAAGGAAAGGACTAAGGGATCGAGTACACATTCTTGTGCACTGGTCAAGTCCACCACAAAAGATCAAGAAGACTATTCGTCATGATTTACTTAAGTTTAGTAAATATGGTTATACTTATAGATTTAAGTATAAGTCTGTAGCATTGGAGAAGTTTCAATGTGAGACAGAACGAATAAGAATAATCAAAGTATGACAGAAAGATAAAAGTTTCTCAAATCTGAAAAGATGGGAGAGTACTTTAGTATCATGTTTATGATCATCTTAATGATTAAGATACCATATCACAATTGGTCCTCTAAAGTCATCTTAGTGCATTCTTATGACTAAGAAGAGGAGTCATGAATTGTTGAAAAGGTTAAATCAAAAAGATGAGTCATACTTCGTTCCAAAACAATTCTTAGAGTCATACTCCAAGATTGTAACTTGAGTGACATATCTTAAAGAGGGTTTGTTAACACTAGTCAAATGTAAGAGTAAAAGGTTATCTACTCTTGTACATTTGAAATTGGTAAGTTGTGATGTTTTGGATAAAACAGAGACCAACTTAGGCCAATTGTGTAAAGTGTTAGTCTTGATAAAGAATCCACACTATCTCTTGAATATTTGACAAGGGAGTCTTATATGTCAAGAGGACAGTGGGAGTCTTAAAGCTCTTGAAAGTTTCAAGACTTAATCAAGAATAAAACCTAAAGTCCTTCACTAGCACACGACTTGAGGTTTATAACCTATCGTGTTGAAATTTTTGTGCCTATCCAAGTTGGCTTTGCATAGGAGTTCTGAGAGTTCTCAATTGGTTGCACAACTACTTGGAAGCAATGGCAGGCACCTGAGCTGCCAAATGGCAAGAATTTAAGATTGCACAAGTTTAATCAATATGAGTTTGGATTTGTCACTAACCTTGTCTTGTGATTATGGTTTTGACAAATTCACATGGATAAGAACACATACACTATTAAATCTAAGTGTCATAAGGTTTCTCTCCGATTCATGAAAATGATGGTGAGGAAACACTTTCACTAAGTAGATTTTAGCTAGATAGCAATTGTGATATTTGCATTCTCAAAGTCGTTAGTGGAGCGTGTGTGGTTTACCGACACACTAACATGGACTTGTGAGAAGTGGCAAAGGTCTAAACAATTGAGACTATGATTACGACATCCCTTTTCATAGTTCTAAAATTGTTTAGACACACATGTGAGCTATCTAAGAGAGGTGTATGATTTTGATAAAGTTTTATTAAAACAATCTAGTATCATAAATCTGAACTTTGGTAAGAAAGTCAGCTGATTTCTGAGTACATGTCAAAGCTAGTGGGAGCATAAGTGTTATGCTAATAATCATCATGTTAGTGGGAGCATGATAATTATGACAAAGGTTGCAAGTTAGCAATGTTAATTATAGAAAACAAAAGTTTCAATTCGTGAGGTTGCAAGGGTTGAAAAAGTTGTTTTGCTATAATTAAGGGAGATGAAATTATACTTCATTTCAATTCTAAAAGCTTAGATTGAGATTTTAATCGTATTTAATCAAGGATATATATATGAATTTCATGTTGGAATGGCTCAACATAAGGAAATTCTATATATGGGTCCATAATTTGCGTTGTAAAATTCGATTATGATTACGGCATCCCTTTTCATAATCTGAATTTTGAGAACTTGGCAAATTGAAATGGAAATATTATAGCAAAAGACTGGTTTAGTCTTTATGTGAGACATCATGAATCGTGTCCCATATGCTTCGGATATAGGATCGATTACATGTGCTATATTCATCCTTTCTAAAATTTTCCAAATGCCTGGGGCATTATGAAGGGAAAAGGTCTAGAATTGGATATGACTAAAATGATTAAGCAATTATCGAGGACAATCTAAGGTTTACCAAAGATTGGTTGCTCAAGGACAGTTGGAAGTTAAATGTTAATTCTGGAAGGACCATATTGACATAATCTGTAAGGAGGCAACTCTTGTTCAGAAGTGATAGTCAAAATGGAATATGGAAATGTTTCAAAGTTATAAATTATTCAATCTGTGTAAGATTAGGAAACTTAATGAAAGAAGGATGTTTCCAAGGAGCTGATCTCCTTTGGAATGCTCTGTAATGATTGTTGTCAAGTCTTTCTGACTTCGTGCATAATCATTAAGAGGATCAATGCATATAAGTTTATAATCTAACAGATTTCAGTAAATGACATGAATTTGGAATTCTTGCATTTGCAGTAAGGATTTGGGACTGTGAAAAGAGGATCATTGGAGTGATGTTCAATTGATCTATTTTACAAAGTAAAGATCATAGACAAACATAGTATGCATACTTGGTGTATGGCATGACTAGTGTTTAGAAAACATAGTGTACATGCTTGGAGCATGGGACGACTATTGTTTTAAATTCAAGTATAAAGTTGATAAAACCGAAACAATGAATAATGAGTAATCAGTATGGTGATAAATAAAAGTGTTTATTTATATTCATAGGGTTTGATACCATATTTGATTCATTTATTCTTGTGTTTCACTTTGCATGTTTTGACTTCCAGAATAACTAAGTCGCTCTTCCTGAATGATTAAGTTATTCAAACCATCCACAGTCGGTCATATGTTGGAAGTAGATATGAATCAAGACTGTCATGGGTTGGTTTGTAGAGGTCCAAGTTGGTGGACAAAAGTGGTGCTACAACACTCATGAGTGCTCATAAGTTCTGAGTATTGGATTTAACCCGCGCTCATTTGAATCACTTCATGGATTTTATCACGAGTGATTATGAGACGATAATATCTTATATTCTTCAAACCTAGAGATATGAGTTGTTACTATGAGTTGGTTATACATTGATTGCACGAAAACGCATTGGTAACTCGATGTTATAAAACGTGCCTTTGTGTATGATTCAACAAGCAGTAGAACAAGCCATATGAGTCGAAGTTTATCCATTCCTTTTACCTTCAGGATAAAAGCGATATCTGTGGGCCCCTCGATGATTTAAAGATGATACATGTGAGTACTTGGCCAAGCCAGGACTGATTTGATTTGTTCAATCAGTCAGTCATCATGAATCGGAAATCGGGAAACAACAAATGGACAGAGAGAATGATTGATAATCCATGTCTCAGTCCATATGATATCTAGAATGGAGGAATATATGATCCCTTATCTAATGGACAAGTCATTGACAAAGGTCAGAGTTCATCGACAAGGTCAGAGTTCGACAGAAGCTTTTAAGAGCTACGATTGCTGATCGGTTCCTGAAGTCATACGCAATAATAGTTTTAGACTTATCCAAGTGGGAGACTGTTGGATTAATGTCTAAGTCCATAACTATAATTGGTAAGACTTGACCCGACCCGACATGGTCCATTTGGGTTGCATGGCATCATGCATTTGGATAGACTATAATGAGAGAAATAACACTTAAGGTTGGTTAATATATTATAAGTTCTAATATATTAATAAGGTTATTTAATTAGTATTGATCAAGAATTAATTTGGAATTAATTAAGTGATCAAAAGGAGACTAATTAAATATATGGGTTGATTGTGTAAATCATTCATTCTTATATATGTGGGTTTGTGATCCAAGATTCCTTATGTTGGACTAAGTCCATGGGGTGACCCATGGATACTCCATGGAGGTTAAAATCCATGGAGCATAAGGAATGGGTAAAGTTATGACTTACATGGTGTAACCCTAATAGCCACCATATAAAAGAATCCCATGGCTCAAGAAATCGTGCACTAATGTGTGAGTGTGAGGGCTAGACGATTTCAAGGAGTGTTCAAGTTTCTCTCAAGTTATTCCAAGTGTATTTGGTGTTGTGTGAACCATTTGAGGTGTCACACTTGGGGCACTAGGCACTCAAGCTTCATGAAGACATTCTACATCAAAGAGGTATGTATTCTATCTTGTTATATTTATTATTTTGTATGCTAGATTAGGATAATACCTTGGATGTTCATAATTGTATGTATAATAGAGAAAACATAGATCCAAGGTATTTAGGGTTGCATGTACACTTAGGAGTGTTAGAATGCTCATAACCCAACAATCCTGACGTAATGATTACCTTAAAACATGTTTGTTTTATTAAGGTCATAATGTGATGGATAGTACCCATACTATACGCTCTCCCTGTAAGAGATTCTGGGGACCAAACGCGACTTTCGCAAACAAATTGCTAGGCCGTGTAAATTCACATTAAAGTTATATGATCATGTATACCCAATTTTACTATGACCTTTTGTTTAGAATAATGAGTTAGTGATTCATTGGTATAATTAGATCCTGTAGTTGTTCTTATGCTATAGCATCTTAGTATGTTCGTTCTGTTATAGTATCTTAGTATGTTCGTTCTGTTATCATGTATAGTGTATAGTATGTCTCTCTGATGTATTGTATCTCCCTCCCTGTTTCTCTTTATAGTATGATATCTATGTTATCGTGTATTGTATCTACCTCCCTGTTTCTCTTTATAGTATGTTCTCTATGTTATCGTGTATTGTATCTACCTGCCTGTTTCTCTTTATAGTATGTTCTAGCATCTAGTATGAACTGAACCTCTAAACTATACCCCTTATAGTTTACTAGTGTTTTACTTGAACTGTTATTGAAAAGACTCATTTTTCTACTAAGTTATGCTTGTACTTTAAAAACGGAGTTTTGTTAAACTATAAAGTAACATAACTTTAAAAGAGTTTTTTAAATGTTTTGATCACTTATAAAAGACATAAGCAATCCTTTGAAGGATGTTTATAACAAACAATTACACAATTATCATTGTGTTCAACTTGTATCCCACCCCCTAAAAGCATTTAAAACAGTTAAAAGATTCATTATAGGGGTATGAACTCACCTTATGTGGGTGATTCAAGCGAATATGCGCGTAAGGATGAGAAGTTCCACGAATGAAGTCCCGAGACTCAACGAGTCCTAAATGACATATAATGGCATATATTGGCATAAATATAGGGTTTAGAAGCAACCACATGCAAGGAAACACCTTCAGGGACTGGGAAACACTTGGACCAAGTGTTAGAATCATATGTGATTCATCTAAGGGATGTTTATGGCCATCAAATTGTGTTTACGGCCATGGGTTTATGGCCATGGAGTTTACGGCCGTAAAATCATGGTAAAATGTACACAAGATGGTGTTTGAATGCTAGGGGAACTTGTGGGACTATTTCTCTACAAGAGGATGAGCAAAAATAATCTTTTAGGAGGTGTTGAGGTGTTTATAGCCACACTAAAAGTGTATGGCCGTAAACTCTCCAAATGGTGTCATTTTGGGTTATAAAGGCAAAGGTTCTCAAAGGTTCATGTGTTCTAATGGATAGCAAGTGACTAGAAGTGTTTAGGGCTCAATACATGACCAAAACTAGGGTTTACGACCAAGGGAGATTCCATGGCCGTAAACTCATGGTATTTATGGCTAGATGGTTGATTCAAGACTATGATATAATGATTAACATGCCTAACTAGATGATAGATGGAATACTCGCACTTTTGAGGGCCTTTGAGGAGTTTTCGGCCACCAAGAACAAGTGTGTGTTCTTGGTGTTCTTGGTGAAAGTTGAAGATCTAGCCAAAAGTTGATTTCCATGGATGAAATCAAAGGGTGATTCATGAGTAAGAAGGATAACAACAACTAGAGGGAAGAATCACTTACTTTTGTGAAGATCGGGAGTGAAAATCTCGATGATACTTGAGAGAGAAATCAAGTGTTCTTGAGGTGAGAGTGTAAGAATGAAACAAAAGTGAAGGGAATGAGACTTATGGGGGGAGTTTACGGCCAGCCTTGAGTTTACGGCCGTAAACTCATGTGTCATGGCCGTGAACTCCTTTTTGGTGGTCTTAAGGCTTGAATGTTGCCCAGTGACTCTAGCAGGTACATTCTAACACTCATTCCTTAAGTGTACCAGGCTTAAAACCCATTAGAATGAACCTTAACAAGGCTAGAAGGCAATAATTTTTCGGGTTGTCACAGTACGGGAGGACACCAGAGAGTTTTTTAGTTTTTCATCTTGTCGGAATTTGGAGGACATGATAGCTAGAGCCCGAGAGCGGGAGATTGATTTGGAATACCTCGGGAAAAGGAAGGTAGAGTAGGTTGAGACAACTGGGGGTCCTGGGAAGAGACCTAAGACTTCTGATCATCGAGTGAGGGGATAGCAAGGCCGAGGTCAGTGCAGGACATGTGGGAAGCAACACAATGGGGTTTGCCGATCTAGGGGTATGGGTTGCTACAAGTGTGGTAGGATTGTTCATGTCAGCAGAGATTGTCCCCATGGTACGAGTCCGCTATGTTTCCATTGCAACGAAGTGGGCCACAAGAAGGCCGACTGTCCATAGTTCATGAGGGGAGCAGTAAGGGCACCTGCTCCTGCCACTTTGAGGATTACTGATGGTCACGAGGGAAGAGTGGATGTTCCTGTGGTAAGGAGCCGAGCATTGCAGTGACAGGCCGAAGGGATCCAAGTTCCATCATTTGAGATAACAAGTATATGTTGTATTCACTTCCTTCATGCTCTTACTAATTGTAGTATAGGGGTAAGTATTCCCGCCTGTCACGTGGGTGACCCAGGTTCGATCCCCGGCAACGGTGCAAAAAACTTGATGTGTGATTTTTATATATATTTTAATTGCTCAAGTTTTAAATTTATAAAACTGAATTTATTGCAACCGGACTAACACACACACACTAGGCAGTGAACCTAATCGTGTAATAATATAGTTTTGGTAAGAACACACTACAAGAAAAACACGATTTTGCTACGGAAGGAATCCGTTGCGAAAAGCTGAAATTCCGTTGCAAAAGACGAATAGCGACGACCGATTTCTGTCCCAAAAAAATCCATAGCGAGGGTTTGTTAGGGAAACAATCATTTCGTCACAATTGTGACAACGGAATGAAATCCGTTGTAGATGGTACTCGTCGTGTATTCCGTAGTAAGTTTCCATCACAAATTCCGTGGTAGTTCTTCCCTAGCAAATTCCGTGGTGATAAATCACTAGCAAATACAGTGGTGGTGAGTCCCTAGAAAATTCCGTTGTACCGAATCTCTAGCAAATTCCATGGTTGTTGATCCCTAGCAATTTTGGTGGTGATGAATCCCTAGCAACTTCCGTTTGATGACTTCCTAGCAAATTCTATGGTGGTTAATCCCTAGCAATTTCTGCGGTGTATATTATATAGCAAATTCCATATCAAAGATTCCATATGGATGGATGGATAATTGATTTATAAATTAAATCCATATTATTTTGTAGTAATATTTGAAAAATAAAAATAACAAAAAAATCAAATAACATTATATCATAAAATAATACAATAATTATTTATTACATGGAAAACGGATAGTGGCTAATCTAAAATAAATACTTTGCAATAAACATATCAACACTTTATGACCTACTATTGCTGTTGTTTTGTAATGACATTAATAAGATCCATTGCCGTTTTAAGTTGTTTTTCAAGTTGCCCGACTCTTGAGTAGTTTTGGTCATCTTGGGCCTTCATTATTTCTTTAAGATCTTCGTTTTGCTCTTTTTGTTTAGCAACAAGCTCCCTCAATTCTTCCATTTCATCATTTTTTTTCTGGAATGTAAGATACATCCATTTTACCATTAATATTGGGAACCGCCTTTGCAAAAGAGCCTAATCCATAAAGTTTTTTTTTTTTTTTTTTTTTTTTTTTTTTTTTTGTCATGACCACCAACAACATCATAAAATAGTTTGTCCTCCTCAAATTCAGCACCTTTAGCTTCCAACTCTTCCCCTTTTTTTGTATAGGCCGCCTACAAAATAAAAATTATATAAGTTAAAAGATATCAAAGTTTTGAATGACATTATGGACTAGCTACAATATAAAAGTTTAATTGCACTGATATGAATATTACATGAATTTGTCTATCTTTTTCATTGGTGAAAGTGACTCCATCGTGATTCTTTGTGTGTGTATACAGGAACAATTCACTATGTGGTGGATCACGTCCTAATTTCCTCTTCTGCATGGATACCATAAAATGTCAAATATACACATAAACATAAATATTGATGTACCATTAAAAAAATTACCAAATCAGAAGCTATTTTCAAATGATTTACGGATCCAGCTTTATGGCTAGGTTGTGCTACTCCATCATCCACACCATTACGCCTATTTTTCTTGTTCTGCTCGGATTTCAGCTTGTATTCATCTGTATTCCATTTTACTTGCCAGGAGTTCCAGACTTCATGTGCAATATGTGCTGGTTTAAAGGCATGTCGGTTTCTTTGTGGGCTCCGCATGTTGTAGAGATATTGTCCATAACTTTGTGCCGCTTTACTTGCCCAAGCTTGCCTCACCAGCGAGTCTATTGTTTCATCCTAACAACATTTTTTCTACACAGTAACAATATAAACAAAAGTTTAAATGAAAATGTTTACCAAACAAAAACATATCACATATAGTTAACTACCTGGAACTCCTAATATAATTCACACATAGCTTTGCTTACTTTCCCCCAAGTGTACCCTTGTGGATCTACTCTTTGTAAAACAGATCGACTAATAATGTGTGCACAAGGGCCTGGTGGCATGAGCTTGCAAATAATCATGTGATCAGTTTAGTTTTGAATTGATATGTACGTGTAAACCAAAAGGTTATACATAGAAAAAGTTGTAAGATATGATTGGTAACTCACGTTTTTTTCCAAACATGAACAGTTATACGTCCATCTGGTCCACAATCTTCAGATGAATTGTTTTCACCTTCTACATTTTCCATAACAGATCCATTCATGGTTGGGTGTGTTGGTGATGGGGTAGATTCTGAGATAAATGTTGTTGATGGGGTATATTCTGGGGTCGGTGTTGGGATAGATGTATATGTTGAGGATGTGGTAGTTCCTTTACTTAAGGAGGATGTGGTAGTTACTGTAGTTGTGGAGGATGGTAGTGTAGATGCAGGTTTTGAGGTTGTAGTAGTATATATAGGTGTTGATGATGTGGTAATGGATGTCGGTGTTGAGGATGGTTTAGATGATGTAGGTGCTGAATTTATGGTTATTGATGTAAGTGTTGAGGATTGTATTATTCCAGCTGCTGAAATTTTAGATGTATTTGCTGAGGATGGTGTGGATGTTGTAAGTGATGCCGAGGAAGTGGTAGTCATGGTTGGTGTTAATGATTTAGGTTTAGGGGTTTTGGTGCTAGATGTTATAGGTGCATTGGATGTGGTTGCTGATATTGGGAAGTCGATTTCTTCATCTTGTAATTGTCTGCTTATGAATTTTGCAGTTGAAGTCCTGTTGCGGTTCAAAACCTGTGGTGCAATGAATTAAGTTGGCTTCACACCTGATGCTCCTTTTGGTTTCAAGTTTGACATATTTCTTGCTTAAAAATAAACAAAGAACTCTAGTCAATACCAATGTATTAAAGATGATAAACTACTGATGAGCAGAGAGAACAATCATACAATAAAAATAAATTATAGATGAAGGCATTACTACGCATGTAAACTATTGAATACAATCAAAACCAATTTAGTTGTAATTTAAGATGATATACATGAATTTGATCAGAGAACAATAAACAATGATCACGACAATAGTAAATTAAATAAAAATAAATTTTAGATGAGTGACAACCTATATCGCCAAAGTCAGTGCACAAACGTAATGAACAAAGATTTCGATCAATTAGTCGCCGGAGATGATTACTAGAAAATGTATACCCTATTTCTAATCAGTAAACTTACCCTAATATGCAGCCCAAACGTGTGTAGGTTGGAGGTAAAGGAATTGCGAAATATTTTGAAGCTCCGCTAATGAAAAATTTGAACTGTGCTAACTAGCGCTAAATATATAGTAATTAAGTAGTTCCAGATTGATAGAAAGGATATATGGGTCATTGGTCAACATGATAGTTGCTTATTGGTAACACCCATTGATGACATATGGGTCATTGGTCAACATGATAGTTGCTTATAGTGTCATGGTAACACCCATGGATGACATACAGGTCATTGGTCAACATGGTAGTTGCTTATAGTGTCATAGTATACCCATGGATGACATACGAGTCATTAGTCAATATGGTAATAGCTTATAGTGTCATGGTAACACCTATGGATGCCATATGAGTCATGGTTATGATGGTAACACCCATGGATGACATATGGGTGATGGTAACACCCATGGATGACATATGGGTTATGGTAACACCCATGGATGACATACGGGTCATTGGTCAATATGGTAGTTGCTTATAGTGTCATGGTATACCCATGGATGACATACGGGTCATTGGTCAACATGGTAGTTGCTTATAGTGTCATGGTATAGCCGTTGATGACATATGGGTCATTTGTCAACATGGTAGTTGCTTATAGTTTCATGGTATACCCATGGATGACATATGGGTCATTGGTCAATATGGTAGTCGCTTATAGTGTCATGGTATACCCATGGATGACATACACACACGAGTCATTGGTCAATATGGTAGTTGCTTATAGTGTCATGGTAACACCCATGGATGACATACGTGTCATTGATCAACGTGGTAGTTTCTTATAGTGTCATGGTATACCCATTGATGACATACGGGTCATTGGTCAACATGGTAGTTGCTTATAGTGTCATGGTAACACCCATGGATGACATACAGGTCATTGGTCAACATGATAGTTGCTTATAGTGTCATGGTATACCCATGGATGACATACGGGTCATTGGTCAACATGGTAGTTGCTTATAGTGTCATGTTATACCCATGGATGACATACAGGTCATTGGTCAACATAATTGTTGCTTATAGTGTCATGGTATACCAATTGATGACATACGGGTCATTGGTCAACATGATAGTTGCTTATAGTGTCATGGTAACACCCATGGATGACATACAAGTCATTGATCAACATGGTAGTTGCTTATAGTGTCATGGTATACCCATGGATGACATATGTGTCATTGGTCAATATGGTAGTTGCTTATAGTGTCATGGTATACCCATGGATGACATACGGGTCATTGGTCAATATGGTAGTTGCTTATAGTGTCATGGTAATACCCATAGATGACATATGAGTCATTGGTCAACATGGTAGTTGCTTATAGTGTAATGGTAACACACATGGATAACATATGGGTCATTGGTCAACATGGTAGTTGCTTATAGTGTCATGGTATACCCATGGACGACATACGGGTCATTGGTCAATATGGTAGTTGCTTATAGTGTCATGGTATACCCATGGATGATATACGGGTCATTGGTCAATATGGTAGTTGCTTATAGTGTCATGGTAACACCCATGGATGATATACGGGTCATTGGTCAACATAGTAGTTGCTTATAGTGTCATGGTATACCCATTGATGATACGGGTCATTGGTCAACATGGTAGTTGTTTATAGTGTCATGATAACACCCATGGATGACATACGGGTCATTGGTCAGCATGGTTGTTCCTTATAGTGTCATGGTATACCCATGGATGAAATACGAGTCATTGGTCAACATGGTAGCTACTTATAGTGTCATGGTATACCCATGGATGACATACGTGTCATTGGTGAACATGGTAGTTGCTTATAGTGTCATGGTATACCCATGGATGACATACGGGTCATTGGTCAACATGGTAGTTGCTTATAGTGTCATGGTATATCCATTGATGACATATGGATTGGTCAATATGGTAGTTACTTATAGTGTCATGGTATACCCATGGATGAGATATGGGTCATTGGTCAATATGGTAGTTTCTTATAGTGTCATGGTATACCCATGGATGACATACGGGTCATTGGTCAATATGGTAGTTGCTTATAATGTCATGGTAACACCCATGGATGCCATATGGGTCATTGGTCAATATGTTAGTTGCTTGTAGTGTCATGGTATACCCATGGATGACATACGGGTTATTGGTCAATATGGTAGTTGCTTATAGTGTCATGGTATACCCATGGATGACATACGTGTCATTGGTCAATATGGTAGTTGCTTATAGTGTCATGGTAACACCTATGGATGACATATGGGTCATTGGTCAACATGGTAGTTTCTTATAGTGTCATGGTAGCACCCATGGATGACATACGGGTCATGGTTGTGATGGTAACACCCATGGATGACATATAGGTGATGGTAACACCCATGTATGCCATATGGGTCATGGTTGTGATGGTAACACCCATGGATGATATATGGGTGATGGTAACACCCATGGATGACATATGGGTGATGGTAACACCCATGGATGACATATAGGTGATGGCAACACCCATGGATGACATATGGGTGATGGTAATCCATGGATGACATATGGGTCCTGGTTGTGATGGTAATACCCATGGAAGACATATGGGTCATTGGTCAATGTGGTAGTTGCTAGATTAAAAAGGTATATATCAATTGTGCCGGTTGTGTTTTAAAATAGATTGATTTTTCTTTTAATTATGATTTTTGACAAAACTACCCTTACTCATCAAACATGAGTCATTGTATGTATGAGGACAATTTGGGCATTTTATAGTCAACATCTTGTAGGCACCATAATTTTTCCGACGAATCACGTCGTTTCAGTTCTTCCGTCTTATTTCAGTCACTTGCAAACAACCCCAATTTCAAAATTCCGACAGTCAAAAAACCCTAAAATCATTTTTGCAGAATCGTTATCTTAGTCAAGGAATAATATTATGGAAGCCAATACTTCTTCGAAGATGCAACAAAGAAATAAAAAAAAAATCGCTAACAAACATTTATTGGAAGTGATTGAGAAGATAATAGTCGACTTGGGAAAAATTTCAGAAGTCGACACTTTCAAGATGAAGAGTGTGTAAGTTTTGTCTTCGATCCTTCTATTTCACGAGTGTATTTGATTTGTCCTTACATTTTGGGGCCAATATTGTGTTTCGTTTGCAGTTGCAGAATCTTCAACGAGGCAGGAAAACCGAAAGAAGTATACAAACAGATGGAGGTAGATGGATTACAATATTGTCGTTGGTCTGACCAGAAACATGCAGTTGTCAACAAATGCAAAGAGAAGAGAAACCCAAATATTATTTTCAGGGATGGATTGGTACGTTGTTTTATGCATAGTATTAATTAATTTGTGTCTTGTTTTGCATTACTTTAACTAGAAATTATGTCTTTAATGTTTTTTTTTTCCATATGAAGTTATTTTTCTTGGAAGCTGATCATGAAGGGAAAACGATGCTTGAAGATGCATCTGCATCGGGACATTTGGATTCAACATTTGTCCTGGGAATGATGCTGATGGCAGAAGGCAGACATAGGAAGCAGGAAGCTTTGGACATGTTTAACAATGCTTACCGCAGAACAAAAGGTACGTGGAATCTTAGAGCAACTTGTTCCAAGGTTCATCTCCACTTAAATAGGGACGAGAGAAAACATGTACACTTTCATGGCTTCCATAGAACTTGTGTAATGCATAAGTCTGTGATTAGTGTGTCAGACGCTTTTTTGAATGGATACAAATGGGTGTTTAGGTGTGAAATTTGTTTGTGGGATGCTTGTTTCGTTAGGTTTGCTAGGGAGTTTAGGATCATTTATGAGTAGTTTGTTGATATGTACTTTCATATTATAACAATTAATGATATGTACATTCTTTTGGTTTAATATATGAATATATAGTAATTTACTTGATAAGTAATTACTTGATTAGTAAATATGTTGTGTTGTTAATAAGGGACTAAAAGAGTAAAAGTTTGGAAAGTCGTGTGGCAAAATGAAAGTCAACAAAAGTTTACTATTCCTAACTTGGTCAAGTTTTAATATATATATATATATATATATATATACACACACACACACACACATTAGTGGTTATATTATGTTAGTAAAATTAAATGGCTGTGTTATAATTATCAAATTTGACATATATGTTAATTTAGTGTACGTTCCTTTAAAATTAAATGGTTGTGTTATAATTATCAAATTTTGAGATATATGTTAATTTAGTAAAATTAAAATCACCATTTTAGTGTGTGATTGGATTGAAAACACCATTTTCATGTGTAAACATCACCATTTTAATGTTTTCCCATTGGAGTTGGTCTAATAAGTTGAGTATAATATGTGAAACGATTTGTAGTAAAGATACCTTAGCTATATTTATATTGTACATATATAATTAATTCAAATACCATGTATTCATTCGAATCGACATTAACAAAGATAATATTAAATTATTCAATTGTGAGAAACATAAGTCAGCTTAGTGTATGTTACTTTAATGAATCTGGGTGAATTTTGTATACAATTGTTGAGGTTGTTATTTTGTGTTAATAAGTATAATAAAGTTTCTATATTTTTTTATAATCTGTAATTATGAATACATAATATTAAAGTTATACAATTTTAAGAAATATATGGCACTTTAGTTCAGCCGGATGACGCGTCTTTCTTGTTTCCTGAATTTGCAGGTTCGAATCCTACTACCTTCAATCTTTTTATTTAACTAGTCAAAGTTCCACTTTGACCCGTAAAAGGTTATAATGTTTGAATAATGTGTGTTGACACAACTACCCTTATTAATCACATATTTGGAATGATTTCAAGGGCACTTTGGTCTTTTTGCACTCTATATCGTTTAGGCGCCATGATGTTTCTGATGTCATGCCGACGTTTCAGTTCTTCAACCATTAAGAACGTCACAAATCTTCCCGATGATAAAACTGCAGACGAACACTTAAACCCCTAAATCGTCGAAGGGTAATCGTTCTTAAAATCGATTTTCTCCGATAATAGTGACTCTTGTATTTAGTCCTCACGACCAGAGCATCATAAAGTAACTTTTTTTTCCATACCCTATTACACTGTTTTCACAATTATGCCTAATTTAAAAAAAAAAAATTGAAATCAACTACTCCAATGTGTATTTTATAAGTAGAATGTCGAATACAAGAAGTTGTCGTTCGTTAGATGATCTTCCAATAGAGATTTTGAGTCGGATTATTGTAATAGTAGGGTCAGAATCTGCGAAAGACATCATCTCTACAAGACTTTGGTAATTCTCAATAAACATCAACTAATGAATGTATATTTGACGAAATACAACTTTATTTATTAGTTATTTCCTATGTATTAAAAATTTTGAAGTTCAAAGAAGATGTATGAAGCGGGGGGTGATCCTCAAGTTTTCAGAACATCATCCCTTCACATGATTGAAGGAATGGGTCCCAAATATCTGAATGCTGATTTATTTATATGCACATGTGCATTGCATAATCACATTGAAACCATGTTTAGACAAGGAATTGTATGTGTAATTTCAGTAATTATATGTAATCTATTCCATTTATTAATATTTAGTTTCATTGATGTTAATGATATTGTTATTCTGTCAACAGGAGGAGTGCTTTTGTAATAGCAATTTTGATGTAGGAATGACTTTGTTGAGACAAGCAGCAGATGAAGATCATTTTGAGGCAATTTATTTACTTGGAATGATCTAGATTTCAAGAGGGTCTCCTCAGTGTGAACAAGGTATGTATGGTCTATATGTACATTAAATTTTGTATATAGTTAATTAATGCATGTTTGTAGTTTGGGGTTAGTATTTAGTTGTGTTGTGTTGTATAATATTTACTGTTGTGTTGAAATGGTACATTGGATTAATTGATAGTTATTTTAATGTATAGGTTTACAACTACTTGATGCGTATTTTGGCTGGGCAGTTCCGGATAATGGGGAGTACACGGGTGTTGTTGATAGTGCCAAAGAGTTGTTGTAGACTATTGATGTTGTTTATATACTTACAATGAAAAACATCACATTCCAATGTGAAGAGCCAAATCATTATGTTAAAGGGGCATTTGCGGTAGGCCATGAAGAGGATGACAATCGATAAAGATATTGCATGGTTTGTCGTTGGTATGTGGAGTACGGTAGGTTTTGTATGTTTCTTAAAAATATAAATGGTTGATAATATTGGACTTTCAATATCAGTGTTTATTTTGTATTGTATATGTAGTTGTATATAATTTTATTTTGTTTTATGTTGTTATTTTCTGGTAAAAGGGCATTTTAGTCATTTTTGCTTGTTATGGTGTTTGAGTATAGTTGAATATCCAATTAAGTAATCGTTTATGTTATAATCCAGTTTTTTTACATTGAAATGGTAAAAAATTATTCAAGATAACATAAACATATATAATAGATAATGTTTGTTCTTTCCTAGTATTAAATACATATAAAATACAATAAAACAAACAAAATATATTACCAATTCAAAAACATATCATTCAAACCATATCTTACCAATTCCATTGATCATAATAATAATTCATCCATAGAATAAGAAAATTAATTAAGCATACAACATCCCAACAAAGAAACAAACCAAACATACCATCATGAACGCGATTATTCCACGAGTTTTATTGTCAGTGCAAATTTCCTTATCAACGTTGCTATGGAATATAGCAAAACAAGCAAACGAAATCAAATTCCATAGCATAATTCCCTAGCAAGTACCTACGAATGGTACTTCCAGAGCAAAGCAACTATGGAATTGGTTTCCTTCAAAAAGTCCGTTGCATAGTAACCACGATAATTAATTCCATAGCAGCAGTGCAACGGAAAGTGATTTCGTAACAAATTTTGTTGAAAAATTGCTACGAATTTTTTCCATAGAAATATCGGTAGCATAATACCAATGGATATGGAGTCGGTAGCATTTTCCCCAGCAAGTCCCATTCTCGCTACCGGAAATAAAATCCGTAGACAATATGGTAGCAACCTTGCTATGGAACGACATTCCATAGCATAATCCACTGCAGATTAACAACGAAAATACGTTCCATAGCGACCTTCCCTAGCAAAATCGCGTTTTTCTTGTAGTGTCAGGTGTCGAACACAAGGGGAACAATAGTGAATTAATTTAGAATGTTTGATTATAGGTTACACAAAACACACAAAGCAGTAAAGAAAGGTTTTATGGAATTACATCTCAAACAATCGACTAAACAATAAATCTCGATAAACTGACCGAAGACAAATCTCTTTAGGTAGTTTGGTTTAGACAAATTACACCTTAAGATAATAGATAATTGCACACACAAATTTATTTATTCATGCTCACCGATTTCTAAGATGAGTAGGTTCATGTTCACTATTACTAATCCTTTGATTTCAACACAACTATTAATTCATTGATCAGGTGAACAAATAATTATGGAAATCAGTATTCAGTTCATATTAAGCAAGATTTGATCTCATTTAACCCTAGTGGTCATAGGAATTAAAACATGCAGAGAATGGTCATTCTACTACATGCACACACACACATTAAAGTTCATTACTTAATTCCAAACCCTAGGTTTTGGTCAAAACTGTAGTGGAGAGCCTTAATTTAAATAAACACACTCAGACTGTCATCTAAACTCTATCAATTCAGCGATAAGGAATAAGTAACAGTCTCTAACACATATGGATCTTGCAATCAAACTTGACAAAATAAATTAAACACGAATAAACAATCCAAATAGCAATTAATCCACAAAATCAAGGTTTCATTCAATCATAAACACAAAGCAAAGGGTTTTAACACCCAAATCAGAAAGTAAATGCATATAGAATCACATTTGAACGCTAGTCTTGGTCGGAACAACGAACCACATGATTACCGGCATGAATCTGCTCTCCAATCCTTCAGATCTTCGCTCGTTCAACTTAACGGCCTTCCGGCTGCCTTCTAGACCCTCAAAATGGCTTCTTGGGGGTTTATAATCGCAGGAGTCGATCTAGGGTTTTTGGTCTATCATTAGGTCTAATTTTCGGCTCTATTTATAGGTTTCAGTGTCAAAACGGTGTGTTTGGACACCAACACGACGTGTTATTCATTAAAATCTCGTATTCCCTAAGTCAGCGTCAAGAATCGTGAAACTTCTATTCAACACGGCGTGTTTGTGATAAAAACGACGATTTTATTGGGAATCACCAATTTCTAAAACACGAAATTCGTCCAAAATTGTGTCTAGTTTTCAGAACATTTTGAATCTCGTCAATCGGAGTTACGAGTCATGAGATATGGACAAAACACTGACGAGGGGTCAAGCTGTCTAGCAACATACTTCTTTGTCTTCTTTTTACTTTATCTCCCGTTTTCCTGCTTCCAGCTCCTCGTATGCTTCCTTTTTGTCCCGAGCATGTCTTCGCTGCTACAAAACATATTTCAAACATAATAAGTACCTTTTGTTCTAGAATTAAAACAAAATGTAGCATAAAATAATAATGATAATGTATGAAATATATAACTAAATAAGCACACATCGGTGTAGTTACGATTTAATCGAGTATGTAATATGAGATCAGAATCAAGAAAGAATTAAGAACACAAGATCTAAATATAATATGGTTGGCTCGATTACGCTCTCTGGAAATACAGAGAAATATCATAGAGTACAAGTCAAAATGCAAAAGCTACCCTCTAACTCTAGTATTCATCCCATATATATATAGGGATAAGGAAAGCGTACAAAAAATATAAGGGACTAAGACTCTTAAGCTTCGATACATAATGACCTTATAATAAACAAACATACAAACACACTTCGATACTAAGAATGACCTAGAAAGACTTTGACACCTCACAACATCTTTCGAACTCAACATTCTCCCCCTTTGTGAGAAGTGACGAATATAAGTCATCAGCATCTGAGCCGCTTGATGTATCACCCTACAAATATCTGCATACCAGTTAACCACCTTGCGAATTTCATCTATGTCACCTTCATTGTTCTTTGCAAAACTATTCATTCGAACAATAAGGTTTGTGTAATGAGGTGTGGTATATCTTTCAACATCACATGCTTGAAATAGAAACTTCGTAATCTCCCCCTTCTTATTCTTTCCAACAAACACAATCCCCAAAGGCTTCAAATAAATCTCCCCATCTTCATAGCTCTTCAAACTAGCTTGACTTTTCAACATTGATTGGGGCATAGAGATTTGTTTACCAATAGCCTACGCTTTCTGGAAATACAGAGAAATATCAGAGAGTACAACTCAAAATGAAAAAGCTACCCTCTAACTCTAGTATTCATCCCATATATATAGGGATAAGGAAACCATACAAAAAATATAAGGGACTAAGACTCTTAAGCTTTGATACATAATGCCCTTATAATAAACAAACATACAAACACGCTTCGATACTAAGAATGACCTAGACAGACTTCGACACCTGACAACATCTTTCGACCTCAACAATCAGTAGTTATGATTGTATGTTTGTGTGTGAGATGCCATGTGTTATTTATATAAGTCTCCACCTAAAGATTAGAGTTTTTCTTCATGATGGTCTAGAAATTTTTTCTTGAGAATCTTCATATGCCATTTTGCATACCGAAAGCCGTGCTTAGAGGATATTCGGGTGAGCCGGTGTTGGATTTCAATGTGGGAGACATCGACCATCGTCAGAACAAGCTTTAAGTGGGAGAAGACCATCATTCAGTTCGATTTTGGTGGTATCGACAAGAATTTAAGGAATCCTCACGGACGTCATGCTGTGTCTGAATGGAGGATTTGTAGGGATCTTTCATGGTTGCGAGGCAATGAGGAATTGATTTGATCGTGGGTGTAAAATCGGTAGTTTTCAAGTTTATACCTTTGAAGTGTGGCCAGTTGCAGGTTCACATGGGAATCGCTTCGGTGTAAGTAGGTCATTGAATGGGTTGGGTACCTGTTTCGATTGTGAGATTTTGTTCTTAGTCAACTGATAAAGTCGCCGACTTGTAATGGATTCAATGGAAAGTTCTTGGGGATGTTGAGTTTATTGATATGCTGGGGTGTATTTAACTAATTTTGGAGTTTGTGTTTTCTAGGATTGCTGGTCATAGAATGCTAGTTCTTGTATGTATGTTGTCGACCGCTTTAGGTAGTAAGGTTGCAGGATGATTTGGAAATCGATCAATTTTGTGGTTGGAAGAGCGTAGTTGAATCCAAGTGGGGGAGGACCATTTGGATTAAAGGATTGCACAAAGAATGAGGATTCATGTTATCTTACGCATCTAGCAGTGGCGCATGGCGGTTATGTGATTAGGTACAGGTTGAGAGCGTGTTTGAGCCTCTCTGACTGTTCTTGTCTGATTAAGGCTTTGGGGTTCGAAGCATAACCCAAACACCTGATTGAGGTATGGTCGGGTAAGGTCTTGACTGATGATTGACTATGGTATGGTGGGGTAGATGGTGGCAAGGCCATGGGTTGGGTCCATGGCTGTTATGGAAGTATTGTAAGACTGCGGGGTGGCGGTAACATTCACTAGGTTGGTAGGTAATGGTGGAAGTGTTGTAAGACTGTGGGGTGGTTGTAGCATTCACTAGGTTGGCAGGTAGTGGTTGAGGTGCTGTAAGATTGTGGGGTGGCCTGTAGCATTCACCTGGTCAAGGAGCATTTGTGAGGGTGTTGCGAATATACGATTTGGCTCGTAGTTTTCTCTAGGTAGAATTAGACCCCGACATGATGGGTTGTGAGACAGTGGGAGGACCACATTATTCATGGGATTAAGGAAGGTTGTAGGCGCATCTGGGGTCAGTTGGGATGTAGGACTACAACTGGGCGTGTAGCATTCACTAAGAGAAAAGTGGGCTATTTTCATCCATGTGAAGGTTGGTTAACTTGTACCTGGTTGGAACAGGATGACTGTTGGATTCTTATATACAAGCAAGCTAGAGTAGTTTTTTCCAAATAGACTCTTAGATAGAGTCTTGTGGCACGGTTGTTTGAGAGGATGTCAGTTTAGCCGACCGGTCGGGATTTTGGCGCTTCAGATAATTGGTAGACCAGCTCGGAGCTCAAGAGATCTTGGGTAGATCAAAAATATGAATGTTTGGTTTGCATGATGTGAATGTGTATTGGTATGGCACCAATGATTGAGACTCTTGCTATGAGTCTCCTTTGCTTTGGGTGCGAGGTTTTAGGCGTAGACAAATTCTCAATTTTGTCCTCCGGTATTAGTGGGATAATTCATGGTCAGAGAGGTATGTCTAGTTTGGGTTTTAGACGAAGTTATTATGCTTGTGAAAGAATGTTTCTGCTTGAATGGAAGTTAGACAAGTTATTGGGTTGTCGGATTTCAGGTAGAGTAGTGATGGTTACTCCTCATCGGTTCAAGTAAGTGGGTCACATAATCGTTATTCGTCAGGGTATGTGAGTTATGCTAAGATTTGGGCTTTTATTGTAGTACTGGAAGACATTCATCTGTATGACTCTATTTACCAGTCCGTATCAGGATTGTGGAAGAAATTTTCAGGGGTTCTGCTGCGTCTAGTAAGTAGTAAGGAGTGATTTCGAGGACGAAATCTATTTTAACTGGGGGAGAGTTGTAACACCTGTTTTCCATGATGGATTGATTTAGGGTTTCAAGGAGTCAAAAGGTCGAATTTTGGAAGAGATGGGGTCTCACGACGTGACCTTTGAGTGGTCATGACGTGAGGAGGGTTAAGATATAAACTTTGTCCCAGATTTATCTAACGTTGGGCATAGAGGCTCACGACGTGAGAACTGATGCAGCCCAAGCCCATGATATTTTAGGGTTTCCTTCGTATTTAAGCCCTTCCAAACCCATTTTAGGGTTCATTATTAACCTCCAAACGCCCATTTCACCTTAGAAAAACGCTAGCCTTCATTCATTGTTAGATCCTTGAGCTTTTTGGAACTTTCTTGGCTTGAAGAAGAAGAAAAGAAGAAGAAGAAGAAGGTGATCTTTTGGTGGAGCTTGAAAGGAATCAACATTATCATCACCTCATATTGTCTTTGGTGCCTTGTAAGTGTCAAAGCTTCCACCTTTATTGTTGCATATGGTTAGATCTAAGTTTTGTTCCACTTTTCTCCTTGTTGAGCAAGTTTGAATGAATGGAAACCATAAAGTTGACAACTTTATGGGTTGAAAGGGGCCTTAGAATGTCATATAGTTCAGATCTAGTGAATGGTTGGGTTTTGAATCTTTGCATGAAAGTTTGATGACCTTTTTCTGCATTTTTGGTCCCAAATGAGATATAGACATGTATTATACATACATATCCATAAAGTTTCGACTTTTAAGTGTATTATGGAGTTATAAGACCTTCTGGAAAGTTAGATTAAAAGGCTTAATGTATTAAGGACTTAAATCGTTGGATTTTTGGCTTCAGACTGTGCTCACGACGTGAGACATAGGGTCTCATGACGTGAGGATTGAATGATCTCGTTTCTGCTGAGCTTTTTGGGGTCACGACGTGAGAGAAAGTTGCTCACGTCGTGAGGTCAGCTCAAATGATTTTTCCTTGACTGAGTTGGCTAGGTTGGGTCGAGGCAAGTTGGAATTGTACTGAGTTGACTCTCACGACGTGACCCAGGACTGGTTGTAACGTCCCGAAAACAGTAATAAAACTTTTCATTTTAAAGTCTACCAAATCATTTTTTAATTATTCAAAATCAATGCCAAGTCATAATATTCAAAACATCAGAGTACAATTATTCAAAATGCGGTAATCATGAGGGGAGGATGTTGTGTCATCATGCCAGACCCTTCCCTTTTGAGCCAGAAGTACCTGAAACCATAAACGTAAACTGTATGCACATAGATTAGTGAGTTCCCCAAAGTACCACATACCAACCATACTACTGGGCTTGACCTTGGGGTATAATCCAACCCAAAATACACATATGGGCCCCGCCCTGGGGTGTATTTCAACCCGATCAACACATGGAGGCCCTGTCCTGGGGCCTCTCCCTACGGTATCTTTCAACCCAATCATACAATAGTAGGCTCCTCCCTGGGGTCTATTTCAACCCGAACATATGATAGTGGGCCCCACCCTGTGGTATATTTCAACCCAACATAAAATCACATATAAACCACGTTGTAGCTATCATCCTAAGTAATACAATAATGGACCGACATTGGTGCCTTCGACCCATGGATATAGTGAGAAGACTAACCTCCAGAGGAGCCCAACACTAAGAACCTAACTTGCTCAAACATTTTCTACACCATAACTCTTGCATGGGGACAAACAAAGATCAAAGCTTGCATTTTTATGACTTAAAATAGTCTAAAATGTCTGAAAGGACAACTTAAAGGTTTTAGAGTACCTCATACTCACAAAGACCTAGGTTTTGGGACAAAAGAGAAGAAAATCTAAACTTAACCAAGATCTAGAGAAACATGAGCCAAGGTTGGAGCTTTATACATCCTAATGGTGCACAATGAAGAGAAAATGTTGGATCCAAGGTCTTGAGAGCAAAGCCACTTCCTTGATGAACTTCCTTCACAAACAAGAATGCCCAAACTCACTCGAAAGCTCAAAATTCTGAAAATAGTTTAGGGTGTGCAAGGAGGGTTAATTTTAGGGATGGAGGATGATAAGAGGAAGGGCTTTGGGACCATAATGATGCTTATATAGTGCACAAACCCTAAATATTAGGGTTTGGTCCAAACTGCATACGCCCTGCGTACTAGCATACACTCAGTGTACATGCACGAGACCAGGTATGCCCATCGTACCAAGGTGTACGCCCATCATACCCATGTTGCACCCAAAATTACGAAAATAACATAAAGGGCCACTTTGCACAATAATCACTTACTAAGGGGATAAAGGGTGAATACCTGGAAGAACAAGATGTTACAACTCTCCCCCACTTAAACTAGACTTCGTCCTCGAAGTCTGCTGTCGTGAATAAATCAGGGTAGTGCTCTCGCATCTCCGCCTCAGGCTCCCATGTCCATTGGGAACCTTTCCGATGATGCCCCTAGACCATGACCAAAGACACTTCTTTGTTGCGCAGAGCCTTTGTCTTCCGATCCAAAATCGCCATCGGTCTCTCCAGATAATTCAGGCAATCATCAACCTGAATGTCATCCAGAGGAGCAACTGCATATTTATCGGCCACACACTTCTGAAGCTGAGACACATGGAAGGTGTTATGGATATAACTGAGCTCATCAGGAAAATCCAGCCGGTATACAACCTTGCCCACCCAAGCCGAAATCCTGAAAGGACCAATGAATCTGGGGCCCAGCTTGCCCCACTTCTGATATCAGATGACACCTTTCCAAGGTGACACCTTTTGAAGCACCAAATCTCCTACCTGAAACTAGAGTCCCGACTCACAACCTATGGCACACCTACTAAATTAACTCAGTGGTCTTGAGTACAACCTCATTACTTGTTAGGTGCATTTTGTGCACCTTTTTGCACATCTTTTAGTCCCTTTTTATGCATTTATTTAGCTTAGTTATACTTCATTCTTCTTGCATTTTATCATATTCATTTTAGTCTCTAGAACAACCTTATTTGCACACTTTCATGTATTTGTGAAATTGGACAAGTAACAAGCATTAAATTGATCTCTATTGAATGAATTTAGTGTAAATCTTATTCATACACTCTTACACTCCCGAGCTTGTGAGGAGTATTGGGTGTTGTTGGGGACATTCACATAAAGCTTCATGCAATCTTTTAATCTAATTCTAAGAGCTTGTTTAGATTAGGTTAGTAAGGTTAGGGTTAATCAAAGAGCTTGTTTTGGTTAATTAATGTGGTGAAGGGGAAGTGTTAGAGCTTGTTAGCACTTTCAAGTACCGACTTAGATAGAACTGAACAAATATTGTGTCATCTTTGAATCACATTACTAAGTTGTCATACATGAAGTTGGAGTCCTTACAAAATCGGAATTTAATTCACTCATTTAGCTAATTACTTGTGTTTTTAATTTGTTTGTTTAATCATTGCATTCAAACCCCCCCTCTTTACTATTGGTGACCATAGTACCTTGCACAAAGAGGTATAGACTAATTATCCCGTGTCTCTATGGATTGACCCTACTTGCTTTGTACTACCTTTTAGTGCAATATAGTGGGATTATTTTGGAGTATATCGTACCCTTTATTTGTTGGGTTTGATACGCTTACCAAATTGGCGCCGCTGCCGGGGACGCGGTGTTACTAATTGTTTATGCCTAGATCTTTTCGTACAGGTACACCACTGCCAATTGATTCGGAGATAGAGAAAACTGCAAAGAAGTTAAGGAAGCAAGCCAAGCTTCGTAAGAAGCAACCAGGTTCCGGGACGTCTTCATCTTCTAACCCTCCAGTAATCAACATTTGGGAGGACATACCTCTCTCAAGTGTGTCTGCATCCGAAACAGAAAGTCTATCACTCTCATCTCAACCACCCTCATCCAAAAATACCACTCCACCATCTTCACCTACTTATAATATCCCAAACACTACACCCACAGAAACTTCAACCACTACTCACACCATAGGAGATAACCATGGAGGGAATCCACCTCCAAATCCACCACCCGAGCAAACCCTCCGTGAATGGTCGAAGCAGGAGGTTACACAACAACCTCTTTTCATCACATATCCAGCTGCCACAAACTTGGAATTAAAATTCGGGCTCCTCCACTTACTCCCAACCTTTAGAGGCCTGGAAAATGAAGATCCTCACAAGTTTCTAACCGAATTCCATGTTGTGTGTGTGGGCATGAAACCACACAATGTCACGGAGGATCAAATCAAGCTTAGGGTATTCCCCTTCGCGGTGCAAGATGCAACAAAAGACTGGCTCTATGACCTCCCACCGGGGACGGTTACCACTTGGGTAGATCTTGCACGACTCTTTTTGGACAAATACTTTCCGGAGATGAAAGCTTCAGCCCTACAGAGGGAAATCATTGGAATCAAGCAACATAAGAGAGAGGCTTTTCACACATATTGGGAGAGATTCATGAAACTTTGTGCCCGTTATCCAAAGCATGGAATCATCGAATACCAGCTCCTCCAATACTTCATTGAAGGCATGACTCCAATGGAAAGAAGGCTTCTTAATGCTTCAAGTGGCGGATGTTTACCCGACAAGACTCCAACCGAAATCCGCAACCTAATCAAGAACATGGATGAAGATTCTAAACATTCAAGCCATGATGAAGAATGGTACACGGATGCGCCCCGTAGTGTAAAAGAGATCCAAACTCCACAAATTTAAGCGCAATTATCCACGCTTACGAAAGTGGTAATGATGCTAGCCAAAGACAAAGGTGTGCAGCCCACACCCCTCCCGTGCGGTATATGCACTCAAGTGGGGCATCCGACCGATATGTGCCCACAACTTCAAGACGAGGATTATGCGGAAGCAAATGCTTTAGGAGGATATTCTGGGTCAAACCAAAGGGGATTTGAGCAGTCATGGAATGACCAAAGATGGAACAACAATCAAGGTTGGGGAGGAAATCAACAAGGAAATTATCAACCACATCAATACCAACAAAGACCACCATTTCCTCAAAATCAACAAAGACCACCTTTTCAACCTCAAAATTTCCAGCCAAGGCATCCACCACAACCACCTCCACAAGCGGGTTCATCAAGCATGTCACTAGAAGATATTGTCAAAAGCCTTGCCACTAGAACTCAATGCTTCCAACAAGAAACCAAGGCAAGCATAAAAATCTTGGACCAACAAGTGTCACAACTGGCTCAATCCGTGAGCAAGATGGAATCACAAGGCAAGCTACCATCTCAAACTGAGAAGAACCCGAAACACAATGCATGTGCCATTACCTTAAGAGGCGGGAAAAGCTATGAAGGTCCAAGGATGCCGGATGAAGAAGAGGAAGAGAAAGAAATTGTGGTAGAGGAAGCTTTCAAAGAAGAGGAAAGGAAAAATACTTCAAAGTCAAAGAAGCCAATAGAGACCGAAGTGAAAGTCACACCAGCTCCATTTCCTTCGAGACTAACAAGTACAAAGAGAGAACAAGAAGATGACGAAATCATGGCAATGTTTCGAAAGGTTGAAATCAATATCCCTCTTTTAGATGCTATTACACAGATTCCTAGATATGCTATGCTATTACACAGATTCCTAGATATACTAAGTTTCTAAAGGAACTTTGCACATCTAAGAAAAAGTTTAAAGGAAATCAAACTGTGAAAGTTGGGGAAAACGTTTCAGCCATGTTACAGAAACGGCTACCAAAAAATGCAAGGATCCAGGTGTATTCACGGTTCCTTGTAAAATGGGTAACCTTTTTGTACCACTTGCCATGCTAGACCTTGGGGCATCAATTAATGTCTTACCCTATTCAAGCTATAAAACAATGGGAATTGGACCTTTATCAAAAATTGGAGTCATCATTCAACTTGCCGACCGGTCTTTGGTACACCCAAAAGGTGTATTGGAGGACGTGTTAGTGCAAGTCAATGAACTTGTATTTCCCACTAATTTTTATGTTTTGGATATGGGTGATGAAATCACCCCACAACCGAGCTCCATCCTTTTGGGGAGACCTTTTATGAGTACCGCAAAAACAAAAATAGATGTTGCAAATGGTACTTTGTCTGTGGAGTTCGATGGTGAGGTGATCAATTTTAATATCTTTGAAGCTATGCGTTATCCTAGTGATATTCATTCTTTAAACTTCATAGATGTTATTGATTCATGTACTAATAATTGTTTTGAGTTGTCAAGCCAAGATGTGCTAACCACCATCTTGAGCAAGCATTTTGATGAGGCGGGGATCAAGAATTTGGCTGATAAGTATACTTTGGAGGATGAGTTGATTGAAGCAATCAATTCCTTGGAAAAAGCACAACATATGAGAGTTGAACCACCCCGCATGAAGCTTAAAAATTCCGATCCGAAACTCCTTCCATCCATAGTACAACCACCGAGTCTTGACTTGAAGACTCTTCCCGACCATCTCAAGTATGCCTATCTTGGAGAGGAAGAGACATTACCATTGATAATTTCAACCAAACTAGCAAAAGAAGAAGAAAAAGAGTTGGTTGGAATTTTGAAAAAGTACAAGGAGGCTATTGGTTGGACCATTGCGGACATAAAGGGGTTGAGTCCATCATTATGCATGCATAAAATATTGATGGAAGAGGACTTTAAGCCGACCCGTGAAGCCCAAAGGAGATTGAATCCACCTATGATGGAGGTGGTAAAAAAGAGATCATGAAGCTCTTGAATGCAGGTGTAATCTATCCCATTTCTGATAGTAAGTGGGTAAGTCCCGTGCAAGTTGTCCCGAAAAAAGCCGGAGTCACCGTTGTCAAAAACTCCGAAGGGGAATTGGTACCCACCCGTGTGCAAAATGGGTGGGGGGTTTGTATTGATTATAGGAAGTTGAATGCTTCCACCCACAAAGACCACTTCCCGTTTCCAATCATCGATCAAATGTTAGAAAGATTGGCCGGGAAATCTCACTATTGTTGCCTTGATGGTTTTTCTGGTTTTCACCAAATTTCGGTTGCCGCGGAAGACCAAGAGAAAACCACATTCACATGTCCTTTTGGCACCTTTGCGTATAGACGCATGCCCTTCGGCTTGTGCAATGCACCCACAACCTTCCAAAGATGTATGGTGAGCATATTTTCAGAATATGTCGAAAATATCATAGAGGTTTTCATGGACGATTTTACTGTTTATGGAAATTCTTTTGATGAATGTTTGCAAAATCTTACAAAGGTGCATTGACACGAACTTAGTCCTTACTTCTGAAAAATGTCACTTTATGGTTGACAAGGGCTTGATACTTGGACATGTGGTGTCACAAAAAGGTTTAGAAGTTGACAAGGCCAAAATTGATGTTATTAAGAGCTTACCTTACCCGACAAATGTTCGGGAAGTGCGTTCTTTTCTTGGTCACGCAGGTTTCTATCGGCGGTTCATCAAGGATTTTTCCAAAATCATTGTGCCGATGTGTCAACTTTTACAAAAGGAGGCCGATTTTGAGTTTGGTGATGCATGTAAAAGTGCATTTGATTGTTTGAAGGACCTGTTGACATCCGCCCCCATCATTCAACCGCCAAATTGGGATCTTCCATTCGAGATCATGTGCGATGCTAGCAATACCGCGGTTGGGGCGGTTTTGGGATAAAAGGTGGACCGATCTCATCATGTCATTTACTATGCATCCAAGACCCTTGATAGTGCACAAAGCAACTACACCACAACCGAGAAAGAGTTGCTTGCTATTGTCTTTGCATTAGAGAAGTTCCGGCAATACCTCCTTGGAACCAAAGTGATCATATATTCAGACCATGCAGCTATAAAGCATTTACTTACCAAGAAAGATTCAAAGCCGAGGTTAATACGGTGGATGTTGCTTTTGCAAGAATTCGATATTGAGATCAAGGACAAAAGTGGGAAGGGGAATTTAGTTGCGGATCATCTAAGCCGCATTGTATCACCCGAAGATGGTATACCAATCTATGACACATTTCCAGACGAGCACTTATTTGTAGCCAAAGAAGCACCATGGTATGCAGATATCGTCAATTACTTGGTCACAAATCAATTTCCCTCAGATTCCACCCGTTGGCAAAAGGATAAAAGCAAGAAGGAGGCCAAGCGATACGTATGGGATGAGCCTTACCTTTGGAAGTATTGTGCAGACCAAATGATCCGAAGGTGTGTTGAGCAAAAAGAGGTACAATCAATCCTTAACTTTTGTCATTCCTATGCTTGTGGAGGTCACTTTGGACCGCAAAGGACAGCTAGAAAAGTCTTAGATAGTGGATTCTTTTGGCCTACCATTTTTCATGATTCTTATGTGTTATGTGCACATTGTGATAAGTGCCAAAGGTCTAGGTCCTTAAGCTCTAGGAATAAAATGCCCCTTACCCCCATTTTAGTATGTGAGATCTTTGATGTATGGGGTATTGACTTTATGTGTGACATCCCCTTACCCCCATTTTAGTATGTGAGATCTTTGATGTATGCCCCTTACCCCAAAGGATAGTTAGAAAAGTCTTAGATAGTGGATTCTTTTGGCCTACCATTTTTCATGATTCTTATGTGTTATGTGCACATTGTGATAAGTGCCAAAGGTCTGGGTCCTTAAGCTCTAGGAATCAAATGCCCCTTACCCCCATTTTAGTATGTGAGATCTTTGATGTATGGGGTATTGACTTTATGTGTGACATCCCCAAATTTCACGGCCAGAAAAGACCGATTTGTTTATGCTTTATTTGAAAATTAGAGTATATTTTTAAATAAATATTGCGGAATTTGTTCCCAGAAAAACATGATAAATATATTATCAAATCATTTCTGAAGAAATGTATTTTATTCATATTAAAACTTTGGGATGTCATCGTCAATACTGAAACATAAGCATAAACAGACCTTACATTTATTTACACTAGTGATCTACATCTCTGTAAGTCCCGATCTATAGATCCAAATCAGTGATCAATGAATTGTAAACAATCAAACAAAGTGTAGAAGGAGTAGAAGGAGAATAAAGCCAAGCATGCACACATATATTACGTATAAATGTTAGGTACACCTTGGGAAACACACACACATACGTCACTCTTTTCTGACACACTGACACAGCCTATTTATACCACATGAAGCAGCACACAAGTGTGCAGCCGCACACACGTGTACGGCCACACACAGCGTGTGCGGCCGCACACACGTGTATGGCCGCACACACCCACTAACAAACCACAACCACCACAACACACTCTAACATCCTACCAAGACCTATACATTAGAATGCCTAGCCCAAACCATAAAAGTATAGCCTATCAATCTCCCCCTTGGTTTGCGGCTAGCATGAATCAGTCTTTATCAATATTGAGCACATGTTGTAGATGAAGGAGTCTCTGTGGTTTGAGTTGGGTCAGGAAAAAGTACTCCCATCCTTGGATCATTTCTGCGTCTCTTCAAAGGAGGCTGGGAGGTCAGAATTGTCAGGGAATCACTTGTAATTGGCTCGGATGTAGGAACCACATTATCAAGGGGAGGAGTCCCTGATGATGTGTCCATATGAGTTGAAGAATCAGCCATCTGAATGGTAGACGGAGGCACCGTCTCTTGAGCATCAGCTTTCTCCCTTATCTCCGGTGTTTGATTGGCACCATCATCGATATCTTTGAATAAGTCATCGAGGACTTCGTTGGACAACGGGTCCTCATTCACACCATAATTCACCGCTACATCATCTCTTTCGTAACCGGATCCATTTCCTTAAATACCTGATCCAAACCTGGATCCATAACCCGGTGGGCTGCATCCATTTAAAAAATTATAAAGCCCAAAACCCAAAACAATTTTTTAAAAATAAAACTCTTAGAGGATTAATTTCAAAATAAAACAAAATAAAATAACATAAAATAAAAACATTTTCTAAAAAATTTATCAAATCTAAAAATGAAAGTAAAATAAAATAAAAATAAAACAAAATTTTGAATTTTAACCTAAATTTCATCTCTAACTGAAATTAATAACCTTTTGAGATTGTGGGATCAAAGTTGTTAGACAATCATTTTCCATTTGTCAGTACCTCTCCTTTCATGAATAGATCTGGTCGATCGTCGGTATTGTGATCCACTTAAGCACGAAAAATTGTGACAAAATTTAGGAATGCTATCAGTGACAAGACAGATTGATCCTAAGTTACTAGATAAAAATCCCTAAGGACCATTTATCTGACGACGACCAAGGATATTGTTGTCCACCTAAATTGAGCAGCGAGATCTACAGACAATCTAGAATTGTTCAATTTTTTAGATGTACTAGAACATGTTTCCCGCTTCGTGACGTACCCCAATAATCAAGAACTTCCGAGATACTCCTTACTTTAGGTGAGCAGACTATTATTCATAGAAAGGATAGATTTGGAATGCATATGTTGAACACTCAGGTCGGATCTTTCAATCACGCAGAGAGTGAAACATATGACTGACTAGAATTTCAGAGGGATTGAGAAGTAGAAGGTTGCATATGCTGTGTACCAGGTCGGATTGTTAATCACGCAAAGGAGACAACATATGGCTAACAGATAGGAAGAATTGCATAGATAGAAGATGCAGAGAAATAGAGTTGCATATGCTGCAGTCCAGGTCGGATCTTTCGATCACACAGAGGAGGCAACATATGATTAACAGTAGGAGAGAAAGAAAATAATTTCCTACAGACCTACTTTATCGGAATTCCCCAGTCGCCCCGTCAGTACCGGAATTAAGGACATAATCCGTACATTGAGGAAAAGTTAAACCACAGTTCTAGATACGGGTTCTTTAATGTGACTGGTGGATTCTCATGTATATCTCCCTGCTGAACCTATGCAAGCGTGGTATTGTCAGGCTAAATGGAACTATCTAGGTCAGAGTTTATCAAGTCTCTAGATTCCTTAAGTTCATCTGCACCTAGTCAAGTCCATTAAACTTTTTGTGCCTACCAGCGCATCGAACACAGAGCCTAGACAATTCAGCTTTGGAACCTTACACAGATTCAGACTGTCTGTTATCACAAGCTAATATCACTTCCCAGCACATCACTTCACAATAATATTTTTTTGATTTTTCTGTTTTTCTAATGTTTTTGGATTTTCTGATTTTCTAATTTTTGTTTGGTTTTAGTTTATTTCTCCCCCTAAATTTGTGCATGGGTGAGAATGAAATTGAAATGCGCAAATTTAAGCTAACCTAAACAAAAATTAATCCTCAAAGCGAATCATTTTCAAAAAATTTACCAGCACATCGAATCGAGCTTTGTTAAATGGCTTGGTGAACAGATCCGCCACATTATTAGTAGTGGGAACCTGTTCTAGCCGAATGAGCGAGCGCTCATAACAAATCTCTAATAAAATGAACTTTGATGTCGATGTGCTTGGTTTTTGAGTGCTGGACCGGATTTTTAGCAATTTGAATCGCAGCCTCATTATCACAGAATATAGGGGTTTCTTGAAAGTTCAAACCGTAATCCAACAGCTGATGTTGGATCCATATGACTTGAGAACAACAGGAAGACGCAGCTACGTATTCTGCTTCTGCTGTTGAGGTCGAGACAGTATGTTGCTTCTTGTATTGCCAAGACACCAGCCTATCTCCAAGATATTGACATCCGCCTGAAGTCGATTTCCTGTCAAGCTCGCAGCCTCCGTAATTGCTGTCTGCAAAAGCATAAAGATCAAATTCGGAATTTTTCGGATACCAAAGACCCAATTTTGGGCTGCCTTTGAGGTACCGAAAAATCCGTTTAACAACAATAAGATGAGACAGTTTAGGATTAGCCTGGTAGCGCGCGCATTGACAGACCGCAAACATAACGTCTGGGCGACTTGCAGTCAGATACATCAGCGATCCGATCATCGATCGGTAGTATGTTTGATCTACGGATTCGCCTTCAAGATCAGGAGTCAACGGTGGTCTCTCAGCCATGGGCGTCAAAGCAGGTTTGGCGTCTCTGAACCCGAACTTCTCGATCATATCATCCACATATTTGGCTTGATGAATAAGGATTCCGGCTGAAGATTGTTTGACCTGAAGCCCCAAAAACATGGTCATTTCCCCCAACGAACTCATCTCGAACCGCTTTTTCATGACGTCCTCGAACTTCGTGCATAGCTGATGACTCGTCGACCCGAAAATGATGTCGTCCACATAGATTTGAACAAGAATTTGATCTGGACCGACATGCTTGATGAATAGGGTCTGATCAACAGTGCCGCGTGAGTAGCCATGATTGAGCAAGTGCTATGCTAGGGTAGCATACCAGGCCCTAGGAGCTTGATGCAACCCATACAAAGCCTTGTCTAACTTGTAGACATGGTTGGGAAGTTTTGAGTTAACAAACCCAGGAGGTTGGTCAACATAAATCTCCTCCTTCACCTTGCCGTACAAGAAAGCCGTCTTGACGTCCATTTGTTATACGGTGAAGTTCATGTAGGAAGCATAGGCGAGGAAGATACGGATAGCCTCCAAGCGCGCCACCGGAGCATAGACTTCTGTATAATCAAGCCCCTCAATTTGCCTGAACCCACGGACTACCAATCTCGCCTTATTACGGACAATGACACCCAAATCGTCTTGCTTGTTACGAAACACCCATCTGGTGTCGAGAGATTTCTTGCCTCTAGGCAGCTCCACCAACTTCCAAACCCCGAGCTTCTCGAATTGATTGAGCTCGTCATGCATGGCATCCACCCAGCTGGGCTCATTCAAAGCCATTTCGACGTTCTTGGGCTCTATTTAAGAAATGAAACAAGAATAGAGACATGTGTTGACATCTCCACTCTGGCTTCTCGTTTGAACTCCGTCGCCCAGCTGGCCAATAACGTTCTCTATCGGGTGATCGCGCCGTATGCGAGAGGGGATTTTGTGACTGATTTCATTGAGTGAAACGGGAAGAGTATGAATATTAACAACTCCTTCATGTGCTGAAGAATCCACGGTAGATGAACCAGCTTCGTTTGGTGGATTTGCTACAAACTCATCAGCGATTTGATCGGGATAGAGAAGGTCCATCAGATTCTAAGTGACAGCGTAAGCATCTTGGTTCATGAACTCTCTTTCGACCGGAGTTATGGGAGTAACATCAGCATCTGGAGCAGATTGTTGTGTTGAGGACTCAGGAGAAGCGATTGGAACAGTAGACTCCACTAGAGGATCAGTAGCAGAAACCAATGGTGGTCTGTAGACAACCTCTTCATCTTCGTCTTCAATAATAGTCTTCGAGCAAGATGTAGACCCAGCTTGGTTATTAGACGACACACAAAAAGATTTGAATAGCGATGTGTAGTCAAATAGCCAATCCGGACCCACCCTAGCGTCCGTTGCATTCTCTTCAAGCCAGCGAACATAGAAAGACTCCACTATTTGTTTCGTCTTCTTGTTATATACCTGGTAAGCAGTACGAGCAGCATAACCGACAAAGTAACAATCATCGGCTTTTGCATTGAATTTTGGGTTGGATTCCAAGTGGAGAAGGGTGCAAGGGCAGCCAAATACTCGGAAGTGGCTGACAGATGGCTTGTGTCCATAGAGAATCTCATACGGTGTTTGCATCTGGGCTTTGTTGATCAGGACACGATTTTGAACGTACCACGCAGTGTTGATCGCCTCCGCCCAAAAGAAAACTAGAAGTTTAGAATCACAGAGCATCGTCCTTGCTGCGTCTTGTAGCGTCCGATTCCTCCGCTCAGCAACACCATTTTGTTGTGGTGTCCAAACAGAACTATACTGACGCACAATACCCTTCTCAACGCAAAAATGATCAAGAACAGCGTTCTTGAACTCTGTTCCGTTATCTATGCGTAGCGCTTTCACTCGGTGGTTGGTTTGGTTCTCGATCATTACAATGAACCTCTTGATGAGGTCAGCGATCCCAGCTTTGTTGGACAGAAAGAAGACCCACGTGAAACGAGAAAAATCATCTATCACAACGAGACAATACGAATTTCGGTTGATGCTGAGAACGTTGACCGGACCAAACAAGTCCATGTGCAACAACTAGAGCACCTGATTGATGGAGTTGACCTGCTTTGGCAGATATGGTTTCCGATGGTGTTTGCCTTGAGTGCAGGAAACACATTTTTCAAAAGTAATAAAATCTCTGACAGGCAGACCGCGGACCATTTCGTTCTTAGCAAGCCGGTTTAGGTTATTTGCATTTGCATGGCCAAGTCGACGATGCCACAACATTGCATTTTGTTCTGAGACTTTTGAAAAGAGACAAGTGACTTCATTGGGCACATTACTGTTCATGTCGATAATATAGGCATTCCCATCCCGCTTAGATTTGACGAGAATCCACTCCTCCGGAATGACAATGCCTGGCTTTAAGATTAGACATTCTTTATCGGTGAAGTGTGTTGAGAAACGCTTGTCACAGATTTGAGAAACGCTCAGCAGACTGTGGTTCAGCTCAGGAGCATAGTTGACATTCTCAAAACTAAGCACTCCGTTCGTCACCGTTCCTTTTTGCGTTATCTTTCCGCCTTCTCCGCCATATCCCCCATTAAATGTCTGAATGTCTGAATGTCGTTATCTTTCCGTTATCTTTTTGCGTTATCTTTCCGTTCCTTTTTGCGTTATCTTTCCGCCTTCTCAAAACTAAGCACTCTGTTCGTCACGAATGAGACATATCCCCCATTAAATGTCTGAATGTCGTGCAGTTGGGAGATATCTCCAATCATGTGCCGGGAGCAGCCGCTGTCGACATACCAGGGTCTGACGACATTCCTCCACAATTGTCCCTGCACGAAGAGCGGAATCATTTAGATTTGGGGACCTAGGTCATTACAGTCCTGGGTTGACCCTTAACTTTCACAAATTCCTTTTTCAATTTTTCCTTTGATTTTTCTTTTTCAACAGATACAGAGGAGGATGATGACTGATCAGATTTTATTTTTGGCAACCATTGAAAATTAGGTTTTGAAATAGCTTTCTTCTCAGTTTTCTTTGAGCCGGTGGATTTTCTACTTGAAGAGTTTGAAGATCCAGACCTACTCTTTGACGAAATCGACTTTGGCTTAGCTTGGTTCGATTTTGGCAAACTGTTTGTGAATTTATTGAAAACCTGTTTATTCTTTTGAAAACTTGCCATTTTTTGTTTTGATTTGTTTTCCAGTTATCATCTCGAGAGCAAGTTCTGGAGGATCTTCTAATTAAAGATCGTCCTCTAGACTCATTCTCTCCTCTTTTAGACATGTGATGCACAAACATCCGGTTTGGGCAATTTCTGGCAATATGACCAGCAGTACCACAGTTGAAACAGATTTGTTTATTATCATTTGAAGTGGTACTGCTCTTGTCAGATTTCTGGTTTTTCTTATCTTTTCTAGCATTAGCACATTCGCAAGAACAAGCACTAGGTTGTGTTGCAAACGTGGAAGAGGTAGAGCCACTCGAATCAGATTTAGCAACATAATCAGAAACAACATCATTATTTTCAATCTTATCATTCTGAAATTACACGCCACCAGAAACAAACACATCAGTTTTAGAATTTAAGACAGACTCATCACAAAACTCAACACCAAATTTAGACACAGAGTTATTTGATTCAGACTTTTCAGCTTCATGCTCCCCCCTGAACTACTGACACATCTGCACTTAAGGTAGAAATATTAGTATCCAAAATTTTATCAGTAGAGCTTGTTGCTTGTTCAGCAGCAGGCTTTCTGTAACGCCCGGGTTTCGGGGCTAAGCATTTTTAGACGATGTAATAGTCTAGGTCAACTATTGTAACTCTTTTGATGTAATAAAGATGAAATATTTGAGTATTTTGTGAATTATGTGAATTTATGTGCTTATTATTTAATTATAAATGTATAATTAATAAACAATAAAAATAAGCGTCAAAATGAAATGTTAGATAAACCCGATATCTATGAAGGATGTGGTAGTGGTCGTGACAAGGTTTCTGAATATATAAAGAATGCCAAAATCCGAGTTATAACGAAGAAGTTATGACCCGACAAAGTTTCACGACGGAACCGACACGATACCGGGAAGCATAAATAGTGAATTTACGATAAAGCTAGTTTTAGCCTTAGCGATCTAAACGAAAGTCGTAGAGTTCGTTAAACCGAAAGCGTGCATAAAAAGAATGCCCAAATCTGACTTTATATGAGGAAGTTATGATTTTTCTAAGTTTCAGCTTAGCGATATACAGCCCAAATACTCGATTTGAGATCGAGCGGTTTTTAGCCGACACAACCTAAACGAGAATTGAAGATCTCGTTAATAGTAATGCAACGGTAAAAAGACAGACGAAAACGGACGTCGGATGAAGAAGTTATAAATTTTTAACGGACTAATCCTGTCCCGGCCTGTTAAAAATTTAACTGTTAAAATAAATTCAAAATTAGCCGACGGAGTCTAAACGAAAGTTGTAGATTACGTTCCCGCCTACGCGTGGATATAAAGAACGTCGAAAACGGAGTTCATATGAAGAAGATATGAATTTCCAAAGTTTTTAAAATAATTAATATTTATTTATCTATTTATTTATTATTCGACCGGAGGAATCTACTTTACACCGGAGAAAAAGGAAAAGGAGCCGGCAACTAATCGAGTACTGCTAGGTGACGTATGCAGTGACGTCGTGTACGCCCAGCGTACGTTGAGATTACGCCCAACGTACTGAGTACGCCCAACGTACTTGAAGTTACGCCCAGCGTAATCGGGGTTTCCAGCGACTATAAATAGAGACCGAAGTTCAGCCATTTTCCTTACCAATATTCATTCTTTCTCTCTAAATTTTGCCTTGGTTTGCGTGCCAATAATATCCCGAAGCCCCGATATTATTCCCGAGCCCCGAAGCAAGTTTTGAAGCCCCGAGGATCCCGAGAAGCGCAACTCTCGAGCCGAAGCTCTGCTCGCGAGAAGCTCGTTTTTTTGTGAAGATCTTCCAGGACTACCGAGGAATACTACTTCTACAAGTCGTAGTGCTGTCCAGTTATCTTCTGAACAAGTGACTGTGTAGTTACTTTCTTCTAACGCATATTATGAAGTATTTATTATAAAATATGTGTGATGTGTATATTTGGTTGTTATATGTGTGAATGTATATTCACTTTCTGCTATCTCATATATATGATATATTATCTATAAAATATGTGTTATATGTGTGTGCCTTATCTGTTATGTGGAATATATATTAAATGAACATGCTTTACAGGTTTTAAAACTACGCATAAAAATATATATTTTTATCTACTAATATGTTGGGTAGAACATGGGTAGATAGTTGATGTGTGATAAACAGATGAGAGGCCTCGATGTTGTTGTTGATCTAGTCATCTAGCGGAGTATGGATGACGACCACGGACTCTTCTAGGCAGTCCAGTGGAACACTAGCAGGCTCATAACCTGTAGGTGTTGCGAACGACGTGTTCACCGGTGTACTCTACTCCCCCACATGGTTGCCTTTAGGACATCTATTGTTGAGGAAACCCCTTAGCAGTAATGTCCGTCCCGATGAACTTTCCTAGATTAGGTCCCTTTAGATAGATGTTATTTTAGGGACGTAAAGTGAGGATAACGGGAATGGGTAATCGGGTTATTGTTGGTGGGTAAAAATTAAATATAATTATTTATTGCGGGTTGAAAACCCTATATGCTCACCAGGCTCCCAAGCCTGACCCACTCAGTTTATTTGTATTACAGGAAGTGGCGCAAGGGCATAAGATGGATGAATCATCAAGTTGTTTTGTTTATGAGCCTTTATATGAATTCAACTGTTGTATTGCTTGTAATATTTGTTTATGCTTTTGGTCTGTTTATCGGAACATGACATCCCGAATATTGTTATAAAATGATTATGCATCTTTGATAAAATGCTTTGATAAACTTTATTTTATCATATTTTGTTTTGGGACAAATTCCGCAACTCTTTTGAATAAAAGAAAAAGATTTACTCTGAAAATATTTTTAAAAGCATAAATAAAACCGGTCTTTTCTGGCCGAGATTTTGGGGATGTCACAGTTGGTATCAGAGCATTAGTTTAAGCGAACTAGAAATTTGTAGGATTTCTAGACTTAAACGTAGAATGCTAAGCGATGATTGTGAGGTGTGAACACTAGCTTATTTTAGGAATTGTGCCTAAAATGCTTTTATGTGCTAAATGATTTATGCCGTATATGCTGTTATTTGTTCGGATCTATGGTCTGTTGCCGACCGGATCTGGAAACCTTATGTGTTTAGGATTCTAAACGTACGACTACGATATTAGAACTAACATGTAAACGTTTCGGAAAGATAAGGATGATTTAAACGTCTATCCTGAATAAAGATCTAAATTCACCTTATTCGGGGTATAGATCAAAATGACAAGAACCCGCAGTGGAGCTGGAAACGCAAACGAAAACAGGCATCGACCACCTGTAATTGAGCAAATACCTGTTGTAGCTGCAGCACCTGAGCCAGTAACGATGGCTGGTGTACAATTGATGATTCAGGCGATGTTGGATAATCAGATGGAAGAAACTAGACGTCTGCTTCGACAAAATCGTGAAGAACTTTCAATCCAAGTTGAAGAGCCCGAAGTGAATGGAGGGCCATCGGAAGGTGGAAACTTCAGTGGTACCGTTGGTCAAGACAACCCACAAATTGTTAGACAAGGCAATCGTAATGGAGGAATTATTGCCTATCAAACTTAACGGTTTCGACATCGTGTTGGGAATGGATTGGCTTAGCACCAATGATGCGGAAATACTGTGCAAAAAGAAGATTGTAAAAGTAAACCCGCCTGGGAAAGAGTCGTTTATGGTGTATGGGGACAAACGCAGGGTAAATTCTGGAATCATTTCTCTAATGAAAGCCAGAAAATGTTTGACCAAGGGATGTACATCATATTTAGCATTCGTGATCGATGCTAAGAAGGAAAAGAAGGTGATACAGAGCATTCCTGTCGTGTGTGATTATCCGGAAGTATTTCCCGAAGATCTTCCCGGATTACCGCCTGATCGACAAGTAGAATTCTGTATTGACTTGTTACCAGGAACGACACCAATAGCAAAAGCACCTTACCGATTAGCACCGACGGAGATGAAGGAGCTGATGATGCAACTTCAAGAGTTATTGGACAAAGGTTTCATTAGACCTAGTTCATCACCCTGGGGAGCTCCGGTGTTATTCGTGAAAAAGAAAGATGGAAGTATGAGAATGTGTATTGATTACAGAGAGCTGAACAAGGCAACAATAAAGAATAAATATCCGTTGCCAAGGATTGATGACCTGTTCGATCAACTGCAAGGTTCAAGTTATTTCTCAAAGATCGATCTTAGGTCAGGATATCATCAACTGAAGGTGAGAGATCAGGATATTGAGAAGACTGCGTTCAGAACGAGATATGGACACTACGAGTTCTTGGTTATGTCGTTTGGACTAACTAATGCTCCAGCAGCATTCATGGATCTGATGAACAGGGTTTGTAAACCATTCCTCGATAAATCCGTGATAGTGTTCATAGATGACATTCTCATCTACTCGAAAAGCCAAGAAGAGCATGGTAGACACTTGCGGGAAGTGTTAGAAGTCTTGAAGAAGGAGAAGCTGTATGCTAAATTCTCCAAATGTGATTTTTGGATTCGAGAAGTCCAATTCTTGGGTCACGTGGTCAACCAAGAAGGGATAATGGTCGATCCAGCAAAGATTGAAGCGGTAATGAAGTGGGAACAACCAAAAAGTCCCACGGAGATCCGAAGCTTTTTAGGATTAGCCGGATATTAACGAAGGTTTATCCAAGGATTTTCTTCAATCGCTAGTCCATTAACAGCGTTAACCCACAAAGGAGCTACCTATGCTTGGAGTGATAAGCATAAAGAAGCATTCGAGAAGCTAAAGAAGAAACTATGCGAGGCACCGATACTTTCTCTACCCAATGGAGTTGAAGACTTCGCTGTTTATAGTGATGCGTCTGGTGTTGGGTTGGGTTGTGTTTTGACCCAAAGAGAAAAGGTGATCGCATATGCGTCTCGAAAGTTGAAGGAACATGAAAAGAACTACCCGACTCATGACTTGGAGTTGGCGGCGGTAGTTTTCGCTCTAAAAATATGGAGGCATTACCTCTATGGCACGAAGTGCAAACTTTTCACCGATCATAAGAGTCTCCAATATCTCTTTAATCAGAAAGAATTGAACATGAGGCAACGACGCTGGCTAGAATTACTCAAGGACTATGACTGTGAGATACTTTACCACCCCGGTAAAGAAATCGTTGTCGCTGATGCTCTCAGTCGAAAAGTCAACCTTGAAAGAAAAAGGCCAAGAGCGTTGAGAATAGAAGTTGTCTCGACCATTGTGGAAAGTATCAGGGAAGCTCAAGAAGAAGCCTCAGAGAAGAGTGACCGAAAAGAAGAACGTTTGGGAAAAACATTACTGTTTGGTACAAACGGTCAAGGACTAAAGGTATTCCAAGATCGGATTTGGGTACCTAAGACTGGAGGAATAAGAGATCTTCTGATGGAAGAAGCTCACAAAACCATGTACTCGATTCATCCCGGTAGCACTAAAATGTATAGGGACCTAAAACCCTACTACTGGTGGCCGACGATGAAGCTCGACGTTGCGAAATATGTGGCCGAGTGTGTAACTTGTGCAAGAGTTAAGGCACAACATCAGAAACCATATGGGAGTTTAGAACCCTTACCTATACCCATGGGTAAATGGGAAGACATCACCATGGATTTTGTGACTAAACTACCCAGGACGAAGAACGGTCACGACATGATTTGGGTGGTCGTGGATCGTTTCACAAAGAGTGCACACTTCATAGCTGCCAATGAAAGGTGGTCTATGGATAAGCTTGCAAATGCTTACGTGAAGGAAATTGTGAGACTTCACGGTGTTCCTCTAACAATTGTATCGGATCGTGATAGTCGTTTCACGTCAAGGTTTTGGAGAAGTCTACAAGAGGAATTGGGTACGAAGTTATGTCTGAGTACAACTTACCATCCGCAGACTGATGGTCAGAGTGAAAGAACGATTCAAACGCTTGAAGATATGTTGAGAGCACGTGCCCTCGAGTTCCAAGGTAACTGGGATGAGCACTTACCTTTGGTAGAATTTTCCTACAACAACAGTTTCCACTCGAGCATCAAGATGGCACCTTATCAAGCTTTGTATGGACAAAAGTGTCGTACGCCTTCTTGTTGGCTTGAGGCTGGCGAAAAGCAGTTTATGGGCCCCGAGATAGTCCATGAGACTGCTGAGAAGCTGAAGGTGATCAGGGAAAGGATGTTAGCAGCTCAGGATCGTCAGAAGAGCTATGCTGACAAGAAAAGACGACCGATGACCTTCGAAGTTGGGGATTCCGTTTTGCTTAAAGTCTCACTGTGGAAAGGACTTATACGATTCGGGAAACGAGGAAAGTTGAGTCCAAGGTTTATTGGACCGTTCAAAGTTCTTCAGAAGATTGGGAACCAAGCTTACAAGCTGGAATTGCCCGAAGAACTCGATGGTGTTCATAACACCTTCCATATATGTTATCTGAGGAAATTCACGGGAGAAGTTCCCGACATAATTCCGATCTCGGAGTTAAGAATGGATGAGAATAAGAGGCTAATCGAAGAGCCCGAGGCAATTGTTGACCGTAAGATTAAGAAGTTACGACGCAAGATGGTCGACTTAGTGCTAGTCCGATGGAAACATTCGAATGGGCCGAATCTCACTTGGGAAACAGAGGATGACATGATGAGTCGCTATCCGCATCTGATTGCTGACGCATGATTCCGGGACGGAATCATCCTAAGGGGGAGAGAATTGTAACGCCCGGGTTTCGGGGCTAAGCATTTTTAGACGATGTAATAGTCTAGGTCAACTATTGTAACTCTTTTGATGTAATAAAGATGAAATATTTGAGTATTTTGTGAATTATGTGAATTTATGTGCTTATTATTTAATTATAAATGTATAATTAATAAAGAATAAAAATAAGCGTCAAAATGAAATGTTAGATAAACCCGATATCTATGAAGGATGTGGTAGTGGTCGTGACAAGGTTTCCGAATATATAAAGAATGCCAAAATCCGAGTTATAACGAAGAAGTTATGACCCGACGAAGTTTCACGACGGAACCGACACGATACCGGGAAGCGTAAATAGTGAATTTACGATAAAGCTAGTTTTAGCCTTAGCGATCTAAACGAAAGTCGTAGAGTTCGTTAAACCGAAAGCGTGCATAAAAAGAATGCCCAAATCTGACTTCATATGAGGAAGTTATGATTTTTCTAAGTTTCAGCTTAGCGGTATACATCCCAAATACTCGATTTGAGATCGAGCGGTTTTTAGCCGACATAACCTAAACGAGAATTGAAGATCTCGTTAATAGTAATGCAACGGTAAAAAGACAGACGAAAACGGACGTCGGATGAAGAAGTTATAAATTTTTAACGGACTAATCCTGTCCCGGCCTGTTAAAAATTTAACTGTTAAAATAAATTCAAAATTAGCCGACGGAGTCTAAACGAAAGTTGTAGATTACGTTCCCGCCTACGCGTGGATATAAAGAACGTCGAAAACGGAGTTCATATGAAGAAGATATGAATTTCCAAAGTTTTTAAAATAATTAATATTTATTTATCTATTTATTTATTATTCGACCGGAGGAATCTACTTTACACCGGAGAAAAAGGAAAAGGAGCCGGCAACTAATCGAGTACTGCTAGGTGACGTATGCAGTGACGTCGTGTACGCCTAGCGTACGTTGAGATTACGCCCAGCGTACTGAGTACGCCCAGCGTACTTGAAGTTACGCCCAGCGTAATCGGGGTTTCTAGCGACTATAAATAGAGACCGAAGTTCAGCCATTTTCCTTACCAATATTCATTCTTTCTCTCTAAATTTTGCCTTGGTTTGCGTGCCAATAATATCTCGAAGCCCCGATATTATTCTCGAGCCCCGAAGCAAGTTTTGAAGCCCCGAGGATCCCGAGAAGCGCAACTCTCGAGCCGAAGCTCTGCTCGCGAGAAGCTCGTTTTTTTGTAAAGATCTTCCAGGACTACCGAGGAATACTACTTCTACAAGTCGTAGTGTTGTCCGGTTATCTTCTGAACAAGTGAGTGTGTAGTTACTTTCTTCTAACGCATATTATGAAGTATTTATTATAAAATATGTGTGATGTGTATATTTGGTTGTTATATGTGTGAATGTATATTCACTTTCTGCTATCTCATATATATGATATATTATCTATGAAATATGTGTTATATGTGTGTGCCTTATCTGTTATGTGGAATATATATTAAATGAACATGCTTTACAGGTTTTAAAACTACGCATAAAAATATATATTTTTATCTACTAATATGTTGGGTAGAACATGGGTAGATAGTTGATGTGTGATAAACAGATGAGAGGCCTCGATGTTGTTGTTGATCTAGTCATCTAGCGGAGTATGGATGACGACCACAGACTTTTCTAGGCAGTCCAGTGGAACACTAGTAGGCTCATAACCTGTAGGTGTTGTGAACGACGTGTTCACCGGTGTACTCTACTCCCCCACATGGTTGCCTTTAGGACATCTATTGTTGAGGAAACCCCTTAGCAGTAATGTCCGTCCCGATGAACTTTCCTAGATTAGGTCCCTTTAGATAGATGTTATTTTAGGGACGTAAAGTGAAAACCCTATATGCTCACCAGGCTCCCAAGCCTGACCCACTCAGTTTATTTGTATTACAGGAAGTGGCGCAAGGGCATAAGATGGATGAATCATCAAGTTGTTTTGTTTATGAGCCTTTATATGAATTCAACTGTTGTATTGCTTGTAATATTTGTTTATGCTTTTGGTCTGTTTATCGGAACATGAAATCCCGAATATTGTTATAAAATGATTATGCATCTTTGATAAAATGCTTTGATAAACTTTATTTTATCATATTTTGTTTTGGGACAAATTCCGCAACTCTTTTGAATAAAAGAAAAAGATTTACTCTGAAAATATTTTTAAAAGCATAAATAAAACCGGTCTTTTCTGGCCGAGATTTTGGGGATGTCACACTTTCCATAAATCATGAAAGGTTCTCTATCAATTTCTTCTTGAGATAGAGGAATAACATTGTAAGTATGATTAAATGGAGGAGGGACATTCTCAAGACCTAATCCTACTTTCTTTTGGTTTCCACAGGTAATGTCCTTCCACTGCATTTGTTTCTCAATCATTTTTGCAACTACTTCACTTGAACCATCGAACTTGTTAAAAATAAATTCAGTATTTTCAAGACGATTTTTCAATGAGTTAAGTTCAGAGGTCACAACAGCAAATTTTCTTTTGATATGATCATAGTTTTCGCATTTTTTGCTGTAATCTTCTTGTAGTTTCTTAAAGTCCTTTATTTTATTCTCTAAGTGTGTTTTTAAAGGCTTTTGATTTTTCCTAAGTGTGTAACCCTCATACTTAAGGTCCTCGTTCTCTCTCTTGATTAATTCAATTTGCTCACGTAAGAATTTAACAGTTTTTATACAAGATTGATAGCAGCCAAATTTACTGACCTCGAGTTTAACTAGCTCAGAAGAAGTTTGCACCATGAACGCAAACTGAAGATTCATCATTTCCTCTTCTGGGTCTTTTTCTTCTTCTTCCTCCACACTATCCTTGATCTGAGCAAGATGCGCATTTTCAGGTCCTGAAATATTCAGAGCCTGAATTTGATCTTCCCAATCAAAGGATTGGGCTACCATCGCCAAGTTGGCAGTATGATTGCTTGAAGAAGATCCCTTGTTGACATAGGTCACCGGTACCATGGTTCTTTCAGAGTTCTCTCTTCGGTCTGGCCTTGGACACTCCCTTGCAAAATGACCAGGCTCATGACAATTGTAGCATCTCAGCTTCCCTTTGTTGAACCCCACTTTCTTGTCAGAGTTTACACTCCAGTTGTTTTTCCCCGTCTTCTTGGAGAACTACTTTGCTCTAAAGACAGCCATGGCCATTTGCCAAGTGATGTCCATCTCCTCCACATCCTCAGGATGGATCTGGTCTAGGTCAGCAAAAGATAATTGTGGGGAAAGCTCTCCAGCCACAAAAGCGTTGTAACAGTTCACCAGACCAGTGGCGAGGGCCAGATTTTCTTCTTTTTCTTGAGAAATGAACCCTTGAGATTGACTAGGTGCAGTTGTGGATGAACCAACAATAGAACCAATTTGTTGAGATAAAGTTTGAGGTTGAGAAACTTGAATATGTTGCATTTGAGGGATCACGTAGGAGGTAGGTTGATGAGTCACATAGGGTTGAACTTGTGGAACATGAGAAACTGGAGGAATTTGAGAGGTAGTAAAGCTTGAAAAACTAGTGTTGTTGGTGGTTTGGATCCCAAGATTTGCTGTGGAGTATGAATTAACATGATTAATTTCCCTTTGCTTATCATCGAGATCACAAGCCTTAATGATTGCCATTGTTTCAACCAAACTTAAACGGTTCAGATCTTTGGTCTTTTTGATCACTGAGACATTCATATCCCAGGACTTTGGTAAAGAATTCAACAATTTCTTGTTGATCTCAGATTGTGTAATCATAACACCAGCAGAGCTTATTTCTGTGGTAAGTGTGATAAACCTTTGCAACTGATTTTCAATTGTTTCTCGCCAGACATGGTTAAACATATTGAACTTCTGTCGCAACATGTCTTGGCGACTCTGTTTCATGTCTTCATTGCCTTCATAGACTTCAATCAGTGCTTCCCATAAAGCCTTTGCTGACGTATATTCACGGAAACCTTGAGCAATTTCCGGAGATAATGCCATGGTAAGTGTAGCAAGAGCCTTTTCCTGCTCCTCGACTCTCTCAAAATCATCGTCCGTGTAATTTTCAATCCACTTGTCAGTTATGGTTCCATCTTCCAGTGTAATTGTCATGCGGATTGGACCTCTTAGAATACTGCGCCATATCTTGAAATCTTTCATTTTGATATACTTTTCAATCCGATATTTCCATTCAGGAAATCCTTCTGCCGACAACAACCGGGGAATGCGAGAAGTGGTACCCATAATAGCATCCAATTCACGATGAGCAGACATGCTTTGAGATTCCATTTTTGAACAACAAAAATTTCTTTAATTAATATAAGTGTGGCCGCACACTCCAACCGTACACCCTTACAGTATACTCAACCGCACACTCTAACAGCACACTCAACAGTACACTCCAACCGCACACTCAACAGTATACTCAACCGTACACGCAATCGCTCACTCAACCGCACACGCCAACCGTACACAACAACCGTACACGCCAACCGTACACGCCAACCGTACACTTGGCAGCACTCGTTCAACCGTACTCCATTAAAGTTTCAACCGCACACCCAAAAATACTGGATTTTTGAATGAATTTTGGTTCCAAACTTAGTAAAAACAATGATTAGAAGCAGTTTCTCAATAAATATTATAAATGCACCTCAAAAACTACAACTATCTTCAACTGCACACTCTTATTATTCTTCAAATTGACACTGAATTGGCTCTGATACCAATTGTAATTGGCTCTGATACCAATTGTAAGTCCCGATCTATAGATCCAAATCAGTGATCAATGAATTGCAACCAATCAAACAAAGTGTAGAAGGAGTAGAAGGAGAATAAAGCCAAGCATGCACACATCTATTACGTATAAATGTCAGGTACACCTTAGGAAACACACACACATACGTCACTCTTTTCTGACACACTGACACAACCTATTTATACCACATGAAGCAGCACACAAGTGTGCAGCCGCACACACGTGTACGGCCACACACAGCGTGTGCGGCCGCACACACATGTATGGCCGCACCCACCCATTAACATACCACAACCACCACAACACACTCTAACATCCTACCTGTGATACAAATATACTGAGTGGGTCAGGTTGGGAAACCTGGTGAGCACATAGGGTTTTCAACCCACAATAATATAATTATTATGTTTAAACATCAAAGAATCAACCCAATTACCCATCCCCATTATCTTCTTTATCTTTTAAGGATTTACCCTAAGAATTATCTATCACTCATTCCTAAGGATTCATCCTAAGGAATAGGCACGAAGTCACATCGTCGCCAAGGTTTATACAACAGGCACTAAGTCCATAGCTTCCAGGGTTTATCTAATAGGCACGAAGTCACATCATCGCCAAGGTTTATACAACAGGCACTAAGTCCATAGCTGCCAGGGTTTATCTAATAGGCACGCAGTCACATCGTCGCCAAGGTTTATACAACATGCACTAAGTCCATAGCTGCCAAGGTTTATACAACGGGTGCTAAGTCCATAGCTCATTTATCGACAGTATTATTTTCAGCAATCCACCCGAAATACATGTCAATGGGTTTTTAGAGTACACCGGGTGAACACGTCGTTCACAACACCTACAGGTTGCGAGCCTACTAGTGTTCCACAGACCGTCTAGGATAGTCCATGGTTGTCATCCATACTCTGCTAGATGACGTGGCCAATGTTTGGGTAAAGGATTTTCTCACTTCTCACCTCTCACCCTTGTCTCATGATCTATATCACCTTTCATCTCACCTTCCAACTCATATTTCATCACACAACCACTATTTTATCTACCCATGTTTTACCCCAACATCTTTGTAGATACAAAATATATATACAGTTTAAATCATTTAAAACATATATAAAATCGATCATCCAGCATAGATAGCAAGTATACAGATAATATGCACACATAGCACATAATTTATATAAAATACTTCATATCTATGTGTAAGATGAAAATAATATGCACTCACCTTAGCTGCATGAGTTGATAGAATCTAACTAGAAACGGTCAGCGCTTCATGATCATCGGGCTCGGGAAGCGGAAACGGCTTCAGCAAATGAGAGAGAAAGAAAGTAGAAGGTGTAAGGAATGAAAGGGTCTTGATCGCTATTTATAGGCTGTTCTGGGCCCATTCACGTCGTGATCATGATAGGCACATTTTGTGAGGGGATTTCGAAGGTTTTTGAAAGGGTTTGATTAGTAATCATTTGGAAACATTATTTCTAGTATTTGTAAGTTGTAATTGCACGTTATTTCCATCCTTTAAACTTGTGATCTTGTTCTAGCCATGTGTGGCTAGAACCCTAGTTTCTCCAATTTCATGTTTTGACTTCTTGGTAGTGACTTCAATCATATGACATGATGTTTTTTCTTAATTTCTATCTAATGAATTTGATTTTGCTTTAATCGAATGTTTGATTCTAATTGTGATTCTTATTGGCCATTTGAATTAGGGTTAGGCAATTCAAGTTATCTCTTTTACAAAATCCGCAATTGTTTTGTGAAATTAAACAAGTAACAAGCATTAAATTGATCTCTATTGAATGAATTTAGTGTAAATCTTACTCATACACTCTTACACTCCCGAGCTTGTGAGGAGTATTGGGTGTTGTTGGGGACATTCACATAAAGCTTCATGCAATCTTTTAATCTAATTCTAAGAGCTTGTTTAGATTAGGTTAGTAAGGTTAGGGTTAATCAAAGAGCTTGTTTTGGTTAATTAATGTGGTGAAGGGGAAGTGTTAGAGCTTGTTAACACTTTCAAGTACCGACTTAGATAGAACTGAACAAATATTATGTCATATTTGAATCACATTGCTATGTTGTCATACATGAAGTTGGAGTCCTTACAAAATCGGAATTTAATTCACTAATTTAGCTAATTACTTGTGTTTTTAATTTGTTTGTTTAATCATTGCATTCAACTCCCCCTCTTTGCTGTTGGTGACCATAGTACCTTGCGCAAAGAGATATAGACTAATTATCCCGTGTCTCTGTGGATCGACCCTACTTGCTTTGTACTACCTTTTAGTGCAATATAGTGGGATTCTTTTGGAGTATATCGTACCCCTGTATTTATTGGGTTTGACACGCTTAACTGGCGGTCGGTCAATACTGACATGATAACTGTTGTTGTAGGAGAACTCGTCTAGTGGAAGGTAAGTATCCCAACTCCCTCTAAAATCTAGCACACAAGCCCGTAGCATATCTTTGAGCGAATGAATCGTATGCTCGCTTTGTCCGTCAGTATGAGGATGGTATGATGTACTAAAAAGCAGATGAGTACCCAACTCCTCATGAACCTTCCTCCAAAACTAGGAGGTGAAACGAACATCCCGGTCCGAAACCACCCTGTGCCAAACTACCACCTCCCAAATGTAGATTCCAGCTAACTTCTCAGCGGATATGCTCTCGGCAATTGATGTGACATGCATACTCTTCGTCAATCGATCAAAAATGACCCAGATAGAACCAACTCCATCTACCATCCTTGGCAATTTTGTGATGAAATCCATGGTAATCTCTTCCTACTTCCACATGGGAATGGTTAAGGGCTGCATCTTTTCGTGGGGTCTCTGATGCTCGACCTTGACTTTCCTGCAAGTCAAGCATCACACAACAAACCAAGCTATCTCCCTTTTCATAGATGGCCACCAATAGCTCATCCTCAGATCCCTATACATCTTCATGGCCCCCGGATGGATAGAAAACCTTTATTTATATGCCTCCTCGAGAACTGTCCGCCTCACCCTACCTGCTGTCGGAACCCAAACTCTACTGCAGTGAGTCAACAACCCCCGACTATCTCTGAAAAATAAGGGAATCTGCCCCCTCATCCGCTCGGCCTACCAATTCTCCTTTTGCAATCCCTCCACCAGAGCCTTCTTGATCAAATACAACAAAGGCAAAGTGACAATCATCGTCAAGCAGATATCCCTAATAGAAGAACTCATGGCCTTGCGGCTCAAAGCATCAGCCACCATATTGGCTTTCCCAAGGTGGTACATGATCTCACAATCATAATCCTTTACCACATCCAACCACATCCTCTGCTACATGTTCGAATTACGCTGATCCATCAAATATATCAAACTCTTGTGGCCAGTGTAAACAGTACACCTAACCCCATACAAGTAGTGCCTCCAAATATTGAGCGCGAAAACCACCACCCCCAATTCCAAATCATGCGTAGGATAATTCGCCTCACGAGGCTTCAACTGCGTTGAAGCGTAAGCAATCACGTGACCCCTCTTCATAAGAACATCTCCTAATCCTAAAATAGATGCGTCACAGTAAACCACAAAATCATCCAAACCTTCAGGAAGTGCAAGAATCGGGGCCTCGCACAACTTCTGCCTTAGATTCTCAAAAGCCAATTGTTGATCAGGCCCCCACCGAAAAGTCGCATTCTTCTTTGTCAAACAGGTAAATGGCACTGAAATCTTGGAGAAATCTTGGATAAATCTCCGATAATACCCTGCGAGACCTAAGAAACTCCGAATCTTAGATGCGGTCCTCGGAACCTCCCATCGCATCACGGACTCAATCTTGGCCGGGTCGACCAAGATACCCTTCTGGTTGACGATGTGCCCTAGCAACTGCACTTCACGCAACCATTATTCACATTTGGAGAATTTGGCATAAAGCCTCTCCCTCCTCAGGGTCTCCAACACATCTCACAAATGTTCCTCGTGTTTTTCCTTGGTCTTGGAGTAGAAAAAAATATCATCACTGAATACAATCACATACCGATCCAACATCGCCTGCAGACTTGGTTCATGAGATCTATGTATTGGATAAGGTGTCAAAGTCCATAACTATATTTGAGATGTACTTGACCCGATTCGGCATGGTCCATTTGGGTTGCACTTCACCGAACAATTTATATAGATAACCTTTTGAGAATAGTATAAGTTATGATTTATTAATATATTATAAGTTATAATATATTAATATGAAATCATATTATTTAATTAGTATTGATCTAGAATTAATTTAGAATTAATTTGGTGATAAAAAAGGTAACTAATTAAATATGGACTCTTGTATTTATATAGTGTGGGCTATTGCTTATTTAGAATGGGCTAGGCTTGCATGGAAAGTCCATGGATAGTCCATGGAGCTTTAACCCATGGATCTCATGGAAATGAAAGGTCATGGGTATTAGGGTTTACATGGATGTAACCCTAATCCACCACACTATATAAAGGAGTCCTTGGCACTTGAAATTGCACTAGTTTTTGTGTGAGAACTAAGGGTGGCCGATTTCTAGAAGTGTTCTACTATTCTCTCAAGTTTCCAAGGTTTGTGGTGATTTGTGACTTCCATTTGAGGCATCCACATTATTGGTGCTAGGCTCTCAAACTCCACGCAATCAACCACTACTAAAAGGTGTGTAACTCTACTAGCTTATTATGTTTCAAAGTTCCCCATGCCATGCTAGTTAGGTTAAGAACCTTGGAAAAACAAATTTGCATGTATCTTAGTAAAACATAGATCCAAGGTTTCTAGGGTTGCATGTACACCATAGGAGTGTTAGAAAACTCAAATCCCATCAGTGGTATCAGAGCCTAGGCTTGTTTTCTTGATACTTGATGCAAATTGTTGAAAAAAAGTTGAAAATTATGCATTCTGCTGAAGGAAATCGCCGAGTCCATGGGGGGGGGGGGGGGGGGGGCTCGACGAGTCCATGTGTAAAATCATCCTACTCGTCGAGTAGGTTCATACACTCGACGAGTAGAATGCTCAGAATGCAGTTTTTCGAGTTTTGCTGCTGGAAATGGACTAGAAACATTACCCTAAAGTGTTTTGGTCTTATAAAACTTGTTTTAGATGGTGTAATGGTTATGATAATCCATTTTCAATGGCTATTATCAAAATTTCAAGTTTTGTATGGTTTATTTATGATTCTTGAAATTGTTGATATGAATGTTCATACACTTATGAGTTTAGAAGATCATAGGAATTATTTGCAACTTGCTTGTTAGTTTAATTCTTGATCTTGATGTGTTTTAATGGAATCCATAATTTGTCCTCAAGTTATGGATTACCAAAAGTCACCCTTTTAAAGTCCATTAATAAACACATATGTTACATAAAATGAAAAGTCTCTCATTTTAATAAACCATTAACTCATAAGTTATGAAAGATGAAAAGTTTTGAAAGTTACAAAACTTTCCCTCAAGTTTTGGAACATGTGAAGTCTCACACATTTTAGTAAACTTTAGTTCCAACCCCTAGAATTTTAAAAGTTAAAATTCAACCCTTATACTTTATAATATTATAAGTTAACAATATATATATATATATATATATATATATATATATATATGTGTATATATATATATATATATATATATATATATATATATATATATATATATATATATATATATATATATATATATATATATATATAAGAACAAGTCGTTTTACCGTTAGTAGGCCTCATTCACGAAGCCGATCTATAAGGGGGGTATAAGGTTGTTACCTATAAAATGGCAGCTTAATGGGTGTCCACTCTCACCCACCGTTTCCTTGACTGGTGGAGGGTCGTTAGCCGAACGGGTAGGACAATGACTTTAATCCTCATTAAATGTATGATGAATGTAAAGTAACTAAATGTTTTATAAATTCCCAATCTTAGTTACTTTAGGAAAATGTGAATAAGGTGCTAACCCATGAAATTATACTTTGCACTTTGTTTAAGTCGTTAGTGGAGCGTGTGTGGTTAACCGGCACACTAACCTGGACTTAACAAGGTAGGCAAAGAGTGGCTTAAGGTTTATCATAGGTCGGTGGAGCACGTGTGGTTAACCGACACATCGATTGAGTGATAAACATTAAGAGTACCAAGTAATTTGCATGGTTACTTCACACCTTGTTTTGTGATCCTCGGCATCCCAGTCACAAAACTTGAAGGGCACACTCGAGATTGAAACATGCCATTGAAAAGTTCAATGAATCTCAAAGGATCTAGGAGTTTCAAAACCAATTAAAACCTAATAATTTATTTCGTTTTTCATGGTGGAAATTGGTGAATCGTCATTCACCTACCTTCAAATATTTTATAGCTTGGATTACGGCGTCCCTCTTCTAAGTTATACAATATTGTGTTGGGTCCTAGCCTTAATATTACATTTGGGTGTCTTATTAAGGACTATCTTTATATCCAATCTAAACTTGTCTTTCTTCTTTTAATATGTCTTCCAACAATGCTGCTTCTGGCTCAAACCCTACCGACTCCTTCTCTCTCATGAACCTTTGTGGGAGAGTCATCTTCGATGGATCCAACTTTATGGATTGGATCAGGAACATCAGGATGGCCACTCGGTATGAGGACAAAGAATATGTCCTCGACAAGGAGCTTAAGGAACTTAATGAGTCGTCTGCTACTCCTGAGGAGATCGCTGAATACCAGGAACATGAGAGAGATGCCACCAAAGTGGCATGTATCATGTTGGCCACAATGACATCCGAGCTCCAAAAGTCCTATGAGGACTATTACCCTTTTGAGATGCACCAGGTCTTGATGGACTGCTACCATCAAAGTGCTCGTCAAGAGAGGTATGACATCATCTCCTCCATGATAACAACCTGGATGAAGGATGGTGAACCCATCACGGGCCACATGCAGAAAATGCAAAGGTATGTGGACCGTTTGCTGAAATTGAATGTGAACTTCCCCGAGGAGATGGCAATTGACATCATTTTGCACTCCTTACCTTCGTGTTATGATCAATTTCGGATGACATATCACATGAACAAGGAGGAAGTTACACTCAGCAAACTTCAAGGACTTTTGAAGACTGTAGAAAGTGATCTTAAAGGTAAATCGGTTGTTACCACTCCTACTCCTACCACGGCCCCTGTCTTGGTAATCGGACAAGGTAAAGGGAAAAAGAGGAAGAACCCTTAGAAGGGTACCAAGGGAAAGTCCCTTGATGGGTCCTCTTCGAGCGGAACCAAAAGAGGTTCTGTCACTCCTTCTGCCAACCCTAAAGAGGCTGAATGCTTGTATTGCCATGAAAAGTCGCACTAGAAGCGAAACTGCCCAAAGTACCTGCAAGATGTTAAGGATGGGAAAGTGAAACCCAACCATGCTGGTATTTACACTATATTGTCTAATAACTCACCCTATTCTAATTCTTGGGTCCTTGATACAGGTTATGGTATTCACATATGTTCTGATTTGCAGGGACTAAGAAGAAGTGAGAATGTGGAGCATGGGAAGATAAACTTAATCATGGGGAATAGGAAAGCTTCACCTGTCACCAATATTGGAGTTTATTCTTTGTTTCTAAGTAGTGGGTTAACATTAGATTTGAATAAGTGTTGTTACTCGTCTGAAATGGCGAAAAATATTATTTCCTTTCATGTTTTATACAAACAAGGTTTTACCTTTTCGTTTGATAATGAATGTGGTGGTATTAATGCTTTCTTTAATAATGTTCTTTATTCTAAAGCATTACCTTGTGAGGGTGTGTATGAAACTGTGTCAGTTGTAGATAACCTAGGAAATAATGTGTTGTGTATTGATTCTTCCAACAGCTTGGATAAAGCATCATTATGGCATTGTCGTCTTGGACATGTAAGCAAGAAACGCATAGGCAAACTCCAAAAGGATGGAGTCTTGGAGTCATTTGACCTAAATTCAGATGATAGTTGTGAATCTTGCTTGCTTGGGAAAATAACAAAAGTCGCCCTTCACTGGTACTTGTGCTAGGGGTGAGGGTTTGTTGGACCTCATACATGCTGATGTGTGTGGACCCTTTAGAACTGCCATAAGGGATGCTAACCGCTTCTATGTGACTTTTACTGATGATTATAGTAGATATGGATATGTCTATTTAATCAAGCATAAGTCAGAAACCTTTGAAAAGTTCAAGGAGTTTAAACAGGAAGTGGAGAATCAGTTGGGCAGGAACATTAAGATGCTTCGATCCGATCGAGGTGGTGAGTATCTTAGTACAGAGTTCCTTGACTATCTTAAGGAATGTGGGATTGTCTCATAATTGACACCTCCTAGGACTCCACAGTTGAATGGTATGGCTGAGAGGCGTAATCGAACCTTGTTGGATATGGTTCGTTCCATGATGAGTCGAGCTTCGCTACCAATCTCATTTTGGGGGTATGCCTTAGAGACTGCCGCCCATATCCTTAATCTAGTCCCTTCAAAGAAGGTTGCCAAAACACCTCATGAGATGTGGACTGGGAAGGTTCCCAATCTAGATCACATCAAGATTTGGGGTTGCGAGGCTTTTGTGAGGCGCGAGACTCAGGATAAGCTTGAACCTCAAAGTGATAGGTGTATTTTCATCGGCTACCCATAGAAATCCTTTGGTTACCTCTTCTACAGACCCAGTGATAATGTGGTTTTTTTAGCAAGGAGAGGAGTCTTTCGCGAGAGAGAGTTCATAAGCCAAGGAAACAGTGGGAGGCAAATTGACCTTGAAACAATTCAAGAGTCAAGTGGTGAAGGAACCTCAAACCCTAGCAATCAACCTGAGGAGGAAACTCCTGTTGATCCGACTGATGAGTCTGTACCTCTGAGGCATTCCACGAGAGTTAGGAATGCACCTGAGCATTACTATGGTTTCCATATTACTACAGAAGGTGATACACTTATCAGTGATAGCACACGGGTAAGTATGGATGAACCTAACAGTTACACGGAAGCTGTGGCAGGCCCTGAGGCTGCTAAATGGAAAGAGGTTATGGACAGCGAGATACATTCCATCTATGACAATCAAGTTTGGAACTTGGTTGACAATGTGCCAGGTCGTAAGACAGTCGGGTGCAAATGGATCTGCAAGAAGAAGACCGACATGTATGGTAATGTACACACTTATAAGGCACGACTAGTTGCAAAGGGCTTTTCTCAAACTCCGGGAGTTGATTATGATGAGACCTTTTCACCAGTAGCAAAGATTAAGTCTATTAGGGTTATGTTAGCCATTGCTGTATTTAATGATTATGAAATATGGAAAATGGATGTCAAAACCGCTTTCCTTAATGGAAAGTTGGCTGAGGATGTTTACATGAGTCAGCCAGAGGGTTTTGTCAGTACAGAGTACCCTAATAGAGTGTGTAAGCTTGAGAAATACATCTATGGATTGAAACAAGCAACTCGCAGATGGAATCTTTGTTTCGATGAGAAAGTCAAAGAGTTTGGCTTTTCGAGGAGCGAAGATGAATCTTGTGTATATGTCAAGGCTAGTGGGAGTATAGTTAGATTTTTGGTATTGTATGTGGATGACATACTACTCATAGGAAATAACATCCCAACTCTGCAGGAAGTGAAGTTCTGGCTTGGGAAGTGTTTCGCTATGAAGGACCTTGGAGAAGCTGCCTATATCCTAGGGATAAGGATTTTGAGAGACAGGAGTAAAAGACTAATTGGACTTAGTCAGAGCATCTATGTGGACAAAGTGTTGAGAAGGTTCAACATGCAGAACTCCAAGAAAGGTGAGTTACCGATCCAGAGTAACGCTAGACTGAGTAAGACTCAGAGCCCGTGTACAGAGGCTGAGATAGCAGAGATGAGTCGAGTTCTGTATGCTTCCGCTGTAGGCTCGATCATGTATGTTATGACTTGTACTCGTCCTGATGTGGCCTTTGCATTGAGCATGGTCAACAGATATCAGGGGAATCCTGGCAATGATCACTGGACTGCGGTAAAGAACATTCTCAAGTACCTGAGGAGGACTAAGGACTGGGTCCTTACCCTCGGTGGGAGTAATGACTTAAGAGTAGTAGGGTATAGTGATGCTAGCTATCAGACTGATAAGGATAATTTCCGCTCTCAGTCAGGCTGGGTCTTTACCTTAAACGGAGGAGCAATTTCTTGGAAAAGTTCCAAGCAGGAGACAGTGGCCGATTCAACTTGTGAATCAGAGTATATAGCGGCAAGCAAGACAGCAATAGTGAGGTTGCCTTAGCCAAGGAACCGAGAGATCATGGCTGATCCAGACACATTGACAGAAAGTATCACTTCATCAGACATTGAATAGAAGAAGGACTCCTCGTGGCAAAGAGGGTATCATCGGATGAGAACCCAGCAGATCCCCTCACGAAGGGACTGAGTAGGGTTAAGCATCTTCAGCATGCAAGGCACATAGGGCTAAAGGATGATATTAGTTTTGGAAATTAGATAGTTTTTGAAATTTGTAAAGTGTAATTGACATTTGATGATGAATAAAAGTTGTTGTTTATTTATGAGTAAAGTGTTGCTATCTTTTGTTAATCGTTTACTATCATTTCATTTTGCATGTTTTGACTTCCAGAATAATTATGTTATGGTATATCATATTATTCAAACTCTCCACAGTCGGTCATATGTTGGAAGTAGATATGAATCAAGACTGTCATGAGTTGGCTTGTAGATGTCTAAGATGTTGGACATAGCAAGAGTTGCTATAACACTCATGAGTGCTCATAAGTTCTGAGTATTGGGTTCAACCCACACTCACTTGTATCACTTCATGGAATTTATCTTAAGTGATCGTGAGACGGTAATATCATATAAGTCTTTAAACCTAGAGATATGAGTTGTTGACTATGAGTTGATTATACATTGATTGTACGAAAATGCATTGGTAACTCGATGTTATAAAACGTGCCTTTGTGTATAATTCAACAAGTAGTAGAACAAGCATATGAGTCGAAGTTTATCTATTCCTTATTGGATTAGAAGCGATATCTGGGCCCCTCGATGATTTTGTGTTGACCCATGTACCGGGCCCGGTCAGAACTAAATTGATGTGTTCAATTAAGTTCTATGTCAAACAAATCGGAAATCGGGAAACAAACTGCTGGACAATAAGTAAGACATTGTTCCATGTATTTGTCCGACTGATATCTAGAACAGAGGATTATATGATCCCTTATCTAAAATGGCGCTTCATAGTTCATCATAGTTTTAAGAGCTACGATTGCCGGTCGGTTCCTGAAGTCATGCTTGCAACTATAGTTATTAGACTTATCCAAGTGGGAGACTGTTGGATAAGGTGATAAGTCCATAACTATATTTGAGATGTACTTGACCCGACCCGGCATGGTCCATTTGGGTTGCACTTCACCCGAACAATTTATATGGATAACCTTTTGAGAATAGTATAAGTTATGATTTATTAATATATTATAAGTTCTAATATATTAATATGAAATCATATTATTTAATTAGTATTGATCTAGAATTAATTTAGAATTAATTTGGTGATAAAAAAGGTGACTAATTAAATATGGACTCTTGTATTTATATAGTGTGGGCTATTGCTTATTTAGAATGGGCTAGGCTTGCATGGAAAGTCCATGGAGCTATAACCCATGGATCTCATGGAAATAAAAGGTCATGGGTATTAGGGTTTACATGGATGTAGCCCTAATCCACCACACTATATAAAGTAGTCCTTGGCACTTGAAATTGCACTAGTTTTTGTGTGAGAACTAAGGGTGGCCGATTTCTAGAAGTGTTATACTATTCTCTCAAGTTTCCAAGGTTTGTGGTGATTTGTGACTTCCATTTGAGGTATCCACATTATTGGTGCTAGGCTCTCAAACTCCAAGCAATCAACCACTACTAAAAGGTATGTAACTCTACTAACTTATTATGTTTCAAAGTTCCCCATGCCATGCTAGTTAGGTTAAGAACCTTGGAAAAACAAATTTGCATGTATCTTAGTAAAACATAGATCCAAGGTTTCTAGGGTTGCATGTACACCATAGGAGTGTTTGAATGCTCAAATCCCATCACTATGAACGTTGTTGGTGCATTGGTGAGCCCAAATGGCATCACCATGAACTCATAATGACCATAACAAGTCTTGAAGGCTGTCTTCGGTACATCATCATCCCCGAACCTCATCTGATGGTACCCCGATCGTAAATCAATCTTGGAAATGTAAGATGCACCGTGAAGCTAGTAAAACAAGTCGTCAATCCTCGGAAGTAGGTAACGGTTCTTCACCGTTAGCTTATTTAAATTTCGATAATTAATGCACATTATGTGTGAACCATCATTCTGTTTCACAAGCAGAATTGGTGCTCCCCACGGAGAGCTGCTCGGACGAATAAAACTCTTGTCTAGCAGTTCTTGAAACTGCGTAGACAACTCCTGCATCTCATGTGGTTCCAGGCGATACGACGCCTTGGTTATCGGAGCCGCACAAGGAACCAGGTCAATCCGAAACTCAACCTGCCTCTTAGGTGGCACTCCTGGTAAATCCTTGGGAAACACATTGGGGAAATCCCAAACAATGGGCACCGCACTCAACTCCGTCGTGCCCCCAACTCGAGTGTCCGCAACATAAGCTAGGAACCCAGAACAACCCTGCTGCAAATATCTCCTGGCTCTCGCAGCTGAACAGAGATCCGATCCATATGAAGCTCTCTCGCCAGGAATAACTAGTTCTCCCCCACTTGGGGTTCGAACTCTTACCAACTGCCGCTCGCAATCAATCATGGCCCCTTTGGGGCCCAACCAATCCATCCCAATGATTACCTTACTACCGCTCGTAATCAATCATGGCCTCATTAAGGCCCAAACAATCCATCCTGATGATAACCTTTGATCCTCTCAAGAGAATCAACACCAAATCAATAGAGTATCTCTCACTAAACAGATTTGGGACACACCCACGATGAATCCTCAAAGCACTCATAGTACGGTCATCCATAATCTCAACCTCCAGTGGAAAATCCAAAGTCCCGGGAGCATCACAAAACTTCTTGCTAGGTGCAAGAGATACAATGGATCAGGTAGTACCCAAATCAAACAGAACATGAGCGGTCATACCATTGACCAAAAAGGTCCTTATACAAGATCGAAATAATCAAAAGCATAAATACGGAAAGCAATAAAAGATGGAGATAAGTCACATGCCATTAACCACATTCGGCGTTGCACGAGCCTCATCGGTGGTCAGCTGAAATGCTCTGCTCTTCACCACAAGAGCTTCCGCCTTGCCCTGGCATCCATCAATAATCCTCAATGTTGCTGGCATAGGTGCCGCCACTGTTCCCCCTGTCAATTTCGGAAAGCCGGACTTTTTATGGCCGGTCTGAATGCAATGAAAGCAAATTAGAGAACTCTTGGGGTAGTCCATACTCATGTGGCCCGGCTGGCCACTGCTAAAACATGCTGAACCCAACACTCCACACACCCCAATGTGTGGATTAATGCACTTACCGCAGCGGCTACAGCCCTGCGGTCCTCTGACAGATGAGTTAGAAGTCTTGGGCCTCTTAGCCTGGGCCACCGCTGTGTGAACCTGCTCCGGTTTCATCCTCATTCAAAGCTCCAACTCAATCTCCCGCTAATGGTCCTTCTCGATCATATCATTCAATGTCTTGCACCCCGAAAAGCTCAAGAACTCCCTGATATCCTCTCTCAACATGTCATGGTATCTCGTCTTCATCATCTCTTTATCCACAACATATTGTGGGACCAATAAATCTCTGTCTCTGAATTTGGCAGTAATCTCCGCCACAGTCTCAGTAGTCTGGCGAAGGTCCTGGAACTCCCTCGCCAGATGTTGCACCTTAATAGTTGGTGAAAACTCCCTCTGATACCTTTGGACAAAATCCTCCCAGGTCATGACTGCCATTGCCGCTGACCCTACAGCTCGGCTAACCTCCTCTCAACAGTCTCTTGCTTGGTCCCTCAGCAGGCATGATGTAAATCCCACATTTTCCACCTCAGGGAAAAAAATCATCCACTGAGCATTCTCCCTGTCAATGATACAACGTCAGCTAGTGATGGGGTCCTTAGCCCCAAAGAACTCAGGATCTCCATATGCCTTAAACTCTTGGAGTGAGGGAGCTCAAGCTCCTATCTGACCTACAACAATCTCAACTCAAAAAGTCCTGAGCCTTTCATCCATCAGCTCCATAATATCCTCCTTGATGGTACCGAACAGCATAAAAGTATCATCCAAGATGCCGCGAGCAACCTCAGCCGAAATGAACTCGTGTAGACGCTCATAATCGATTTTGTGTCGGAGCCAGAACCAGAGCTAGAACCTCCTCGAGTAATCATCACTATCCTCCAAACTGAAGCACAACATATAAACAATCAACATATGACTCGAGGGGATTCCACTACTTAGGCCTCCTTAGAGTTTCCAGGTCTTCTCTTGTCTCAGGTACAGGTCTTTTGCTTCTAGTAGTATGGGCCCAATACGACCTTTCACACCTACCTATACTTTCCTCAAGATCAGTCCTGATTCCCCTAATTCACCACACTAAAACCATATACCAATCATATGCTATACATCATAGATATCCAAGACTCTCCTAGGAAGTCTTAACTCCCACCACTCGCAATACCAAGAACCTTAATCAACACCACTGGTTGCCTTATGCATGTAAGTTCTACACAAAAAAGGATCACATAGACTGGCAAATGATTATTTTACCCTGAGTCCACAACCAAACAAGGAACATGAAATGAGGCAAAATCGATCATTCTAGGGCGATGCAATCCTAATCGTATACAACTTTGAAAGCATACACTTAGCAATTAACTGAGTCGATATCAATTCCAAGTAATACATAACATCAATTCCCCTAGGCTATAATGCATCACAAAAATTAGACAATTCTATCATATGATTACTGAATGTATCCTTAGCCCTAATCTAGCATGCAATTCTCCTATCAAGCATACTACTGATAATACATGAGTATGGGTAACCTTGGGAACCGCTTACTTGAGCTCGGTTGATTGCACACATCACACCCGTTCTTCTTAGTAAAAATCTTTTTATAAGTTCAATTTCATTTTTCTTAAGAAAAATTATCATTTCCTCAGTTTGAGTTCTAACACACTAAAAAGTGTGACCGAATCCCTCAAATCAAGGCTCTAATACCAACTTGTAACGTCCCGAAAACAGTAATAAAATTTTTCATTTTAAAGTCTACCAAATCATTCATTAATTGTTCAAAATCAATACCAAGTCATAATATTCTAAACATCAGAGTTAATTATTCAAGATGCGGAAATCATGAGGGGAAGATGTTGTGCCATCACGTCGGGCCTTCCCTTTCGAACAGAAAATACCTGAAACCATAAAAATAAATTGTCAGCATGGAGCTTAGTGAGTTCCCCAAAGTACCAAATACCAACCATACAACTGGGCTTGACCCTGGGGTATAATCCAACCCAAAATACACATATAGGCCCCGCCCCGAGGTGTATTTCAACGCGATCAACACATATGGGCCCCGCTCAGGGGCTTCGCCCTTGGGTATCTTTCAACCCAATCATACAATAATGGGCCCCGACCTAGTGTCTATTTCAACCCAAACATACGGTAGTGGGCCCCGCCCTAGGGTATATTTCAACCCAGCCTACAATCATATATAAACAACATAGCAGTTATCATCCTGAGTAATACAATAATGGGATAGCATTGGTGCCATCGACCCAGGGATACATTGAGAATAATCACCTCCAAAGGAGCCCGACACTAAGAACCTAACTTGCTCAAACATTTTCTACACCATAACTCTTGCATGGGGACAAACTAAGATCCAAGCTTAAATTTTTATGACTTAACATACCCTAAAATGTCTGAAATGACAGCTTAAAGGCTTTGTAGTACCTCATACTCACAAAGACCTAGGTTTTGGGACAAAAGAGAAGAAAATCTAAGCTTAACCAAGATCTAGAGAAACATGAGCCAAGGTTGGAGCTTTATACCTCCAAATGGTGCACAATGAAGAGAAAATGTTGGATCTAAGGTCTTGAGAGCAAAGCCACTTCCTTGATGAACTTCCTTCACAAACAAGAATGCCCACAACTCACTTAAAAGCCCAAAATGCTCAAAAAAGGTTAGGGTTTGCAAGGAGGGTCAATTTTAGGGATGGAGGCTGATAAGAGGAAGGGTTTTAGGGGGATAATGGTGCTTATATAGTGCACAAACCCTAAATACCAGGGTTTGGTCCAGACTGCATACGCCCTGCATACCAGCGTACGCTCAGCGTACATACACGAGACCAGGTATACCCAACGTACCAAGGTGTACGCCCAACGTACTCATGTTGCACCCAAAATTACGAAAATGCCATAAAGGGCCACTTTTCACAATAATCACTTACTAAGGGGATAAAGGATGAATACCTGGAAGAAGAAGATGTTACACTGGTCATGATGTGAGGCTGAATAGTTGACATTTTGGGTTGTTGACTTTGACTTTGACCGCTGACTTTTGGCTTGTGTTGACTTTTTGTAACATCCGGTCCAAGTATAAATCAACTTTATGTATAAATATTAATTGGGGTGGCCACGGCGTGGTGGAGCATCACCACGATGTGGCGAAGCATTTTTTTAATCACGTGTTTTAAATGACCACCACGACATGGCGGTCTATAACCATGGCGTGGTGGCGGTTTAATGAGAAACCCTAGTCTCCGGGGTTTGCGCCCCTATTTAAGGGAGTGTGATGGCTAGGGTTGCTCACCCTCAACGTCCATCACACTCTCTTAGCCTCCAAGCAAACCCTAACCTCCAACTTGCTTTTTAAGCCTTTGGTGTTGATTTTTGGGTATTAGAAGAAGAAGGTGACATTTGGGCTTGGATTCAACAAGGGACTCTTCTCATCTTCTTGTTGTGCATCTTCTAGACTTTTGTAAGTCCTCAAGTTTCATGCTTTTTAGTTCTTTGTGCATAGATCTAGGTTTCTAAGCCTTATTCTTCATGTTGGGACTTATTGGAGTGTTGGAATTCCATAAAGCTGCCAACTTTTATTGATCCCCAGAGTCCCTTTGGGTTTAGGAGTGTTGGATATGGAATTTCTTAGAGTTTTGAACTTTTGCATGTGATATTGGCCTTTTTTACTCTATTTTGACCTAGTTTGAGTTCAAGACATGCATTGGACATGCATTTCTATAAAGCAACGATTTTTATGGTTCCATGGATGAGAGAATATTTTATGGGAAGTTTGAATGGTTGGTTTGATGGATTAAGAGCTTAGTGGATTAAGCTGGTCTGAACATTCACCATGATGTCGTGAATGGCCACCACGACGTGGTGGATGGCTGCCATGTGACTGTTTCATCCTCTAGTCACCACGGCATGGCTGGAGCTAACCACAATGTGGCGACTGGATGAGTTGACTTGTTGACTTTGACCTTTGACCATGGTTTGACCAAGTTTGACCTAAGGGTATTTTGGTTATTTTCAGTGGTATTTGAGATTGGTCATTTCTTGATGAATAGGTGACCGGTTGAGCTGACATTCAGAGTTGTACCCTATTCAGAGATCTTTTTCAGACTGAGAGGTGAGTCTTCTTCACTGTACTTTTGGGTCGAAGGCACCAATGTCGTCCCACTGAGTTATGTACCATGGTTTAGGGAATGTTTCTATGTTGCATTGATCTGTTAGAACTGAATCCTGGTATACAAGATGTTATTATGCGGTAGTGATCGGCAGATATGCGTGTGAGTCTGTTGTCTGGCTATACGATTATCTGTCTATTGAATACATGTTATATGTTATATATTATATGTCGACATAGTATGGTTGGGTTGAGATTGTACTGGTTCATGCGGTCAGTCAACTAACCCGGGGAAATCCAACCGGGAGGTTATGGACCCAATACGTTGTTTGCAGGGCAATCTAACCAGGAGGTTGTGGGCCAGGGTAAGCCAAACGGGATGTTGTTGATGGGTTTTGAGCATTCTAACACTCCTATGGTGTACATGCAACCCTAGAAACCTTGGATCTATGTTTGACTAAGATACATGCAAATAATTATTTTTCCAAGGTTCTTATCCTAACTAGCATGGCATGGGGTACTTGAATCAAATAAAACTAGTAGAATTACTAACCTTGTAGTAGTAGTTGATTGCTTGGAGTTTGAGAGCCTAGCACCAATAATGTGGATGCCTCAAATGGAAGTCACAAATCACCACAAACTTGGAAACTTGAGAAAATAGTCACAAACTTCTTGAAATCGGCCCTCTTAGTTTACACACATCAACTAGTGCAATTTCAAGAACCAAAGCCTCCTTTATATAGTGTGGTGGATTAGGGTTACATCCATGTAAACCCTAATACCCATGTCTTTTCATTTCCATGAGATCCATGGGTTAAAGCTCCATGGAGTATCCATGGACTTTCCATGCAAGCCTAGCCCATTCCAAATAAGCATTAGCCCACACTATATAAATACAAGAGCCCATATTTAATTAGTCATACTTTTGATCTCTAAATTAATTCTAAATTAATTATAGATCAACACTAATTAAATAATATGATTTTATATTAATATATTAGAACTTATAATATATTAATAAATCATAACTTATACTATTCTCAAAAGATTATCCGTAAATTGTTCGGGTGAAGTGCAACCCAAATGGACCATGCCGGGTCGGGTCAAGTACATACCAAATATAGTTATGGACTTAGACACTATCTCCAACAGTCTCCCACTTGGATAAGTCTAATAACTATAGTTGCAAGTATGACTTCAGGAACCGATCAACAATCGTAGCTCTTAAAACTCTGTTGAATTATGAAGCACCATTTTAGATAAGTGATCATATAATCCTCTGTTCTAGATATCAGCCGGACAAATACATGGAACATGGTCTTGCTTATTGTCCAGCATTTGTTTCCCGATTTCCGATTTGTTTGACATAGAACTTAACTGAACACATCAATTTAGTTCTGACCGGGCCCGGTACATAGGTCAAAACAAAATCATCGAGGGGCCCAGATATCGCTTCTAATTCTAGAAGGAACAAATAAACTTCGACTCATATGTTTGCTCTACTACTTGTTGAATTACATACAAAAGCACGGTTTATAACATCGAGTTACCAATGCGTTTTCATGCAATCAATGCATAACCAACTCATAGGCAACAAATCATATATCTAGGTTTGAAGACTTATATGATATTACTGTCTCACGATCACTCGAGATAAATTCCATGAAGTGATACAAGTGAGCATGGGTTGAATCCAATACTCAGAACTTATGAGCACTCATGAGTGTTGTAGCCCCTCTTTGTCTAACATCTTAGACCTCTACAATCCAACCCATGACAGTCTTGATTCATATCTACTTCCAACATATGACCGACTGTGGAGAGTCTGAATAATATGATATAAACCATAACATAATTATTCTGGAAGTCAAAACATGCAAAAAGAAATAATAGTAAACGATTGACAAGAGATAGCAACACTTTACTCATAAATAACAGCTTTTATTTATCATCAAATGTCAATTACATTTTACAAATTTCAAGATTATCTAACTACTAAAACTAATATCATCCTTCAGCCCTATGCTCCGAGCATGCTGGAGATGCTTAGCCCGAGTCAGTCCCTTCGTGAGGGGATCTGCTGGGTTCTCATCCGATGATACCCTCTTTGCCACGAGGATTCCTTCTTCTATTCGATGTCTGATGAAGTGATATTTTCTGTCAATGTGTCTGGATCTCCCATGATCTCTTGGTTCCTTGGCTAAGGAAACCGCACTATTGCTGTCACGGAAAATATCCATTGGCTCCTTTATAGCTGGTACAACTCCAAGGTCTCCGATGAAGTTCTTTAGCCATATAGCCTCCTTTGCTGCCTCGCTTGCTGCTATATACTCTGATTCATAAGTGGAATCAGCCACTGTCTCCTGCTTGGAACTTTTCCAAGTAATTGCCCCTCCGTTTAGAGTAAAGACCCAGCCCGACTGAGAGCGGAAATTATCCCTGTCAGTCTGAAAGCTAGCATCACTGTACCCTACAACTCTCAAGTCCTCACTGCCACCGAGGTTAAGGACCCAGTCCTTAGTCCTCCGTACGTACTTGAGGATATTCTTTACCGCAGTCCAGTGTGCCTTGCCAGGGTTCCCCTGATACCTGCTAACCATGCTTAAAGCAAAGGCCACATCAGGTCGAGTACACGTCATAGCATACATGATCGATCCTACAGCTGAAGCATAAGGTATTCGACTCATTTCCGCTATCTCAGCCTCAGTACTAAGGCTTTGTGTCTTACTGAATCTGGCGTTACTCTGGATGGGTAACTCTCCTTTCTTGGAGTTATGCATGTTGAACCTTTTCAACACTTTGTCCACATCGGTGCTTTGACTAAGTCCAATTAGTCTTTTACTCCTGTTTCTCAAAATCCATATCCCTGGGATATAGGCAGCTTCTCCAAGGTCCTTCATAGCGAAACACTTCCCAAGCCAGGACTTTACTTCCTGTAGGGTTGGGATGTCATTTCCTATGAGTAGTATGTCATCCACATACAGTACCAAAAAGCTGACTATACTCCCACTAGCCTTGATATAGACACAAGATTCATCTTCACTCCTTGAAAAGCCAAATTCTTTGACTTTCTCATCAAAGCAAAGATTCCATCTGCGAGGTGCCTGTTTTAATCCATAAATGGATTTCTCGAGCTTACACACTCTACTGGTGTACTCTATACTGACAAAACCCTCTGGCTGAACCATGTAAACATCTTCAGCCAAGTTTCCATTAAGGAAAACGGTTTTGACATCTATTTGCCATATTTCATAATCATGAAATGCAGCAATGGCTAACAGAACCCTAATAGACTTAATCTTGGCCACTGGTGAAAAGGTCTCATCATAATCAACTCCCGGAGTTTGAGAATAACCCTTTGCAACCAGTCGTGCCTTATAAGTGTGTACATTACCATCCATGTCGGTCTTCTTCTTGAAGATCCATTTGCACCCAACTATCTTACGATCATGTACATTATCAACCAAGTTCCAAACTTGATTGTCATACATGGACTGTATCTCACTATCTATAGCCTCTTTCCATTTAGCAGCCTCAGGGGCTGCCATGGCTTCCGTGTAGCTGTTAGGCTCATCCAGATTTACCAGTGTGTTATCACTAATAAGTATCTCACCTTCTGCAGTAATATGAAAACCATAATAATGCTCAGGTGCATTCCTAACTCTGGTGGAACGCCTCAGAGGTATAGATTCTTCAGTCGGCTCAACAGGAGTTTCCTCCTCAGGTTGAGGGCTAGGGTTTGAGGTTCCTTTACCACTTGACTCTTGAATTTCCTCAAGGTCAATTTGCCTCCCACTGTCTCCTTGGCTCATGAATTCTCTCTCTCGAAAGAATCCTCTTCTTGCTACAAAGACCACATTATCACTGGGTCTGTAGAAGATGTAACCAAAGGATTTCTGTGGGTAGCCGATGAAAATACACCTTTCGCTTCGGGGTTCGAGCTTATCGTGAGTCTCGCGTCTCATGAAAGCCTCGCAACCCCAAAACTTGATGTGGTCTAGATTGGGAACTTTTCCAGTCCACAACTCGTGAGGTGTTTTGGCAACCTTCTTTAAAGGGACTAGATTAAGGATATGGGCGGCAGTCTCTAAGGCATACCCCCAAAATGAGATTGGTAGCGAAGCTCGACTCATCATGGAACGAACCATGTCCAACAAGGTCCGATTGCGCCTCTCAGCTACACCATTCAACTGTGGTGTCCTAGGAGGTGTCAATTGTGAGACAATCCCACATTCCTTAAGATGGTCAAGGAACTCAGTACTAAGATACTCACCACCACGATCGGATTGAAGCATCTTAATGTTCCTGCCCAACTGATTCTCCACTTCTTGCTTAAACTCTTTGAATTTCTCAAAGGTTTCTGACTTATGCTTGATTAGGTAGACATATCCATATCTACTAAAATCATCAGTAAAAGTCATATAGAACCGATTAGCATCTCTTGTGGCGGTTCTGAAGGGTCCACACACATCCGTGTGTATGAGGTCCAACAAACCTTCACCCCTAGCACAAGTGCCAGTAAAACGTGACTTTGTTATTTTACCAAGCAAACAAGATTCACAACTATCATCTGACTTTAGGTCAAATGACTCCAAGACTCCATCCTTTTGGAGTTGGCCTATGCGTTTCTTGCTTACATGTCCAAGACGACAATGCCATAAGGATGCTTTATCTAAGCTAGTGGAAGAGTTAATACACAATACATTATTTCCTAGATTATCTACAACAGATACAGTTTCATACACGCCATCACAAGGTAATGCTTTAAAATAAAGAACATTATTAAAGAAAGCATCAATACTACCATTATTATTATCAAAATAAAAGGTAAAACCTTGTTTATACAATGCATGAAAGGAAATAACATTTCTTGCCATTTCTGGCGAATAATAACATTTATTCAAATCTAATGTAAACCCACTATTTAGCACTAAGGAATAAAGTCCTATCTTGGTGACAGGTGAAGCTTTCCTGTTTCCCATGGTCAAGTTTATCTTTCCGTGCTCCACATTCTCACTTCTTTTTAGTCCCTGCAAATCACAACATATGTGAATACCACAACCTATATCAAGGACCCAAGACTTAGAATGAGGTGAGTTATTAGACAATATAGTGTATATACCTGCATGGTTGGGTTTTACTTTCCCATCCTTCAAATCTTGCTGGTACTTTGGGCAGTTTCGCTTCCAGTGCGACTTTTCATGGCAATAGAAGCATTCAGCCTCATTAGGGTTAGCAGAAGGAGTGACAAAACCTTTCTTGGTTTTGCTTGAAGAGGAGCCTTCAAGGGTCTTACCCTTGGTACCCTTAGAAGGGTTCTTTCTCTTCTTCCCTTTGCCATGCCCGATTGCCAAGACATTGGCCGCAGTTGGAGTAGGAGTAGGAGTAGTAACAACCGACTTACCCTTTAGATCACTTTCGGCAGTCTTCAAGAGTCCTTGAAGTTTGCTGATGGTGACTTCTTCATTGTTCATGTGATATGTCATGCGGAATTGATCATAACATGATGGCAAGGAGTGAAAAATGATGTCTATTGCTAACTCCTCAGGGAAGTTCACATTCAGCTTCAGTAAACGGTCCACATACCTTTGCATTTTCTGCATGTGGCCCGTGATGGGTTCACCATCCTTCATTCGGGTTGTTATCATGGAGGAGATTATTTCATATCGCTCTTGACGAGCACTTTGATGGTAGCGGTCCATCAAGTCCTGGTGCATCTCAAAAGGATAATAGTCCTCATAGGACTTTTGGAGCTCGGCTGTCATGGTGGCCATCATGATGCATGCCACTTTTGTAGCATCTGTTTCATGTACCTCATATTCAGCAAGCTCTTCAAGAGTAGCAGTTGGCTTGGGTACCTTCAACTCCTTGTTGAGAACATATTCTTTGTTCTCATACCGAGTGACCATCCTGATGTTTCTAATCCAATCTGTAAAGTTGGACCCATCAAAGATGACTCTCCTACAAAGATTCATGAGAGAGAAGGAGCTAGTAGGGTTTGAGCCAGAAGCATTGTTATTGGAAGACATCTGAAAAGAAGAGGGAATAGATTAGATTAGATATAGAGATAGTCCTTAACAAAACACCCAAATGTAATATTAAGGCTAGGACCCAACACAATATTTTATAACTTAGAAGAGGGATGTCGTAATCTAAGCTATAAGATATTTGAAGGTAGGTGAATGACAATTCACCAATTTCCACCATGAAAAACGAAATATTTAATTAGGTTTTAATTGGTTTAGAAACTCCTAGATTCTTTGAGATTCATTGAACTTTCTTCAATGGCATGTTTCAATCTCGAGTGTGCCCTTCAAGTTTTGTGACTGGGATGCCGAGGATCACAAAACAAGGTGTGAAGTAACCATGCAAATTACTTGGTACCCTTAATGTATTACCCCTCAATCGATGTGCCGGTTAACCACACACGCTCCATCGATACTATGATAAACATTCAGTCACCCTTTACCTACCTTGTTAAGTTCAAGTTAGTGTGCCGGTTAACCACACACGCTCCACTAACGACTTAAACAAAGTGTAAAGTGTAATTTCATGGATTAGCACCTTATTCACATTTTCCTAAAATAACTAAGATTGGGAATTCAATAAAGTTTAGTTACTTTAGTATTATCATTATACTTTTAATGAGAATTTATAAGTCTTTGTCCTACCCGTTCGACTAACGACCCTCCACCGATCAAGGAAGCGGTGGGTGAGAGTGGACACCCATTAAGTTGCATTTTATAGGCAACAACCTTATACCCCCCTTATAGACCGGCTTCGTGAATGAGGCGTACTAGCGGTAAGACGACTTGATCTTATACATATATAAATATTATTAAACTTATAATATTATAAAGTATAAGGGTTGAATTTTAACTTTTAAAATTCTAGGGGTTGGAACTAAAGTTTTTATATGACTTTACATGTTCCAAAACTTGAGGGCAAGTTTTGTAAACTTTCAAAACTTTTCATTTCTCATAACTTATGAGTTAATGGTTATTAAAAATGAAGACTCCTCATTTTTTGTAACCTATGTGTTCTTTTAATGGTTATTTATAAATGTGACTTTTGGTTATCCATAACTTAAGAACTAGTTATGGACTGCATTAAAACACATAAAGAACAAGAATTAATCTAATCAATTATTAGCACATAATTTCTATGATCTTCTAAACTCATATGTTTATGAATGTTCATATCAAAAATTTCAAGAATCGTAAGTACATATACAAAACTTGAAATTTTGATACGAGCTTTTGAACAAAACTTCGATTTTCAATTTTTTTTTTTTTTTTTTGCATCAAGTATCAAATAAACAAACCAGGCTCTGACACCACTGATTGGTTTTAAGCATTCTAACACTCCTATGGTGTACATGCAACCCTAGAAACCTTGGATCTATGTTTGACTAAGATACATGCAAATAATTATTTTTCCAAGGTTCTTATCCTAACTAGCATGGCATGGGGTACTTGAATCAAATAAAACTAGTAGAATTACTAACCTTGTAGTAGTAGTTGATTGCTTGGAGTTTGAGAGCCTAGCACCAATAATGTGGATGCCTCAAATGAAAGTCACAAATCACCACAAACTTGGAAACTTGAGAGAATAGTCATAAACTTCTTGAAATCGGCCCTCTTAGTTTACACACGTCAACTAGTGCAATTTCAAGAACCAAAGCCTCCTTTATATGGTGTGGTGGATTAGGGTTACATCCATGTAAACCCTAATACCCATGTCTTTTCATTTCCATAAGATCCATGGGTTAAAGCTCCATGGAGTATCCATGGACTTTCCATGCAAGCCTAGCCCATTCCAAATAAGCATTAGCCCACACTATATAAATACAAGAGCCCATATTTAATTAGTCATACTTTTGATCTCTAAATTAATTCTAAATTAATTATAGATCAATACTAATTAAATAATATGATTTTATATTAATATATTAGGACTTATAATATATTAATAAATCATAACTTATACTATTCTCAAACGATTTTCCATAAATTGTTCGGGTGAAGTGCAACCCAAATGGACCATGCCGGGTCGGGTCAAGTACATACCAAATATAGTTATGGACTTAGACACTATATCCAACAGTTGTGGACCTAGCATGCATTTTGTATATCTTTTTGGTTGTGCTATGTTGTACTTTGGGGGAACTCACTAAGCTTTGGCTTACGATTTTATTTTTATGTTTCAGGTACTTCGGATGACCGGGGCAAGGCGAAGGCGTGATCGTACACATCCTTCGATGATATGTTTTGGAAGATTTTATGGTACATTGATCTTGGGGGTGTTTGTATTTGATACTTGATTTGATATGGTTTTGGTTGAAAACAATGGTTTCTTTTAAGTTGAAAATGAAAAATTTTATTGTGATTTTTTTGGAATGTTACACTTTTGGTCAAATTTTATTTTTTTAGAAGGTAGACTTAGGGTTTTCCTTGTGTGGATTGATAGGAGGTGTTAAGCGCCCATCATTTGGAAGGGAGCCAATTAGTTGTGGTTGGCATGGTATTGAGTTGAGTATTAGTCGGATTTATGATTCAAGTGAGCCTCTTCTTAGTACTTATGGGTTGAAGGAACCAATGTCGGCCCACTGGATTATGTTTTTGGATGATAGTTTTCTTTGTGACTCTTGCTGATATGCTTGTATGAGATTGTTGTATTTGTGACTCTTACTGATATGACTGTATGTTTTATGTATGTGGGGTTGATACGGACCCGACACAACTATGTGTTGTTATATAGAGTAATTATGGACTCGAGGTTGATACGGACCCAACACATCTACTTGCTGTCATATGGTTTAATACGGACCGCAATGTTGACACGGACCCGACACAGCTACATGCTATCATAAGGGGTTGATACGGACTGACACAACCACATGTTATTATATGTATATGTGTACTGTATGTGGTATTTTGGGGAACTTATTAAGCTTTGTGCTTACAGTTTTATGGTTATGGTTTCAGGTACTTCCAGTTCGAAAGGGAATGTCCCGGCTTGATTGCAATGCATCCACCTATGTTTCCGCACTTTTATGATTTTGGGATTGTACTCTACTAACTATTTTTACCCTGATATAGTTTTGAATGGATGATAAGAATAAATGGTGTTTATGGGTGAAATTGAAAACAAAATTTTTGCCTTGTGATTTTTGGGACATCACAATGTAACATAACTAGAAATTTTATAATTTTCAAAAATGATTACAACATTTATTCATACATTATTCCCTTTATATTGGGCTTCACATCCTATTACTATCTATAGAGGACGACTACTCATATACCGATGTTCGGACAAGCAGTTTCCTACTCTTGATTTCCTGCAATGGCATCCGCTTCATCAAGGATCATTTTGTAGCTTCTAACCTTGGGCTTTGCTGGTAGGATCCTTAGGATTTGCTTCTCAGCTTTAATGCACTCCGTGTTTGTATGCCCTTCTTCTCCACAAATGAAGCAATCTTTTACTTTTATTAGGCAGTTTGTAGAAATATGCCACAGCTTCTTGCATTTGTAGCCGACGACACAGTCGCCAGAATGCCTCTTATTGCACTGGTCACACCACTTCCCTTCCTGGTTGCTTCCAGACTCGTTGCTTGACTCTGAATACTTCTTCTTTCTGTTGTCGTTATTTTTGCTTCCCTCAACTCTCCTCTTCTCACTGACTTCAACTTTGTTGGTTGTCCTTTTCTTCATCATCCCTTCGACGAACTTTGCAGCCCAGACGACCGCCTCAAATGTACGTGCCTACTTAACCGGTATAGTTTACTCCCTAGGTAGCCCCTTGGCATACCTATCAATCTTGGCCAGTTCTTCTAGAACAAGGTTTAGGAGAACTCCATTTGATCAGCGAAGGTGTTGGTGTACTCATCAACTGACATGCTTCCCTTTGTCAAATCCAGGAATTGATTCTCCAACTCCAACATTTTCTCAGCCGACCATAACTTCCTCTTGAAATGGGTCAAGAATTCGTCCCATGCCAGATGTAGTGGCTTGTTAGGGCTTACAATCTTCCCTAACATGTTCCACCAGCGAAGTGTTGTGCCCTTGAACTGCCTCACAACATTGGTGGTTTGTAGCTTACCCGTGCATCCACATGTTATGAAAGACGACTCAATCTCCGATATCCAATCCATGACTCCTACAGGATCTTCTTTCCCATTAAATGATGATGGCTGGAAAGTCATGAAATCCTTATACTTGTTGACTTGTTCCATTACTATTGGTGCTCCTCCTCTATCATTGGCTAGTTATTGAGCTAAGAGCTCCCCAAGATCATTTTGTTGTTGATCAAGCATTTCTTGCATCATCGCCCGAGCTTCATTCATTAGGATTTGAACAACAATTGCTCCGACATTCTGAGGTGCTGGGCCTCCTTCGTTATTGACAACTATACGACTCCTTGTGATTTTCACGACGTTCTATGTACCCAAGCAGGCATTTAGCATACCTAAATCGTAAGAAACGTTTAGAAATCTGAACACATAAAATTTCCTAATACTAGGTCGGCAACAGATGTTAACTTTTCAAGTACTTAGCAATCTAGGTAAAACCTAAGGCATGCTATATATATCATTTAGCACATATAAGGCATTTGTAAAGTATGCTAGTGCATAATATAGAAAATAGGGTATTTAACCTACATTATACTCTCTCTCTCTCTCTCTCTCTATATATATATATATATATATATATATATATATATATATATATATATATATATATATATATATATATATATATATATATATATATATTATTTAGCACTTAATATTATTTAACGCCTATACCCTAAAATATCCTGGTGCTTGTGTCTATTTAGGTTTACGACCTAAAATATCCTAGACACACACCTCACCATCATTGCTTAATCTCTAAGTTTAAGTCTAGAAATCCTACAAATTTCTAGTTCGCTTATACTAATTCTCTGATACCAACTGTGACAACGTCTAATTTTCAGAACCAATTAAAAATTTTCTTTACGTTTTTAAAATCATTTATTAATATTTACCGAAAATCCCAGTACAAAAGATCATTTTGATTACAAATGTTTGTTTTCAAAATTTTAAAACCCTAAGGATGTCATAATGAATACAAATACATAAGTTACATCGTAAATGCGTGATGGTCCTGAATACTATTGCAAACTGTTTCTTAATCACTCAGCATCCAAATCAAGTTCCAGTAGCTTAAGTCTTGATACCCGTGATGCGTACAAACTGAATAGGTCAGGTTGGGGAAACCTGGTGAGATACATAGGGATTTCAATCCTACGATATTGATATAATAATATTCCTTAATTATCAGACCCGCAAAACCAACCGTTTACCATTCTATATCCGTTTAGGCTTACATTCCTACATATTTATTCCTACCGATCCTCACAGATTATAGTCGAAGATTATCAGCGAGAATTATCTCCTCGACAAATCATTTAAGGTAAGGGTTTGACCACACAGACAGGGGATCTCTTGGCCGATGTAAGTCTTAAGGAACTTAAGCCTTCAAAGTAATTTGATGAATATAGTATTGTCTTTCATCTACCTTCTGTAGGTTATGAGCCTACACTAACAACGTACTTCACAAGACCGCCTAGAATGGTCAAGTGTTGACATCGTACTCTGAGAGATGACCAGACATGCCGTTACCAGTTTCCTGATCGGGACCCACCATTTCTGGTCATCCTGTACGGAGCTATCGTACATCGACACCTGCTATTGTCATGGAACATAACTTTACTCTTCGTTCCTATGTTACGCATATTCTCCTAACGAGACGACCTAATATCAACTTAATTGAACTAGGTATCTTCCATAAGTCTATGTTTATCCCTAGACTAGATTATAGTGCCTGAAACCAACTTTTTAATACCAATTCTATTTTTGGGCGACACTAGCCTATCGTAGTATGTGTGTGTGTGTATATATATATATATATATATATATATATATATATATATATATATATATATATATATATATATTCCATAAGAGTATTTGGAATTATTAACCATTTATTTTCTCAACAATTTTACTTTGAATATTATTATATAATGTTATCTGTTTATCCTAACATCAAATAGAACCATATCTAGTTCGCACATAACACATTATATATCCTAAAATATAATCCATGCAATAAGCACATAATTCACAAAAGGCTTCCGGTAGATATTTAATATTTTAATTAATACTTGTATAAAATCATGTTCATGAAAGGGACTATGCACTCACTTGACAAAGTGTCTGGTAATTGGTGAATTGGGCAGATCTTCGCCTTACACCTTTTTCCAAAAGACCTAGATGTACATAACACTAAGGTGGTGTTTGTTTTTTGTCTGCAGATATGCGTAGCCTCTTCTGTCTGCGGCACGCAGACCACGCGCAGACATTAGCCTTCGCAGACTGTTTTTTTTTTTTGAAGACTGCAGACCTAAAAATGTCTGCGCACCCTCTTCTTGGCGCAGATGTGGACCAGAGTCTTCTAACATCTTCAGACATCTTCTAGCCTAAAAAAACACATATATCTTTATTTTTTTAGAGTTTTTTTTTTTAATTTATATTTTTGCCAACTTTATTAATGATCAACAATTTGAAAAAAAAATTACAATACTAAAAAAAACGTTCAACGATACAAACATGATATTTTTGACAAATTTATAAATAAATCTTTATTACAATAATAGTCGTTGAAGTTGTTTATATAAATATGAAAAAAAAATCATAATATATATTCTTATATTTTTTTGCCAAATTTTATAAAACATTATTTAATACAGTATCGTCAATTTCTTAAGAAAATATTTATGGTACGTTTTTAATGGATTTAATTGAAAAAATCGAAGTTTATTTCCATCTATTTATGTATCAAATTCTTTGATCCCTAATTATAATGCTTAGTTATAACTTTGCAACCAAAGTTGTTGGTTTTTATCAAATATATACGTTAATTCATACCATTTTTATTTTTATTTTTTATACAATAATACATAAAAGTTGATCTAGATTTGTTAATTATTTATAACAAAGTCATAAAAATATTAAAAAAAATCACTTTGAAGTTTAAATAAAATCAGTTTATTTAGATTTCAGTTTATTTTAGTAGTCCGCAGATGTTAAAAAAACAAACAATCTTCTTTTTTCAGACTGCAGACGTTTGGTCCACCTCTTCTACTACAGAGGTCTACAGATGTGGTCCGCAGACTGCAGACATATTGCCTCAGAAAAAACAAACAGCACCTAAGTCTTAGTCTAATTTCATACTTCATGGAACAATTATCTCGAGGGTTTAGATTCCTCAACAATCCCAAAGCCTTCTTCAAGATCTAAATAACGAATAACCAGGTACGATCAAATCGAAGGTAGGGTTTGGTATATAGAGTAACTGTTTGGAAATCCCACTTTAAACACCTCACTAAATTCAACCTAGAAATTACACCCATAAGTAGATCAATCAGTATAACAATTAGGAATTACTAATAAACCTTAATTATAGATTCATAATAACGACTATGACTACATGAACTAAGTGTAGCTTAACTTACAAAGGTTCTTGATGAAAACTTACAAAGTACTCTGGGGTGTCACAAGGCTTCTCCGCAGGTCAGAAAGGAGATAAAAATGGCTTTAAAGGTAAGATCGCTCGAGAGATAAAGTGTGTACGGGTGTGGAGGTGAAAGAATATACGAATCCAACAATTTACAGGAAAGGATACCTTGCGTGCCGTGTACTCTTGGTATGCGCGCTGCGGGCTAGGGTCTGGGTGGCTTCATTGGGCTTCTGGCACGTGTCGCGTCGTCGATTGCCCACCTCGCCCCCTTCTAGAAGTTGATACGTGTGATACTCTTATGGTACCACATATCACGATATTGTAGGGCCAGGTCGACGTGTCTCTCAGAGGAAGCGGCTCCTGACCATGCCACGTGGCGCCCTTTCGTGATGGTGCATGTGGTATGTCGAAAATGGCTACTTTGGTCCAAAAAGTTTTGGACTAGCACTATCGTCCAAAACATTGATTTCGTTGCGGGTTTGGTTCAATTTGTTTTGATTTTTTTTTCAAATGACAGAATTTTCCTTATTAATTTCTTTTTCTATTTCTTTTATAATTTTATTGTATTTCAACTTTAAAATTAAATAAAAAAATATATACAACCCCGTCCTACCCCACCCATATATCTCTAGTAACATTAACACCATCTCTTTCTCTCTCTCTCTCTCTCTCTCTCTCTCTCTCTCTCTCTTTCTATATCTATATCTTCATTATTGTCGGACCACCACCACTTGACGGATAACCACAACTTGTTGACCCATGCTAGTCACCAAAAATTCTTTTTTTCTCCGGATCACCCAAAACCACCTTCGGCGATGTAGATCTGAATATCCAAAGATGTAGATTTGAACCACTGCCATCTACTGATCTCTTCCTGGAAAACCTTGGATCTCTGGTGGAACCCCAAACAAAACGGCAGAGAGTGCATGCCGCGCCATCATGCCGGGCTCTTTCCCTTAGATCCGGAAGTACCTTAAACAACCAACAAACTGTAAGGTAATGCTTAGTGAGTTCCCCAGAGCATACCCCACATAATCACATAAACCATATCAATCACATAAGGTACATAAGCCATGCATACAAACATATAAGGATGCCCTGGAAACCCTCCAGGGTCTTACTCTGGGTGCCATGGGAACCCCCACACGGTCTTAGCCCAATGCCTTGGGAACCCCCCGAGGTCTTGACTAAGGACGCCATCGAAACCCTCCAAGGTCTTACACCCTAGTGCCTCGGAAACCCCCCGAGGTCTTTACTTAGGATGCAATGGAAACCCTCCAAGGTCATACACCCAAGTGCCTCGAGAACCCCCCGAGGTCTTTCATGCAAGTATCACAAAAACACCTTACATACCACATAAAATGTAACCAACTAGTATACCACATATCACTACATCAACTAGTGTACCACCTATCAAAAATTAGGTCGGCCTTGGTGCCTTCGACCCATTGGTATGGTGTGGAGACTCACCTCTTTCTGTTGAACTTGAAAGCTGCTCACCTAACAGTCCGAAACCACCCGTGCTGAACAATAATGCCATCAACCCAAAACTAGGATTAAGTATAATCTAATTAAAGAGCCCAATTACCTAAGCCTAAATCCTTCCATAATGGCCCAAGAGTCTTTCCTTTGCTAATGGGCCCAAAGTCCATGTCCAAAGCTATTAATGGGCCATATGGACCAATAAGGCTCAACCAAAACAACCATGGCCCAAAACAGATTAATCGGACCACTAACCCCAAAATATGACCAGGCCCAAAGGGCTTACAAGCCTACACGAAGCCGAAAACCCACTGGGGTGCGTACACCCATCGTACCACTCCAGTACGCTCATCGTACTAGCACCTTAGTCAGTGCGCACTGCGTACATGCTGCTACGCGCGACGTACAAGTCAGACATGCACAAATGACCATTAAGCTCTTAATGCTTGGAATATTAATGTCAAGATTTAGATCTGAGTCCATTAAGACGTTCTAAGACATAAAGTTGGCAACTTTATGCCCTTGCATGATCCATATGTTCCCAACAACCCCTTATAACCCATTAAGACCTTTCCAAGGGTTTTAACTCATGCATGAGGTCAAAACACTCATCAAGACTACATTTTTATGGTATGAATGCACTAAGGGACCGCATATCTACTCTTCCTAAGATCTGGAGTTCTCAAACTCCCACGAGATGACACATGAACACAAATGGGACAATATAGCAAACCCTAGCTTAATCTAATGAATAAAATGGCAAGATTAAAACTTTATACCTCCAGAAGCTCCTCAATGCGAACTAGATGCAGGATCTTGAAGCTCAATGCCACACCAAGCTTGCTCACTAACTTCTTATTCTTGAATAATCTCTAAAATGGCCACAAATACAGTCTTTAAGCTCAAGAAAACTCTCACAAGGAAACTCTAGGGTAAAAGGGTGAAATGAGGCTATGGAGGCCAATTAGGGTTTGGTCCGAGAGGATTAAGGAAGTTTAAATAGGTGTCAAGTCTGAGAATTAGGGTTTTGCTCTTCTGTCGCGTACGCGGCCACCTTCGGCGACCATTCATCGTTAGTGTGCTAAGAGTACTCCTGGAGTATGCCCCGCGTACTAAGGGACCATTATGCTATATTTTTCATTTCAAGGGTTCAAATGGTAATTAACTGATTTCGAGTGTTACAACTCTCCCCCACTTGAACTAGACTTCATCCTCGAAGTCTGTAGACGCAAACAGATCCGGGTAATGCTCCCGCATCTCATCTTCTGGCTCCCATGTCCATTCGGAGCCTCTTCGGTGCTGCCATTGCACCTTCACTAGCTTCACCTCATTGTTACGAAGAACCTTAGTCTTCCTATCCAGAACCGCGATGGGTTTCTCAATGTAGTTCAAGCTCTCATCTACCTGAATGTCGTCCTAAGAGATAACTTCAGCCTCATCAGTGATACACTTCCGAAGCTGGGACACATGGAAGGTGTTATGAATCTGACTCAGCTCATCCGGGAGGTCCATTCGATAAGCAAACCTGCTGACTCGGGCAGAAATCCTGAACAGACCAATAAATCGGGGCCCCAACTTGCCCCTCTTCCGAAAGCTAATGACACCCTTCCATCGTGACACTTTCAGCAAAACGAAATCCCCCACCTGAAACTCGAGATCTGATCGGTGCCGGTCAGCATAACTCTTCTAACGGCTCTGTGCGACTCGCAGTCTGTCGTGTACCTGCTGAACCAACTCGTTAGTCTTGAGCACCACCTCAGTGCTTCCTATGACTCGATGCCCTACCTCGCCCCCAGCATATGGGAGTCCTGCACCTCCGACCATACAACATCTCAAACGGGGGTCGGTCAATACTAGCATCATAACTATTGTTATATGAAAACTCTGCTAGTGGGAGGTATGTATCCCAACTCCCTCCGAAGTCCAATACACAAGCTCGAAGCATATCCTCGAGCGTCTGAATCATCCGCTCACTTTGTCCATCAGTCTGAGGGTGGTAAGCGGTGCTAAAGTGTAACTGGGTGCCCATTTCTTCATGGAGTTTCGTCCAGAACCTGGAGGTGAATTGGACATCACGGTCCAAGACCACTGATACCGGCACCCCGTGCCTGACCACCACCTCTCGCACATAAATATCTGCTAATTTCTCAGTAGAGATGCTCTCGGAGATAAGAATAAAATGAGCACTCTTCGTCAACCTGTCCACAATGACCCAAATGGAATCCACACCCCTGGCCGTCCTCGGTAACTTCGTGATGAAGTCCATGGTGATCTCTTCCCACTTCCACATAGGAATGGGTAGCGGCTGAACCTTGCAGTGAGGCCTCTGATGTTCGGCCTTGACCTGCCTGCAGGTCAAACAACGCTCGATGAACCAATCGACCTCTCGCTTCATGCAGGGCCACCAGTAACTTAACCTCAGATCTCTGTACATCTTTGTAGCCCCCGAATGTATAGAGAACTTGGACTTGTGTGCCTCCTCCAAGATCTTCTGTCTCACTCCCCCAGATACCGGTACCCACACCCAGCAACACTGTGTCAATAGACCCCGACCATCCTGAACAAACAAGGGAATCTGACCCTGATTCCGTTCTAACTTCCAATTTTCTCTCTTCAAACCCTCCCCTGAGCCTCCTTGATCATATCCAACAACGGGGAAATCACCGTCATCCTCAGACAGACATCTCTGATCGGAGCACTTGCCGCCTTACGACTCAGATCATCGACCACCACATTGGCCTTCCCGAGGTGGTACAAAATCTCGCAATCATAGTCTTTCAATACATCCAACCACCTCCTCTGCCGCATATTCAGGTTCTGTTGATCCATCAAATATTTCAAACTTTTGTGGTCAGTATAGATGGTGCACCGAACTCCGTACAAGTAGTGCCTCCAGATTTTGAGGGATAACACTACCGCCCCCAATTCCATGTCGTGAGTGGGGTAGTTCGCCTCATGAGGCTTCATCTGCCTCGAGGCGTATGCAATCACATACCCCCTCTGCATCAAATCAACCCCTAACCCTGTGATAGTCGCATCACAATACACCACCAAATCATCCAACCCGTCGGGTAGTGCTAAATTCGGGGCCTCACATAGTTTCTGTCTCAAGGTATCGAAAGCCAACTGCTGATATGGGCCCCACCGAAATGTCACATTCTTCTTGGTCAAGCGACTCAAAGGTACCACAATCTTGGAGAAATCCTGGATAAATCTCCTGTAATACCCCGCTCGGCCGAAGAAACTACGGATCTCAGATGCATTCTTCGGTATTTCCCATCGTATCACTGCCTCAATCTTGGCCGGATCAACCAAAATCCAACTCAAAACGCCTAACAAAATCCTCCCATGACATCTCAGCCACTTCAGCTGATCCCACCTGGTGGGTCACCTCCTCCCACCAATCCCTGGCTCGGTCCCTCAACATACATGAAGCAAACCCCACTTTTTATGCCTCGCGGCAAGAACTCGTGTGTTGGGCATTCTCCACGTCTGCCACCCAACTTCGACTAACTATGGGATCCCTGACCCCAAAGAACTCAGGCGCCCCGCACGCCTTGAACTCCCATAACGAGGGAATTCGGGCCCCGACCTGGCCCGCAACAATCTCGGCTCGGAAAGACCTGAGCCGGTCCTCCATGATCTCCATCATCCCCTCCTTGACTGTCCCAAAAATCACTGGGGTGGCGTCAAGGATGCCCCTCGTAACCTTGGCTGCAATAAGCTCACGTAACCTCTCGTCAATGGGTCTGTACCATCGCCCGACCCAAATCCGGATCCTGATCCTGATCCCCCGGCTCCATGTCGTGTCACCACCATTCTGATCTGAAATACCATAAGAAAGAATGATCAAATATCCAAAAAGGGGATCCCTCCATACCGGTTCTCCTTAGAGCTTCCAGATCTAACATTAGTTCGGGTACAGGTCCTGTGCTTTCAGTAGTACGGGCCCAATACTACCTTCCACACCTACATGTACCTTCCCCAAGGCTCTAACTGATAACTCTAATTCGTCTAAGAACAAAACATATCTTATAAACTACTGTATAGCTCAAACCCTAGGCTATCCTAAGATCTGCCTAAACCCATCAAACCAGAACTCAAATCAATCATAAGAGATTGCCCTATGCATGCAAATTATACACAGAACATGATCAAATAGACTTTCGAATAACAGACTCTACCCTAGGACCAGAACCTGACAAGGAACAGGAAATAAGGCCAAATCAATCATTCTAAGGCTATAAGATCCTAACCGTATACAATTTTTACAGCATACACATAGCAAAATCCATCTGACTATCATATTCCAAATATGTGTATAATATGGCTAGCATATTGGGGAACCACTTACTTGAGCTCGGCTAATTACGCGCATTGCACTCTCCCTTTTTCAGTTTTAAGAAGTTTTAACTTTGATTTTTTTTTGAAAATAATTTTACCCTTTCCTTAGTTTGAGCTCTGACACACCCGAGAGTGTGCCTGAATCCCTCAAACCAAGGCTCTAATACCAACTTGTAACAATCCAAAATCTCAATAAAATTTTTCATTTTTAATTAATATATTCATTTTCATAAGTTATAAAATTCCAATCACAATTGTTTTCAAAATCCATAACATCAGATAAATTATTCAAAAAATCAGAGTGTCCCCAAAGAAAACGCCAGAGAGTGCATGTCGCGTCATCATGCCGGGCTCTTGCCCTTAGATCCTGAAGTACCTGAAACAACCAACAAACTGTAAGCTAATGCTTAGTGAGTTCGCCAAAGCATACCCCACATAATCCACATAATCACATAAACCATATCAATCACATAAGCTATATAAGCCATGCATACAAACATATAAGGATGCCCTAGAAACCCTCCAGGGTCTTACTCCGGGTGCCATGGGAACCCCCACATGGTCTTAGCCCAATGCCTCAGGAACCCCCCGAGGTCTTGACTAAGGATGCCATGGAAACTCTCCAAGGTCTTACACCCTAGTGCCTCGGGAACCCCCGAGGTCTTTACTTAGGATGCCATGGAAACCCTCTAAGGTCTTACACCCAAGTGCCTCGGGAACCCCCCGAGGTCTTTCATGCAAGTATCACAAAACAACTAACATACCACATAGCATATAAGCAACTAGTGTACCATATATCACTACATCAACTAGTGTACCACCTATCACAAAATGGGCTGGCCTTGGTGCCTTCGACCCATTGGTATTGTGAGGAGACTCACCTCTGTCTGCTGAACTCGAAAGCTGGTCGCCTAACAGTCTAAAACTCCCCGTGCTGAACAATAATGCCATTAACCCAGAATTAGGATTAAGTACAATCTAATTAAAGATCCCAATTACTTAAGCCCAAATCCTTCCATAATGCCCCAAGAGTCTTTCCTTTGCTAATGGGCCCATAGTCAATGTCCAAAGGTATTAATGGGCCACATGGCCCACTAAGGATGAACCAATACAACCATTGCCCAAAACAAATTAATCGGACCACTAACCCCAAAATATGACCAGTCCCAAAACTGATTAAGGCCTAAAGGGCTTACAAGCCCACACGAAACCCAAAACCCACTGGGGTGCATACGCCCAGTGTATTCCGGTACACTCAACGTACTAGCACCTTAGTCAGTATGCACTGCGTACATGCTGCTACGTGCGGCGTACAAGTCAGACATGCACAAATGACCATTAAGCTCTTATTGCTTGGAATATTAACATCAAGCTTTAGATCTGAGTCTATTAAGACGTTCTAAGGCATAAAGTTGGAAACTTTATGCCCTTGCATGCTCCATATGTTCCCAATAACCCATTATAACCCATTAAGAACTTTCCAAGGGTCTTAACTCATGCATGAGGTCAAAACACTCATCAAGACTGCATTTTTATGGTATTAATGAACTAAGCGACCTCAGATCTACTCTTCCTAAGCTCTGGAGTTGCTCAAACTCCCAAGAGATGATCCATGAACACAAATGGGACAATATAGCAAACCCTAGCTCAATCTAATGAATAAAATGTCAATATTAAAACTTTATACCTCTAGAAGCTCCTCAAGGTGAATTAGATGAAGGGTCTTGAAGCTTAATGCCACACCAAGCTTTCTCACTAACTTCTTGTTCTTGAATAATCTCTAAAATGGCCACAAATACACTCTCTAAGATCAAGAACACTCTTACAAGGAAACTCTAGGGTAAAAGGGAAAAATGAGGCTATGAAGGCTGATTAGGGTTTTGTCCGGGAGGCTTAAGGATGTTTAAATAGGTGTCAAGTCCAATAATATGGGTTTAGCTCTTCTGTCGCGTACGCCATGCGTACCTCTAGGTACGCCCCTCGTATGTTGCCACCCTCCGCCATCATTCATCCGTAGTACGCTAAGCGTACTCCTGGAGCACGCCCCGCGTACTAAGGGACCATTATGCTATATTTATCATTTCAAGGGATCAAATGGTAATTACCTGATTTGGATTGTTACAGATGGCGAGCTACGCTGCTGCCGGAGATGAAGTGCAGGAGATCTACTCTATTGTTCATCAGATTTTTTTATACTATATTGTTATTAGCCCATGGTAGTGGTGGTGTAGAAAGGTGGTGGTGGTCGAATGGTGGTCCGGTGGCGTTCTAATGGTGATCCGGTGACATCTACGGGGGTGTTCCTAGATCTTCAGTGCCTTTCTCCAATGAAGTAAACATATTAAGTGGAAAAGGGTATAAGTAGGTGGGGGAGGGATAGGGTGGGTTCCTTTTTTCTTTTCTTTTTAATTAGAAAAATGGTAAAAGTAATTAAAAAGGGAAAAAGGGAAATACCACGAGCAGATTTGTCTTTATAAAAAGTTTTGAGAATTTTGGACCAAACTAGCAACAAAATCAAAGTTTTGGACCATTGGTGCTAGTCCAAACTTTTTCGGATCAAAGTGGCAATTTTCAACATACCATTGTTAGGTGCATTTTGTGCACCTTTTTGCACACCTTTTGGTCCCTTTTATGCATCAATTTAGTGTACTTTATTTCATTTTACATGAATTTCATCACAAGTTATGTTAAGCTAGTAGAACAACCTTATTTGCATGATTTCATGGTCTTTTCAGGTGATCCTAAGGTGGAAACATGCTTTGGGACGTGCCAGGAAGCATGTATGAAGGTTTCCGGACGATTGGACGAGAAACCAAAAAAGTTGGAAATTCAAGTTTGCGCCTGGGAACAGAACCCAACACGGGTCGTGTTGGGACTGCACTGAAAAAGGGAACACGGGTTGTGTTTGACCAAATGGGAGCCATTGACCATGTTGAACACGTGTCGTGTTGATTTAGCCTATATCAACACGGGTCGTGTTGGTTCCCTTTTGCAAAATTAAGCATTGTAGTTTGGAAGGAATCTTGAAGGAAGAAGGGGCATTCTACACTCAACAAGGGCCATATTGATTTACTCTATTTCAACAAGGGCCGTGTTCGACCCAATAACTGTTTTTTGGTTTCCTTTCTACTCTATCACGGGTGTTAGGAAGTAAAACAGATAACTAGCAAAACCAAAGCACACAAGACACGGTATTTATGTGGTTCGGTTAAGGTGACCTACATCCACGGGCAGGAGGGGAGTATTCTTTATTTCAGAGCTCTCAAATAGAGGTTACAAGTATAATTTTCACATAGATTCACCTAACACTTTAGAATTCAAGATAAAAAATGACCTAGCATGCATCCCTATTTATACTTGGGGGATCAGACCTAAAACCCTAATGGGCTAATCATATTGGCCCATCAACCTATGAATGGTGACAACCAATAATATTCTGCCATGTAGCATCTTCAAGAACATTCTTCCATGTCATATAAACCATGAGCATCAGCAACACACATGATGGAGGACCTTGACTATAGTGGATCAACATGATGCATAGGTGGCGCATCATGAACCCTAATGGTCCAACATCCATCATGGTGTATTTATTGAGCATGATCATCTTCTAAGCATAAATGGAACAACATGGTACAACAAAGGAATTGAGATGGAGCAACATCCTTCCCTTGGTGCACCTTCATACCATTATGGCGCAACATCTCATAGATGTGGCGCAAAATCTCCTTATTGGCTTCCTTATAGTGCAACATCTCCTATGTGTGGCTCAACACACTAGTACAAAAATGACCTACGGTCACACTTTTCGAAAAACAGCCTGTCACACTCTTTATTAAAAGTGTGGCCAAAGGTCACTAAAAAAATTTAGAGACTGTTTTTGGATACATTTAAATTAGTTTGTGTGACCATTATGTAGATAATCAAAACTTTAACCACACTTAATTATACCAAATGTGACAATTATTAGCCACACTCGAACACTGTGGTCATATGTCACCATCAGCTACAATTACTGATTAACATTATTATACGTTTTTCGTATGAGACAATAGATAAATATATGGTGATATGAGGCAATTATATATGTTTCTGTATCATGGTGCCTTTTAGACACATGAAATCCAATGTGGCTAACAGGTGATACATATGGCCACATTAAATATTTGTGAGTCCATAGGGTGGTGTTTACTAGTAACTTAGTAAAAGCAAGAGAACAAGTTACTTTTACTGGTTTATGGTCATGTACCTTTTATTATGTGTGTCAAAATATGATGAATTGGCTTTGAAATAAAACAAATATTGTGAGTGTAAATTGTATTTGGTTATGTTTACAATTATTATGTGTGTCTATTAGTAAATCTAGTTATAGAAGAAATAAAAGGTCTGATTAGTATAGTTATAGTATGGTCATTGAATGTGTGATTATAATTATATAATGGTCATTCTTTTTATACTAGTATATGTCTTGATTTAAAGAATAGTCTTCATAAAACGAAAATATGTTGTTGTAAGTATTTACTTGTGACTTATTAATGTATTTTGTGCTTCATCACCTAAATCCTACACACTAATAATATCTTGATAATATTAATTCAAAAAGTTGCTTTTAGTGGTTTATGGTCATATGCATTTTATTATGTATGTCAAAAAATGATGAATTGGCTACATCAAATGACTTTTGGTTATATATCAATTTGACTTTGGGACCTATTTTGGTCAAATAACTTTTGGAGTAATGTGAACATGTACAAAACAAATGGTTAAAAATTGCATCTGAAGGGCTCCGTTAAGTCCACCAAAATACCATCTTGAAGGGGACATAAATCGTTACTATGGTCTATACCAATTTCTACATCCAGAACCCCCAAAAAAGTAAAAGACCATATTACTTTTTGCAATAAATTAAAATTGTCCCAACTTTTTTATATTCCATTTTAGAGATGAAAATCCAAACCAAAATAGTTTCACCAACAATAACATTCATCTTTAAAATGCACCTTTTCAACCTCTGATCGCACAATAATCGGTTAAAACTGTTAAAAAAATCAAATCTTCAATCATATAACGTATAAAAAGGAGGAGTAGAAGAGTTTGGCTCATGAACACGAATTCTAGACTTCTATTTACTACTTTTATTTAGTATTACTTGGTTCACCAACACCACTAATATCAATTGAGTTCAATATTCCCGACCCTTTGATTCTAGTTCTTGATCCTTCATCAACAATTGATTGGCTAATGACTGAAGCGCCCATGGTGGTACCTTTGTATCTGTTTGGAAGTGGTTAAATTAAGTATGGTCCAGGTTGACTGATGCATGAAGGGTAATGCAGTGTTGGTGCCATATTGACCATAATGGCTCTTTCCTAGATCCAAACATAGTTTCTACTCAAAATTACTCTATCAATACCTTCCAGCATTTTCAATCATCCACTTCCACTAGTTCACCATAATCGATATCTAAATAATATAACAAAATGAGTAAAGCAACAACAACCAAATAGATAATCTTAAAACAATCATCACCTTATCAGTTTCCTTGATGTAGATGATCCTTACTAATTACCAATAAAAATGAAGAACAAATTAAATAGATTTGTCACTTCGGATGGTGGTTGCTAAAGGGGATTCTGATAATCCTTGACCTGATAACACACCTTATGCTCATAGTTTAACAATCAAACAATAAATTAACATAAGGAAGCAAAAATAATCAGAGTAATGTTTCCATCATTTATAAGAGGATGGTTCTCTCCAAAAGTTCCTAAGGCAAAACAAAACTCATCATACCCTTCTAGACTCGACAACTACCTTAAATAATAGAATAAAAGACAAAAAAAAATACAACAACGCCTGATTTGAAAAGGGTTGTTTCCATAATGAATGTTTCCACTCACAAAAGGACTGCAGACTCATACATGAAAAAGAGCATTAAATCTTTCCTTGGAGCCTTTTTCCATTCTCTTATAAACCTTGAGTGGCTAGGGTCTATCAGATTCAAAAGGGGTTTCTTGATAACTAAAATAAGTTCGTGCATCTATTAATCTCCCATCGAAGTCCCAAGTGCATCATGTAATAGAAACAATGACATCATACTTATGATAACATAAAAATTAAAAAACCCATTTCTTTCATCGAGATTTTCAGAAACAGACATCCTTCTTTAAAGTAATTCAATAAGATTAAATTTCCAGAAAAAATTCAACTAATCAATCTACAAGATGTAATTATAATTTTAATTATGTTTAGAGGAATATACTAATAAAATGGAGAGAGAGAGAGAGAGAGGGAGAGAGAGAGACTAATGTAATATCATACAAGTAGAGAGATTGAAAGCAACTTACATGGAAATGAGCAGGTATCCCAACCATATACTTCTCCAGGTTTGAAGAAAGCATATATCTAACAAGATTCTGTTTTATCGTTCATAGTTTTGCCCTCATCAACATCCTGTAGAGGAAACATAAGTGCTTACTGTTAACATGAAACCATAAAATCACCAAACTATATCAAAAAAATCAGATTATAAAGACCAAATCAGATTATAAGCGTCATTGATTCCAAAAATAATCATGTGTTTAAAATTTAAGTGCTTTATTGATTCAAAAATAATATCATCAGCTTATCACGAGGTGCACAAACCAGGAAAAAAAGTGGGATTCCAAACCAGAAATCGGGAACAAGAATTAAGCTCTAGATTCAAAATCATACAAGAAAATCATATGCTTCATCCATTTCAAAAATCAAACATCATGTATAGATCCAAGAGGTGTAACCGAGTAAAGAAAGTCAGACTTAGTAGATGAAGAAGCAATAACCAGTGTCGCGATAGGAAGTCTGGAAAGGAGATCGAGGAAGGATTGTCGGTGTGGGAGATCAGATAAGGGTCACAACTCTTCTCTCTGATGAACATTATGAAGGAGTGTGTCAGGGGAATGGGTATAATCACGTGAACGAGGGTGTTGCAAGTATTGGGGGAGAACAAGGGTATTTTGGTAATTTTAATTTAAAAATCAAAAGCTATTAGCGGGAACTGAAAACATTTATTTTAGAGAAAATGTTTTAGGGGGAAATGAAAATTAGGTTTTGGGAAATAATTTTTGTTTTTAAATTTTGATTTATTTTGGATTTAGGAAGAAAATATACATTTTAATATTTAAAATATTTCATTTTTATTCGTGTTGTTGTACGAGTCTGTGTGTCACAAGAAAAGTATACTTGTTTTATATATGTTTAAATCAAGGTTCTAAATAATGTTAGACGTGAGTTCCCCAGAACACCACACACAACACATTATAAATAAACAGCTATGAGTAATCAGCAACCGTGGGGACCATCAGCAGTCCCAATGGGCTAACTGCATGTCCGGTGGGTTATCAGCAACCCTGGAGACTATCAGCAGTCTCAGTTACATACAAACATCATAACATAATAGTAACAGCTAGACCCAACTGGTCATTACAGATACAACTATCCTACCACACATGTAAGAATAAGTGAGGAGACTCACCTCAAACTGTCGACAAGTAAATCTCACACCCGAACTGTCGGAACTAGTGTCCGCCTAATCAACGAAATAATTAACCCTAATTAATAATTAGGGTCTAAAACCCAATTCGCGAGTCCATATCCCACAACTAAGTCGTCCAAGGGAAAAGGCCATTTTCCCTTCACATGGTCCAAAACCCTAAATCTTGACCAAAAGTCAAAAGTCAATGAAAGTCAACTGCCCAGCGCGTACGCGGGGCATACAACCCAATCAAAAGCAATTTGGGGCGGAACCTGCTATGTGGGGCATATCCAGGAGTACGCACGACATACTAAGTCTGCTTCCTTTTTTACCAACTTTGTGTCTTAATCCTTTAAGACAACTAACCAAACCTCAAATCTGACCCATCTAAGATGTCTTAATCCATAAAGTCGTTGATTTTAAGCCTTTGCTTGGCTAGGAAGGACTCAATGCAACAAACCTTAACTTATAACACACTTTAAGCTACTTTACTCATGCATGAGCAATAGGGAATGATCAAACAACCATTTTTATAAATCTACATGTCCTAAAATGCATGAAAGGACAGCTACAATTCCCTATAGTGCTCCAAACTCATAAAGGTCGTCCAATCTTGGGGACAAAAGCTCAAAAAACATCAACCATGTAGATCCAATAGAAAACTCATCAATGTATAAACTTTATACCTGAACAAGATGAACAATGTGGAAAGGTTCCTGGATCTACAAGCTTGCAAGCAAACAATTCTTTTTCTCTAGAATCCTTCAATAAAATGCACCAAAACACTCAATAAGCTCACAAAACTTGTTGGTGATTTTGTATCATCAATATGCATTTAAGTGTAGTGGATTGACTTGTTGACATAAAATCAATCTTGATGAATATTAAACAAGTAAGGAAGGTGCAGAGTGCACACTTGTTTAAGTTCATTCAAGAGTTAAAGTAGACTGTCATTTAGGGGCGAAGCCCCTAAACGAACGGCAACCCCTGGCGGGGTCCAAGGGGCAGAGCCCCTGGCTGGGGTCGAGCTGAACTTTATTAATGATTCGGTTTTAGTGACAGTTTATGACTATTATGAATTGGTTTTGACAGTTGGAGTAGTTTTTGGACAAAGAAAACTGCCTTGACAGTTTTTCAGACAAATAAAGTATTTGGGATTTTACAATACACCTACGCCTACCCATCATCACCTTATATAACTTACACCACCAACATATATCTACCCATAGCCACATGACCCCTACCCTCACACCTACACTCAGATTCTCACATTAATCCTAACCCCGCCTTACATTTACCCCTATCCCTACCCCCACCCTCACTCTCATATCTATACCCACATTCATTAATCACCAACTAGGGTTAAACTTCCATCGTTATATTTAACCCTTTAGGTTTGTGGTTTTTATACGTTTTGAGTTTATTCTAATTTTGAGTTTATATATTTGAGTCATTTGGTTATTGATTGTGGCTTATGGCTCAAGGCTTATGTGGTAGAGCTTAGGGTTTATGACTTATGACATCGGACGTATGACTACAATAAAGCAAAATAAAAAAACTTATTTTGTCATTAAAAGTTTTAGATTATATATATATATATATATATATATATATATATATATATATATATATATATATATATATATATTGTAATTATGATTATAATAAAGCAAAATAAGTTAAAACTACGTTCTTAAAAGATTTTCTAGTAAATGTAATTTTAATAAAGCTAAATTATAATTTAAGATTTAAAATAAATTTAATTATAAAATTTTTAATTTTCAGTTTTCAAATTTTATTATCAGTTATTTCAATCTATTTTTCAATACCTTAAAATTTTGACATAAATTTCCTTATTCCAAATACCGCTTTTTTATCCCGCTCGCAGTTTGACCTAAAAATCAAAAACCTTTATTTGACAAGAATCCATTGTCTCCATTCTCTCTTAACTGGTATCAGCATGGACCAATCTTCTCTCCCTCCCATCCATTCAATGGTGACGACGACAACATTTAACCTATGACCGATAATGAGATAATAGGACCAGGCCAAGGGAAATCGAGATGAGAGTGAAATCGAGAATTCTTGGATCGATGTCAGGTTCCTTCTATCTCCTGTCAACAACATTTTACGGAGAGTTTCACATGAAACAGCCCCATATTCCGATTTGTGTTTTCTCCGATTTCAATTTTGGTCTTCATCTCGATGGTACAAGATTTTAGAGCCATATAATCGACTATAAATGTAAGCCCTAAACATGTTTCATTTGATATTTCTGATTAGGTGATACTCTGGTTGATAAGTTAGGAGTTGATCTCCCATTAATGTTCAAGGTAATTGTTATTTCATCCTCCATGTTTAAATATGATTTTTTTGATAAGTGGTTCTAACATATTTGTTTTCAATTGTAATTAGGAAGTGGACATAAAATTGTTGAGGCATTTCTTTTGTTTTTAGGTATGATTACCTGCAATCACTACAATCAATTGGTACTGATTTCATAAAAGGTTGCAAAAGATCTAAAATCAAGATTAAGAGAAGCAGCAGTATTGTAGATTAAGAGAAATATCTCTTTTAATTATGCTTTATATCTTTTGTTTATGTTTTAAATCCTTAAATCTCTTCTTATAATGCTTTAATTTTTTCTGATTATCAAGAGGAGGAATGTCGAATGATGTTTCTTACCTTAATCAAGTCAAGGTCGGTACTCATTAAGTCATTTTACTTCATTACTATGCAAAAATATGTAAATACCCTTTTGGTAATACCGTAATAGATCAAAATATGACATGCAGTTGTCATTGTTGGTGGAAAGCTTATCATTGCAAGCACCTAATATTTTCTATCTTTCAAACTCTTGCTTTTTTTCCTATATCATAAATTTTGACTTTCTTTTTTCTTTTGCAGTTACTGCCTTTGGAATTAGAATGTCTAGACCACCACTCTTCAGTCCTCATTGACCCCTCATAAGTAGTTTTGTTTTACTCTACATGTTTTTCTGTTTGTAAGTTAAACTATGACATTTATTTCTTGCATATATGTGGTTTTTGTACATCAAGTTTTCTTTCATTCAAAATTATAAATCACATACATGTTTTTAGATTTTATTTCAAAAATGTTGTTGATCTCATGTATTACCCTGAAGTTATCAATTTAGTGTTCTTGGGATTTTTTTAAAGTTAATATTGGTAATTCGGAGCAATCAACTTAGGGTAATTGCCAAAATTTGATTGTGATTATTTATTTTTTGATCATTGAGGATTATAATAATGATGTCCTGTGATTATATAGTTATTAAGCTTTGTTGATTAGGATATCCTGTGATAGTTTGATAATTGATATAACGTTTCTTTAAGTGTTTGGAGTTTTTAGGCTTGTTTGAACTTGGTATGTTGCTTCTGATTACAAGAAGAATCGACAAAGGAAAAACTCACGCATATGCTCTGAAAATTTTGTATTTTTTTTCACATGTGAATATTGTTCTTTCTCGTGTTTGTTTACTCTTTTTCCGTTACAAGTCTTGTATGATAACCAAGAATGTTTGTTTTGTCTGATGCAAGTGTAGGAATGCCTATGACAATGAGATTGACTAGAAACCAGAACAATCGTGATGCATCTAGCAATCAGAAGATCAAGATTGATGATGTGGGACATTGTTCCATTAGGTTTCAGATGATTATAATCCAAGTGTTGGGGAACATAAATAGATACTAAATCATGTGGGAAAGACATACAAGAGCAAGTACTCAGGTGGTTCACTTTTCATAAGATCCCTCAAATTGATTTTGTAAGTTTTTCTTCATAATATAGTGTTATTTTATATTACAAATTCTCTAAATGATAATAAGAGACCATTTGCTGCATCCGGACTAGAAATCACACCATTAACAATTAATATTATATTTGTTTTTCATCTTTTTGATTGAAATAAAAAATACAAATTACCATTATCTAGGATTCTGACTTTTGTTTACCTCCATTTAGGTGATGCATGGGTATGATTATATTTTCTTGACAAATTAATATATTAACATTTAGCAAATGTTAGTTACTGCTCCTATGATCAGATTGTAATTTTTTTTAGGTGTTGGAGAATTAAATATATGGTCCGTGTGTAATAGTGTTATTACTATAAATGTCCATGTGTAGTACATTGTTAGAAATTATTCATGTTTCACAAAATTACTTAACAATTAATATTTGTTTCAATGTTTGACACCTACAACTTTTGTTGCTCCAGGTACCACATCCAGTATCCAAACAAGATAAAACAATGAATTTCACATTTCAAGAAGCAAAAGAAAACTTTGACAACAGTATAATTTTGTTTTATTAATGTTAATATCATTTTTTAGGGTTTATCATGTCTATTGTTATATTTATTTTACAAATAAATGGAAATAAAATGGATAATATATTTATTTATAACCGTGGCTTTAAATAAACATTAGTCACACCATAATCAAAAAAATTTCATGTGGCTTTACATAAATATTAGTCACACAATAATTACAAAATTTCATGTGGTTTCACATAACCATTAGTCATTTTGATATATTGTTCATGTGACTAAATGATATTAAATATCATACGCAAAATAATTTAATGTGAATAAAGGTTAAACAAAGACAATACTTAAAAACGTTTGTGTGTCTACAAAGTGTTTATGACCACAATTATTCGACATAATACTTGACTACAATGACACTTTTGTGGTGTGGCAAATGTTGATTTTTGTACTAGTGAATCTATAATATTAATAAAATGTGTCTTTATAATACGTATGATCACTTTTCACTTAATTGTATGTCTCTATACGATAGACAATAGTCACAATAAAATATTGTTTTTGTGACTAAATAGTAGCAAATTGTCATTTTTGAAATTAAATACATGTGGCCACTTAGTGAACATGGTCATGTTCACCGTAATTGCATGTCTGCAAAAGATACTCAATAGTCTTAATTAACTTTAAAATTGTGCGACAATTTATTAGCAAAACGCCACATTGAAACAACATGTTGATGGGTTTTTGAGCACTCTCACAACCTTATGGTGCACATACAACCCTAAATGCTTTGGATCTATGTTTTCTCTAAATATACATGCAATTTGATTTTCCAAAGAATTATCCTAACTAGCATACAAATCATGGGTACTTGAATAACAAAAACTAGTTAGATGACATACCTCTTGTTGTAGCTTGTTAACTTGGACCTTTAAGAGCCTAGCACCGCAAATATGATACCTCAAATGCTTCACAAAACACCACCAACAGTGGAGGACTTGAGAGAGTGTGTACTTGCACAAAATCGGCTCTATGATCTCTTGAACCACTAGTCACGATTTTAGGAGCTTAGGGGCTTCTTATATAGTGTGGAAAAGTCTAGGGTTACATCCATGTAAACCCTAATGGACATGACCTTTCATATTACTTAGGATCCATGGGTTAAACCTCCATGGACTATCATATTAGTTTAGCCCATCCTAAATAACCATAAGCCCACACTATAAGAATCATTGATTTACCAAATCAATCCCTGTACATTTAACTAGTCTTTTTTGATCACTAAATTAATTCAAATTAATTCTTGATCAATACTAATTAAATAATGTGATTTCATATTAATATATTAGAACTTATAATATATTAATAAATCATAAATAACCTCTACTCAAAAGTCCATCCTTACAAATTGTCCTGGTGAAATTCAACCCAAATGGACAATGCTACTCTCGGGTCAAGTACATACCAATTATAGTTATGGGCTTATAATATATTAATAAATCATAAATAAGCTCTACTATAACTGCAAGTACAACCTAAAACACCGACTAGCAATCATAGCTCTTAAAAGCCTCTGTCAAACTCTGACATGCCATTTAGATAAGGGATCATATAATCCTCTGTTCTTCAAGATATCAGCCGGACGAATACATGGAACAATGTCATACTTATTGTCCAGCAGTTTGTTTCTTGATTTCCGATTTGTTTGACATAGAACTTAATAGAACACATCAATTGACTTCTGACCAAGCCCGACACATAAGTCAAAAAAAATCATCGAAGGGCCCAAGATATCGCTTTTAATCCTCCAAGGACTAAAAGGAACAAATAAACTTTGACAGTATATGCTTGTACTAACTACTTGTTAAATCATACATAATAGTGCGTTTTATAACATCAAGTTACTAATGAAGTTTCGCACTATCAATGTACAACAAAATCATAGTCAACAACTCATATATATTGATTTGAAGACTTATATGATATTATCGTCTCACGATCACCCGAGATAAATTCCATGAAGTGATACAAGTGAGTGTGGGTTTAATCCAATACTCAGATCTTATGATCACTCATGAATGTTGTAGCAAACTTTGCTATGTCTAATACACTTCAAACAATCTATAAGCCGAATTGATGACAGTCTTGCCTCAATACCTACTTCTAAAGTATGATCGACTGTGGACAGTTTCAATAATATAATTATTCTGGAAGTCAAAACATGCAAAATGAAACAATAGTAAATGATTGACACAAGATGGTAACATTACTTATAAATAAAAAACACCTTTTATTTAATCATCAAATGTCAATTACATTTCAACTATTACAAGTTTCTAAACAGCTATCTAATTATTAAAACTAATATCTTCCTTCATCCTGATGCGCCTCACATGCTGTAAGTGCTTAACCCTACTCAGTCCCTTCGTAAGGGGATCTGCTGGGTTCTCCTCCGACGATACCCTATTTGCTACGAGGAGTCCTTCTTCTATTTGATGTCTTATGAAGTGATATTTTCTGTCGATGTGCCTGGATCTGCCATGATCCCTTGGTTCCTTGGCTAAGGCAACTGCACTCTCGCCGTCACAGAAAATCTCCATAGGCTCCTTTATAGCTGGTACAACTCCAAGGTCTCCGATGAAGTTCTTAGCCATATTGCCTCCTCCGTCGTCTCGCTTGCTGCTATGTACTCTGATTCGCACGTTGAATCAGCTACTGTCTCCTACTTGGAACTTTTCCAAGTTAATGCTCCTCCATTCAGGTTAAATACCCAGCCTGACTAAGAGCGGAAATTATCTCTGTCGGTCTGAAAGCTAGCGTCACTATACCCCGTTACTCTCAAGTCATCACTCTCACCGAGGGTAAGGACCCAATCCTTAGTCCTCCGCAGGTACTTGAGAATGTTCTTTACCGTAGTACAGTGAGCTTTACCAGGATTCCCTTGATATCTGCTGACCATGCTCAAAGCAAAAGCCACATCAGGGCGAGTACAAGTCATAGCATACATGATCGAACCAACTACGGAAGCATATGGTTCTCGACTCATCTCAGCTATCTCAGCCTCTATAATCGGACTCTGAGTTTTACTCAGTTTGGTATTGCCTTGGATGGGTAATTCACCTTTCTTGGAATCCATCATGTTGAACCTTTTCAACACCTTTTCGAATTAGGTACTTTAACTAAGTCCAATTAGTCTTTTACTCCCGTCTCTCAATATCCTTATCCCCAGAATATAGGCAACTTCTCCGAGGTCCTTCATAGCGAAACACATCTCAAGCCAGGACTTAACCTCCTGCAAGGTTGGGATGTCATTTCCTATGAGAAGTATGTCATCCACATACAACACCAGAAAGCTAACTGTACTCCAACTAGCCTTGACATACACACAGGACTCATCCTCGCTTCTCAAAAAGCCAAACTCTTTGTCTTTCTCATCGAAACAAAGAATCCATTTGCGAGATGCTTGTTCAATCCATAAATGGATTTTTCGAGCTTACACACTCTAATAGGGTACTTTGCATTGACAAAAACCTCTGGCTGACTCATGTAAACATCCTCAGCTAACTTTCCATTAAGGAAAGCGGTTTTGACATCCATTTGCCATATTTCATAATCATGAAATGCAGCTATGGCTAGCATAACCCTAATAGATTTAATCTTCGCTACTGGCGAGAAGGTCTCATCATAGTCAACTCCCAGAGTTTGAGTAAAGACCTTTGCCACCAGCCGCGCCTTATATGTGTGTACTTTCCCATCCATGTCGGTATTCTTTTTGAAGATCCATTTGAACCCGACTGTCTTACGACCCGATACATTATCAACCAAGTTCCAAACTTGATTGTCATACATGGACTGAATCTCACTGTCCATAGCCTCTTTCCATTTAGCAGACTCGGGGCCTGCCATGGCTTCCTTGTAATTGTTAGGTTCATCCAAAATTACCAGTGTGCTATCACTGATAAATGTATCACCCTCATATGTTATATGGAAACCATATAACACAGGTGGAACACTAACTCTACTGGAACGCCTCAGAGGAACGAATTCGTCAACTGGATAACGGGAGTTTCCACCTTAGGTTGATTGCTAGTGTTTGAGGTTCCTTCACCGCTTGACTCTTGAAGCTCTTCAAGGTCAATTTGCCTCTCACTGTTTCCTTGGCCTATGAGTTCTCTCTCGCGAAAGACTCCTCTGCTTGCAACATAGACAACATTGTCACTCGGTCTGTAGAAGAGATATCCAAAGGATTTCTGTGGGTAGCCGATGAAAATACACCGCTCACTACAAGGTTCGAGCTTTTCGTGAGTCTCGCGTCTATCGAAAGCCTCGCAACCCCAAACCTTGATGTGTGATAACGAGGGAACCTTCCCTGTCCACATCTCGTGAAGTGTTTTTGCAACCTTCTTAGTTGGGACTAGATTAAGGATATGGGCGGCAGTCTCTAAGGCATACCCCCAGAATGAGATATGTAACAAAGCTCGACTCATCATTGAACGAACCATGTCCAATAAGGTTCGATTGCGCCTATCAACTACACCATTAAGCTGTGGTGTCCTAGGTGGCGTCAATTGTGAAACAATCCCACATTCCTTAAGATAGTTTAGGAAGTCGATACTAAGATACTCACCACCTCGATTGGATCGGAGCATCTTTATCTTCCTGCCCAGCTGATTCTCCACTTCTTGTTTAAACTCTTTGAATCTTTCAAAGGTTTCTGACTTATGTTTGATTAAGTAGATATATCCATATCTGCTGTAATCATCAGTAAAAGTCACATAGAAGCGGTTAGCATCCCTTGTGGCGGTTCTGAAAGGTCCACAACATCGGTGTGTATGAGATCTAACAAACCTTCACCCATTTCACAAGTATCGGTGAAGGGTGATTTAGTCATCTTTCCAAGCAAACATGATTCGCAAGTGTCATCCGGCCTTAAGTCGAATGACTCCAAGACTCCAGCCTTTTGGATTTGGCCTATGCGCTTCTTGTTGACATGTCCAAGACGACAATGCCACAAGCATTCCTTATCCAAATCATTGGAAGAATCAATGTGCAACACATTATTTCCTAGGTTGTCTACAATCATTACAGTTTCATATACACCATTACAAGGAAATGCTTTAAAATAAAATAAACCATTATAAAAAGCATTAATAGCACCAATTTCATTATTGAATGAAAAACTAAAACCTTGTTTGTACAAACCATGAAAGGAAATAACATTTCTCGCCATTTCAGACGAGTAACAACAATTATTCAAATCTATTTCTAGCCCACTACTAAGCAATAAAGAGTAAACCCCAATCTTGGTGACAGGTGAAACCTTCCCATTCTCCATGATCAAGTTCATCTTCCTGTGCTCCACATCCTTACTTCTTTTTATTCCCTGCAAATCAGAACAAACGTGAATTCCACAACTTGTATAAAGGACCCAAGAACAAGAATGTGATGAGTTATTAGATATAATAGTATAAATACCCGCATGGGTGGTGTCAACCTTCCCATCTTTAACATCCTGCAAGTATTTGGGGTAGCTTCGCTTCCAGTGCCCTTTATCATGACAATAGAAACACTCTGCTTCCTTAGGGATGGAAGAGGGAGCAGCAAAACCAGCTTTGGTCCCACTAGAAGAGGACCCATCAAGAGACTTTCCCTTGTGGCTCTTGGAGGGAGCCTTCCTCTTCTTCCCTTTCCCATGTCCAATTGCCTGAACAAGGGCAGTAGCTATAGGAGTAGAAACAATATTTTTACCTTTGAGACTACTTTCAACAGTCCTCAAAAGGCCTTGAAGCTTGCTAAGAGTGTCCTCCTCTTTGTTCATATGATAGGTCATTTGGAACTGATCACAACATGGAGGTAAAGAGTATAGAATGATATCTATGGCCAACTCCTCATCGAAGTTCACATTCAGCTTCAGCAAGCGGTCCACAAACCTTTGCATTTTCTGCAAGTGGGCCGTGATGGATTCACCATCCTTCATCTTTGTTGTTATCATGGAGGCGATGATTTCATACCTCTCTTGACGAGCGCTCTGATGGTATCTTTCCATCAGGTCTTGGTGCATCTCAAAAGGGTAGAAGTCCTCATAGGACTTTTGGAGTTCAGCTGTCATAGTGGCCAACATGATACAAGATACCTTGGTGGCATCCTGTCACACCCCGCTAAAGCGGAAACACGAGGCGTGGCAGTACAAAGGGTTTCATAGCAAAAGTTAAAAGACAACACCAACCATAGTTTTAAAAATCATTACAAATTTACAATGAGTTTGAACAAATTTTTAAATGAAATTACGATGTAAATTGAAATACAACACATGCGAATGCTCCTAAAAGTGAAGTGTCCCTAAGTGCCAGTTACTCGATGATTCCTGAAAAAGCATGTAAAACGAGCGTCAACTATAAAAATAGTTGGTGAGTACTCACAAGTTTATAACATAATATAGTTTGAAATCATGATAATCAGAATATTAATAACAGTCTCCATAAACAATGTTCATTTCTAAAATAAGTAAATAAGTTTTCATGAAAAGAAGTTTGTTGCTAAAGCGAGTAATAAAGTTTCCATAGATAGAAATATATTGCAAAAATGAGTAAATAAGTTTGCATAAACAAAGTTCGTTGTCATCATGAGAGATAAAGTATGTTGCCCAAATGAGATGCAACGTTCATATTCTCATGGGAAATAAAGTTTCCATAAATAGAAATATATTGCAAAAATGAGTAAATAAGTTTGCATAAACAAAGTTCATTGTCATCATGAGAGATAAAGTATGTTGCCCAAATGAGATGCAATGTTCATATTCTCATGGGAAATAAGGTTTCCATAAATAGAAATATATTGCAAAATGAGTAAATAAGTTTGCATAAACAACATTCGTTGTCATCATGAGAGATAAAGTATGTTGCTCAAATGAGATGCAACGTTCATATTCTCATGAGAAATAGAGTTTCCATAAATACAAATATATTGCAAAAATGAGTAAATAAGTTTGCATAAACAAAGTTCGTTGTCATCATGAGAGATAAAATATGTTGCCCAAATGAGATGCAACGTTCATATTCTCATGGGAAATAAAGTTTCCATAAATAGAAATATATTGCAAAAATGAGTAAATAAGTTTGCGTAAATAAAGTTCGTTGTCATCATGAGAGATAAAGTATGTTGCCCAAATGAGATGCAACGTTTATATTCTCATGGGAAATAAAGTTTGTTGCTAAAACGAGATACAAGGTTCGTATGTGCATAATGATTATATCATGAGTTCACAACCCAAGCCTAATGACCGAGGGTGCCCTCTTCTATGTCTATCGCTAACATAGGGAAATATGGTAAAATACACTCAAGCGAATCGTGCGAGTGAGGAGTTGTCTACCTCCTAATAACGTTATCCATAATGACCATGGGCTCAAATGAGTTAATGAGTTGTGTGAACTGATTCCAGGGACTAAAACGCGATAAGGCCTCATGAGTTAACAATAGCATACAAATACACAACAAAATATAGCAACCAAGTTTGATACAAGTCAAATAAAATACAACGAATAATAAACAGTTTTTCGGACATGCTTTTCCACCTCAAAACATAAAAACTGAAAATAGGAGGAGTCGTGAATACTCACAATGTTTCAAGTAGCTACAAGTGGTGCCTTGGAATACACCAACGCCTTAGTACCGGGATCCTATGACATTAAACACACGCTAATGAGTTTCTATGTCGAAATCTAATGCTAATATACTAAATTCTACATATAGAGAAATGCCAAATTTTTGTTCTAATATCTGTTTTATATTAAATGGGAATCAATTTTTTTGAAATGGTGACAGTTTATATAATGTAATCCGATTTTGTGGATTTAAGTGTATTTAATCTTAGAAAATAGAAGAAAAATAGCATACTGAATAGAAAAATCATCCAAATTTTTATTTAGCGTTCTAATATATTATAAGATATTCTGGTAAATTTTGATGAATTTTGGATGAGTAGAACTGTTTTTCCCATTTATTAGTCCATTATAAATACAAAAATCAGGAAAAATAGGTATGCAGTATAAAAAATTCTGCAAATATTTGTCTGAGTATTCCACATGAGGTAGGATCTGGGAAAAATCTTAGATAGCCTTTTCACATTCCCTAAAGTGGTTTTATGATTTATATTAATTAAATAAAAAGAAAATACAAAACCATACCAAACAGTAACCAAAATCGATGAAACTCACTGAGATGTCATAATTTACTTTATGGGTCATTTACGAATTTACCTAGGATTTATAGACCTCAAAAAATATTTTATATGATTTATTGCTCTATTTTTTTACAATAATTATAATAATTCGAGAAAAACGAATTAATTTCTGAAAATTTACAGATCATCTTATTTTGTTGGTTGGATTCTGGGAAAAATCGCATTTGAAAAGAAAAGAAGTTTTAGATATTTATTTGGGAATAAATCCTTCATGAACATATTTGAAAGCTTTTAACAACAAACTTTGATCATCAAGCATCTAAGCTTGAAGATCATCACATGCATGTTGTTTTGAAGGCCATTCATGAGTTTGAAATAGTCAAAAATCATTTTCGAATGAAAACTTAGGGTACATGTGGTGATTTTCCCCCAAAACTTGTAGAAAAGTGCATTATGTTGATTTTGACTTAGGTTTTGGTCCTTGGATTTCATCATTTACAACATGTATGTTGTTTTTGGGGTGAAATCCTACCACCATCATCATCAAAACCGTGATTGTGAGCAAGTGTTCATGATTTTACCATAGAATGGAGTAGAAGAAGGAGAAAGTGCAAGAAAATAGCAAAACTTGAAGGAAAAGTGAAGTAGAATGAAAGAAAATTCAGGATTACCTTCAAGATTACTTCAAATGATGAATATTTAGAATTTAAGGTGTGTTCTTGGAGCCATTTTTCTAGAAAAGTTCATGGTTGGGGTGAGGGGAACAGAGAAGATGGAGTGGTGATGAAGAGTGTGTGAGAGAGAATGAGGAGGTGAAGTGTGGAGAAGTAAGAAATGATTCAAATTTTGTGGAAAAGAGATAGTGGGAGAGAGAGGACGAATTTTACGGGGGTAAGAGAGGGTTTCCTTCTCTCACATTTTTATAAAGCTCATGTCTTTTATAAAATTATGAATTTTTTATAAAATATGCACCTTAACTTAGATATTTTTCATAAAACCTTGATTTTTGACTTATAAATTAAGAGTAAATGTTAATGATTAAAATTTTATTTTATTTGATTATATTTTCCTGAATTTAGTCATTTTAAATTGATATTATGAGGTTCATAACAAATTTTATGGAGTTTTAGGTGTTAAAGTTTATAAATTTGAGATTTTAGGGCTTTTACGGTTTTTGGGATTTTTGCTAAACTTTAGATATCAAGACAGATAGAATTTTGGAGGCATCAAATTATTTTTGAGTCTTATAACTCTTTTATAGTTATAAATAATGTTTGTAATTCCTTTTTGTCGATTTATTGACATTTATATGTAGTGGTTCCGAGATTCAAGTGAACTTGAAGAACAAAGTGTACTAGTCATAGTTTCAACTTTGACTTAAGTTCCACGAGACTCCGACCTAATTTCTACTACTAGGTCAAGTGCATAATGTGTGTCTATGATTCATGAAAAGGTGTTCGAGTCAAAGAGTGACCCGAATATGGATAGTCTCTACAGTTAAGTAGTTGTAGAATTCACATAACAATGTGAAACCTAAGTACATTGTCCATCGTTTCTATTTGTTTCCAAGTTTCTAGTAGATTATAACTTAGCTTCTAGTTACTAAGTCAAGTATGTGTCATGCCTATATGTTCAACTAAGTTTAGTCAAATCTAGAACCGACTCGAATTTTGACGGTTGTCACACATCCTTCTCATGAGTCCTAAACTCAGCGATCTCCTGAGGAGTGGCAGAAGACTCATCAATTTCCTTAAGCTCCTTATCGAGGATATATTCCTTGTCCTCATAACGAGTGACCATCCTGATGTTCCTAATCCAATCATTAAAGTTGGTACTATCAAAGATGACTCTCCCACACAAGTTCATGAGAAAGAAGGAGTCAGTAGGGTTTGAGCTAGAAGCAGTGTTGGAAGACATCTGAAAAAGAAGGACAAAAAGTTTAGATTATATAATAATCCTTAATATAACACCCAAAATGAAATATTAAGGCTAGGACCCAACACAATATTTTACAACTTGGAAGAGGGATGCCATAATCCAACTTGCAAAAAATTTGAAGGTAGGTAAATGACGATTTACCAATTTCCACCATGAAAAGCAAAATTGATTATTAAGTTTTAGTTGGATTGAAATTCCTAGATTCTATTGAGATTCATTTAACTTTTGAATGGGATGTTTAAATCTCGATTATGCCCTCCAAGTTTGTGACTGGGATACCGAGGATCATAAATAAGGTGTGAATAACCATGCAAATTTACTTGGTACACTTGAAGTCAATTATCACCTAATCAATGTGCCGGTTAACCACACACACTCCATTGATCTATGACAAACATCAAGCTACCCTTTGCCACCCTTACTAGTCCATGTTAGTGTGCCGGTTAACCACACACGCTCCACTAACGACTTGACAAGGTGTAAAGTGCAATTTCATGGATTAGCATCAAATTCACATTTTTCCTAAAGTAACTAAGATTGGAATTTAATAAAACATTAAATACTTTAAAATTTTCATTATACTTTTAACGAGAATTAATGTCCTATCCTACCCATTCGGCTAACGACCCTCCACCAGTCAAGGAAGCGGTGGGTGAGAGTGAACACCCTTTAAACCACCATTTTATAGGCAGTAACCTTATACCCCCCTTATAGACCGGCTTCGTGAATGAGGCCTACTAACGGTAAGACTGACTTGTCTTATACATATATATAATTATTAAACTTTTAATATTATAATAGTATAAGGGTTGAATTTTAAACTTTTAAAATTCTAGGGTTTGGAATTAAAGTATTCATAAGTGTGACTTTACAAATTCCAAAACTTGAGGGCAAGTTTTGAAAATCTTCAAAACTTTTCATTTTCCATAACTTGATGACAAGTTATGGAGTCCATTAAAGGCATTTAGATCATTATTTTAATTAACACAATAATGAAATAATTCATACATGATCTAATTAAACTCATAAGAACAAGATAATTCATATCAACAATCTTCAAGAAATTAGCCTAATCATATAAACTAATACAAATATTGAAATTATGACAATTATCTTTTAATTGGACAAGCATGATCACTACCATATCAAAAAAGAGATTTCATGGTTCAAAAAACAGTTCGGGGTAATGATCCTAATCCAATTTGGCCTAAAAAACTCGAAATTTTGCACACAGATGCATCACCACGCCGTGGTAACTATTTCCACGTCGTGGTGGGCATGTATAAACGAAATTGGCAGATTTTCCAGCTTTGAAAATAACACAATGCAACAATATAACAGAAAACAACCCTAGGCTCTGTACCACTGATGTGTTTTGAGCACTCTAAAAACCTTATGGTGCACATACAATCATAAATGCTTTGGATCTATGTTTTCTCTAATCGTACATGCAATTTGATTTTCCAAATCATTATCCTAACTACCATACAAAGCATGGGTACTTGAATAACAAAAACTAGTTAGATGACATACCTCTTGTTGTAGCTTGTTAACTTGGACCTTTAAGAGCCTAGCACCCCAAATGTGATGCCTCAAATTCTTCACAAAACACCACCAACAATTGAGGACTTGAGAGAGAGTGCACTTGCACAAAATCAGCTCTATGATCTCTTGAACCACTAGTCACGATTTTAGGAGCTTAGGGGCTTCTTATATAGTGTGGCAAAGTCTAGGGTTACATCCATGTAAACCCTAATGGACAGGGCCTTTCATATTACTTAGGATCCATGGGTTAAACCTCCATGGACTATCCATGGACTACCATATTAGTTTAGCCCATCCTAAATAACCATAAGCCCACACTATAAGAAATATTGATTTACCAAATCAATCCCCATACATTTAACTAGTCTCTTTTGATACTAAATTAATTCCAAATTAATTCTTGATCAATACTAGTTAAATAATATGATTTCATATTAATATATTAGATCTTATAATATATTAATAAATCATAAATAACCTCTACTCAAAAGTCCACCCTTACAAATTGTCCTGGTGAAATGCAACCCAAATGGACCATGCTACTCTCGGGTCAAGTACATACCAATTATAGTTATGGGCTTAGACACTAAATCCTACACATGTATGTCGCCAATTGCTGATATACAATCACTAAAATTACTAAAAATGTGTTTCTAATCACGGTCTAACACCACAATATTGGATAAAATGATTGATTATAGTAACAAAATTCCCTACCCAATTGCCACACTTTTATAATACGACCACATGTTTTCATATCATGCGGACACTACATTTTAAAGTGACCATAAGACCCATACGATGACGTCACCTTCCGTCACACTTTCAGTGAAAAAATAAAATGTCACTATACGTATATGGTCACACTTTTATGATGTGTTCGTAGGTCATTTTTGTACTAGTGACATCCATTCCTTTGGCGCAACTCCTTTCCCTTTGGCCTAACATCTTCATGGATGGTGCGAGATGACTCCATATGGCGCAACATCAGTCATCATGGTGAAACATGTTGCTCCAAGTTTGTCCTAGTGCTCCAAGTTGCTCCAAGCCACTCTAAGTTGCTCCAAACCACCTTTTGGAAGATCCGTTCTTTTGTCACTTGATTCGTTCCTTTGTCTGATGATCTATTCCTTTGTCAGAAGATCCTTTCCTTTTCCACATGCTCTATGAACCCCAAGTGACCCATTGAGTTCTAAGTGCTCCATTGAACATAATCACTACATGAGAATGGTCAAAATTCTCAAGTCACATTTAACAACATGATTTTGGGAAATTGGGCACATAGACTTCATTTTCAGAGCACGGGAGAAGGGAAATTTCGAAGGTTTTTGCAAGGTTTTGATTGTAATCATTTGGAACCATTTTGTCTTTGGATTTGTAAGTCTTGTTTGAGGATTACTTCATCTTTTCTAGACTTGTTGATTGTTCTAGCCATGTATGGATAGAACCATAATCTCTCCAACTTTATGTCTTGACTTTTTAGTGGTGATTTAAATCATATGACTTGAAGTTTACTTTCAATTTCTATCTAGTGAATTTGATTTTGTCTTATGTGAATGTTTGATTCTAATTGTAATTCTTATTGGCTATTTGAATTGGGGTTAGGTCATTCAAGTTATCTAATTGCAAAATCTGTAATTGTTTTGTGAATTAGACTAGGTAACAAGCACTAAACTGATTTCCAATGAATGAATTTAGTGTAAATCTTATTCACACACTCTTACACTCCCGAGGTTGTGAGGAGTACTAGGTTTTGTTAGGATTCACACCAAACTTAATGCAATCTTTCAATCTAATTCTAAAAGCCTGTTTAGGTTAGATTATTGAGGTTAGGGTTAATCAAAGAGCTTATTTTGGTTAATTAATGTGGTGAATGGAGAGTGTTAGAGCTTGTTAACACTTTCAAGTACCAACTTAGGTATAATTGAGTACATGTCATGTCAAAGTACTTTACACAAAAAGGTATATCTCTTTCTTGTTTCTTTAATCATGTACTTGAATTATTGTTTACAACCCCCTACTTTTGGTGATCAAAGTACTTTACACAAAAAGGTATAAATTTTAGCATTATGTCTCTGTGGATCGACCCTGCTTATCCTGTACTATATTTTTGTGCAATATAGTAGTGTTCTTTTGGAGTATATTGTACCCCTAATATTTGTTGGGTTTGACAGGCCTAACAATCATAGAGACCATTTTATAGTTTTGTCTTTAGATAATTTTAGTTTCCACTAAAAGTTGAAAAATAAAGAATGAGGATATTATTATTATTATAGTTTTGGTCAAAAATCACATTAATAACTTTGTAACCAAATTATTAAGTGTGTTGTGATGTTTTGTATAAAGATTTTGAGAATACAAATTGTAAATTATTGATGGTGTTAAAAGGTGCTAAATATCTTGAACGTACTCAAAATCTTGAGAATAAAACTGAAATGCTAATAAATATTATTTATACTTTATTTGTAAAGATTATTTTAGAATCTTAACTAAACCTAAGATGCATAAAATAGATGTTTGAAAAATAGGACAAAAATAGTGTTAATGTTGTAAATATGTTAAATATGCCAAAAAGTCTCAATATGTTCAATATGATGAACAAGTGCAAGGAAATGCTTGGGTTGTTGAATAACGATTGTAGTGTACTGAAAATGTATAAAAATATTGAAAGATACTAGAGATCTTGAATATGGTCAGGATCTTATAGATAAAACAGAAATGTGAGTAAATATTAAAAATGCTGAATAGGCTTAATATATTCAAAAGTTAAAAATAGGTTTAAGATGCAGATGAAAACTTGTATAAAAATGTTTAAAGATACTTGAAATCTCGAATATAGTTAGGATCTTAAAGATAAAACATAAATGTAAGTAAATATTATAAACTAGTGATGATGCCCATGCTTCGCATCAGTCGGGAGGACTAATTTACGTTTTCTGAACAGAGTGGCTATGTTTACATAACATCATACATTCATTTCTTATTATTACTTACAAAGTACTATTCCCTAATAAAAAACTATGAAATTTATAGAAACTTTAACATTATGAAAAAACCTAACTACCTTGGAACATTTGTATAGAATTGTTGAGTACAAAAAAATCCTTCAACAAATATTCTGAGAAGCCTCTGTATAAGATAGTTGAGTGGATTGGGACAGGGGTAAAGATGTCCAAAAGAGGGAAAACGCACCAAATTGGGTGTAGAGTATCCCAACCTCTAATCATATTTCTTGATTGATCATTTGAAGAAGGCAACATTTGTTCATCTTTTCTTCTCCTCCATCCTGGATAACAACATAACTTTAAAAAACAAATTACATTATTCAAAATTTCAACTGCTTTTGAATATAATACCAAAAAATAAGAATTATACATATAAATAAAATGGAATTTGAAAACCGTTTAACCATGTAATAGTAACTATCTTAATGAAGGTATTTTTTTCTGGAACTTGTTTCATACTCATGTGGAATCTATCATTCTTTTGAATAACTCAAATATCCTTGTTTAATATTCTACTCCAAATAGAGAGTTTGATTACTTGAGTATAATAAAAATAAGTCTATAATTTACCATTTGTTAACCGGTGTCTACGAACCTAAATTCAAGAGTTTCACCAAATTAAGATAAAAAAAGTTGTATAAAAAAATTTAAATGGACGGTTAAAACGGTAACTTTTAATTGAGCACAGATGATAAGATTTGATGATACCTTCGTTTACATATTTAACATATTTCCACTCTTTGTTTGAATCCACAGACTCAATTTTCCTGAAATTAAAGAAAATAAAGCACATTAAATACTATTATGTAAAGTTAACAATTTATAAAATTATAAAGTAATGTAGTAGTAGTTGGATATGAAGTTTTTTGAAACTCTTTTGTTTTTTTCTCCAGAAGAATCTTTAGCATCACCATCCGATAAAATCGTTCGTTGAAAGTTTGCAACATTGCAACATCTGATCTAGATTTTAATGCAGATTCAATAGTTATGGATAACCCTTTAATATCTAATTGGTAGTTGATAGTTTTCCCCTATGAGATGATTTAAGTGATACAAAGTTCTTACAATGTCATAGAATGGATAACTTTTCAAATTTACGTATGGACTTCATATATGATGGGATTTGTAAAAGAATGAGGTATGGCCCACCACATAAACTATTATTACAACAATTTTAAATAATTCTTTAAGAAAATAATTAATACACAAATAAAAAAGAAATTTTAACCACGTGTAATGTCACACCCCCAAACCGGAGCGGTAGAAACGTCCGGGGGTGGATGACTTCGTATTTAAGTATCACAACACATGCATCATAGTAATCAAAGTACAACAAGTATTGTATTAAAGAAATAATAGTTTTACATGTGTGTTCAATCATTGTATAATGACACCAAAATACATATAATAAAACAAAAGACGCAATTCTGTACTGCTCCGTCTTCAAAAGCTTTGGAAGGTACCTGATTATTGGTTCCATGAGAATACAAGTATTTTGAAAAAGAGAGTATCAACATTTAAGTTGAGTGAGTGCATAATTATTAATGTTTAAAAGTTTTCTAACTAATCCTTGAAAGAGAGAGTGTGTTCATTGTTCCAGAAAATCCTATATTTTCTGATGCCACTAAAATGTAGTTTTAATACCATAAAACCGTAAAAAGAATGTTTTCTGTAGTGTTTATGTTTTTCCAAGTTTTGTGATTTTACTCTAAGAAAATCCTGTAAAAGTGAGCATACCGGGCTCCACCAGCCGTAATTGTAAAGTAATACTGTAAATCCTATTATTGTAAAACCAGGACTTTGTATTCGTACTCTTTGGTTTAATCAATTATATACTAATCGTATTTGTTCATATCTTTTTAGTAAGTTATTATAACCATACTATGACTAACTGCCTGCTATGACGCTTTGTAGGCGTCATAACTGTTAACGACTTTTGTCACTCACAGGCATGCCTGCCCGGCTGTAGCTAACGGTCTGAGTGCGCGATTGTCAATCCCGTATAGATCTATACACATTTGTCTCGCTCTCTATCCGGAGATCCTGGTTATAATATCAGGACTTTATCTGTATTGCCTAAATGAATAAGCAACTAAACATTGTCTCACAAAAAGCATATTGACGATTACACATATAACAAATGATTAAAAGACGTTTTTGAATAAATAATAAACTGATAGAGTGATCTTTCTCTAGTATTCTTGAATGTGAAGTATTTGTACAAAAGTAATCTGTTAAACTTTGTATAACTAGTTTGTGATAATAGTTTAAGAGTTCCATAAATTATACCTATTATAATTTATACATGTTTTCTGTTTGATATGTAATATTCATGAAAGTATCCCCTTTGCTCAATATGTTACAAAGGAAATATTAATATGATTGAATTAACTTTTATATTCATATATATATATATATATATATATATATATATATATATATATATATATATATATATATATATATATATATATATATATATATATATATATAAAATTAAAATTGAAACGACATTCGGACAAATAATTCTACTCTGAACCCACATCCAAACAAGGAAAAGGGAAATAAAGCGAATTATCAATCCTAAGCCCTTTAAATCTTATTTATATGAATATATATATATATATATATATATATATATATATATATATATATATATATATATATATATATATATATATATCTAGGAATATGATTTTGGCTAAATATAAATTAATAAGAATTTATAAAACATTTAAAGTCAATTGTAAAATATTTAAAAATTATTTATTTATAAACACAATATTCTTGTGTTAGGCTTGTATTCCCCCCCCCCCTAAAACAGTGACAAATAGTAAAAACGCAGGGGTATGAACTCACTTGATAGGTGGTGATTCGGGCAGCGTTTCGTTTCTAGATAGGAGTTTACTTGATGAAACTGAGAGTTTTTGATGAAAAGTCGGCTTCACGCGGGTAGAGTTTCAGTTAAGAATTGAGGACTTCGGGGCTTGCTTCAGGTGGTAAGGAGGTTACCGAGACTTCGGAAGGTTTAGAGAGGCTTAAATGAGTTTTTAAGAGGAGAGAGGTTTTGAATTTTGTAAATAAAACCCGGAGGCTTCGCATGCTGTTTATAGGAGGTTGTGGCCTCACATTACACTGGGTGTACTTCTTGGTACGCTTAGCGTACTGCGGTATACACGAGTACGTTGGGCGTACTACCTTGTACGATGGGCGCAATGGCTACGTGTCTCCTGTTCGGTTCCTGTGCCTCGGACGTGCCAAGTCTACTGTTACGTGTTGAAGCTAGTCCGAGTACGCTGAGCGTACTCTTTCGTACACTGGGCGTACTTCGTGCGAGATAAGTGTCCTATTATCGGGTTCCGAGCCTCGGATGTGTCAAGGCTACTTACACGCATCGGAGCTAGTTCGAGTACGCTGGGCGTACTCCTTTGCGAAATGAATTTTTCAAACTTAAAAATTTCATAACTTTCGCATATGAATTCTGTTTTTGACGTTTTTCATATCCCCGCGTAGGTGAGACCATGCTCTACTACTTTCGTTTAGACTCCGTCAGCTAATTTTGAATTTATTTTTAAAGTTATATTTTTAACAGGCCGGGACTGTAAAAGTCCCTTAAAAATTCATAACTTCTTTATCTGACGTTCGTTTTCGTCTGTCTTTTTACCGTTGGATTTCTTTTGACAAGATCTTCGATTCTTGTTTGGGTTATTTTGGCCAAAAAATGCTCGATCTAAATTTCGAGTTTTGGGCTGCGTACTGCTATGCCAAATCTTAGAAAATTCATAACTTCATCACACGAAGTCAGATTTGGATGTTCTTTTTATGTACGCTCTCGGTTTGACGTATTCTATGACTTTCAATTAGATCATTAAAGGTAAGAAGTATTTTATCGAAGACTCACTTTTTACGTCATACACTGTTTTGTCGATTTTGTCGCGGATCTTCGATTGGTCATAATTTCTTTGTTATAACTCGGATTTCAGTGTTCTTTATATTTTTGGAAACCTTGTTACGATCTCTACCACTTTATTCATCCCAATTATGATTATTGAACAATTTATTTTTGATGCTTATTTTCATTTCAATAAACTTGTATTTTTATTATTTCAAAATAATTTACAATTTGACATAAACTATTTAAAATATCAAGTTGTTACATTATCCCCCCGTTAGAGGGAATTTCGTCCCGAAATTAAAACTATAGAGATACACCTGGACTAGGGAAAAAGATGTGGATACTTTTGTTTCATTTGATCCTCCCGTTCCCAAGTGAATTCAGGTCCCCGTTTAGCATTCCAACGAACCTTCACTATCGGGATACGACTTTGCTTGGTTCTCTTTACTTCCCTGTCTAGGATTTCTATTGGTTCTTCCACGAAGTTGAGGTTCTCGTTAATCTCGATTTCATTGAGTGGGATAAAAAGAGTATCGTCGGATAAGCACTTCTTTAGGTTTGACATGTGAAAGATAGGATGTATGTTACAAACTTCTTGTGGTAGTTTGAGTTTGTAAGCTACTGACCGAATCTAGCAAGAATTTTGAATGGTCCAATGTACCTTGGATTCAGTTTGCCACACTTTCCAAAGCGTATCATGCCCTTCTGGGGTGAAACCTTCAACATGACGCGGTCTCCAACCTGGAATTCCAAGGGTTTTCTCCTTTTGTATGCGTAGCTTTTCTGTCTATCTCTGGAGGCTTTAAGTCGTTCTCGAATTTGTACTATCTTCTCAGTAGTTTCTCGAATGATTTCCGGACCAGTGAGAGTACTGTCAGGAATTTAACCTTTAGCCAGTTGTGTGTCACACACGCTTTCAGCATGTCTTTTAACGTTTGAATCGTTCTCTCACTCTGTCCGTCGGTATGTGGATGGTAGGCTGTACACCATGACCAGCCTAGTTCCCAGAGATTTCTGTAGTGACTGCCAGAAACGCGAAGTGAATGTACTATCTCGGTCAGATATAATAGATATTGGTACACCGTGCAGTCTAACTATCTCCCTAATGTATGTTCTAGTTAGATTCTCCATCTTGTCTATTTACTTTATTGGTAAAAAGTGAGCGGATTTGGTTAATCTATCGACGATTACCCAAATAGTATCATAACCAACCATTGTTTTGGGTAACTTAGTTATGAAATCCATTGTAATCCGCTCCCACTTCCATTCGGGGATTTCCGGTTGTTGTAGAAGGCTTGAAGGTTTTGATGGGTTTTGAGCATTCTAACACTCCTATGGTGTACATGCAACCCTAGAAACCTTGGATCTATGTTTGACTAAGATACATGCAAATAATTATTTTTCCAAGGTTCTTATCCTAACTAGCATGGCATGGGGTACTTGAATCAAATAAAACTAGTAGAATTACTTACCTTGTAGTAGTAGTTGATTGCTTGGAGTTTGAGAGCCTAGCACCAATAATGTGGATGCCTCAAATGGAAGTCACAAATCACCACAAACTTGGAAACTTGAGAGAATAGTCACAAACTTCTTGAAATCGGCCCTCTTAGTTTACACACATCAACTAGTGTTATTTCAAGAACCAAAGCCTCCTTTATATAGTGTGGTGGATTAGGGTTACATCCATGTAAACCCTAATACCCATGTCTTTTCATTTCCATGAGATCCATGGGTTAAAGCTCCATGGAGTATCCATGGACTTTCCATGCAAGCCTAGCCCATTCCAAATAAGCATTAGCCCACACTATATAAATACAAGAGCCCATATTTAATTAGTCATACTTTTGATCTCTAAATTAATTCTAAATTAATTATAGATCAACACTAATTAAATAATATGATTTTATATTAATATATTAGAACTTATAATATATTAATAAATCATAACTTATATTATTCTCAAAAGATTATCCGTAAAAATGTTCGGGTGAAGTGCAACCCAAATAGACCATGCCGGGTCGGGTCAAGTACATACCAAATATAGTTATGGACTTAGACACTATCTCCAACAGTCTCCCACTTGGATAAGTCTAATAACTATAGTTGCAAGTATGACTTCAGGAACCGATCAGCAATCGTAGCTCTTAAAACTCTGTTGAACTATGAAGCGCCATTTTAGATAAGTGATCATATAATCCTCTGTTCTAGATATCAGCCGGACAAATACATGGAACATGGTCTTGCTTATTGTCCAGCATTTGTTTCCCGATTTCCGATTTGTTTGACATAGAACTTAACTGAACACATCAATTTAGTTCTGACCGGGCCCGGTACATAGGTCAAAACAAAATCATCGAGGGGCCTAGATATCGCTTCTAATTCTAGAAGGAACAAATAAACTTAGACTCATATGTTTGCTCTACTACTTGTTGAATTACACACAAAAGCACGGTTTAAAACATCAAGTTACCAATGCGTTTTCGTGCAATCAATGCATAACCAACTCATAGGCAACAAATCATATATCTAGGTTTGAAGACTTATATGATATTATCGTCTCACGATCACTCGAGATAAATTCCATGAAGTGATACAAGTGAGCGTGGGTTGAATCCAATACTCAGAACTTATGAGCACTCATGAGTGTTGTAGCCCCGCTTTGTCTAACATCTTAGACCTCTACAAGCCAACCCATGACAGTCTTGATTCATATCTACTTCCAACATATTACCGACTGTGGAGAGTTTGAATAATATGATATAAACCATAACATAATTATTCTAGAAGTCAAAACATGCAAAAAGAAATAATAGTAAACGATTGACAAGAGATAGCAACACTTTACTCATAAATAACAGCTTTTATTTATCATCAAATGTCAATTACATTTTACAAATTTCAAGATTATCTAACTACTAAAACTAATACCATCCTTCAACCTTATGCTCCGAGCATGCTGGAGATGCTTAGCCCGAGTCAGTCCCTTCGTGAGGGGATCTGCTGGGTTCTCATCCGATGATACCCTCTTTGCCACGAGGATTCCTTCTTCTATTCGATGTCTGATGAAGTGATATTTTCTGTCAATGTGTCTGGATCTCCCATGATCTCTTAGTTCCTTGGCTAAGGCAACCGCACTATTGCTGTCACAGAAAATCTCCATTGGCTCGTTTATAGCTGGTACAACTCCAAGGTCTCCGATGAAGTTCTTTAGCCATATAGCCTCCTTTGCTGCCTCGCTTGCTGCTATATACTCTGATTCACAAGTGGAATCAGCCACTGTCTCCTGCTTGGAACTTTTCCAAGTAATTTCCCCTCCGTTTAGAGTAAAGACCCAGCCCGACTGAGAGCGGAAATTATCCATGTCAGTCTGAAAGCTAGCATCACTGTACCCTACAACTCTCAAGTCCTCACTGCCACCGAGGGTAAGGACCCAGTCCTTAGTCCTCCGTACGTACTTGAGGATATTCTTTACCGCAGTCCAGTGTGCCTTGCCAGGGTTCCCCTGATACCTGCTAACCATGCTCAAAGCAAAGGCTACATCAGGTCGAGTACACGTCATAGCATACATGATCGATCCTACAGCTGAAGCATAAGGTATTCGACTCATTTCTGCTATCTCAGCCTCAGTACTAGGGCTTTGTGTCTTACTCAATCTGGCGTTACTCTGGATGGGTAACTCTCCTTTCTTGGAGTTATGCATGTTGAACCTTTTCAACACTTTGTCCACATAGGTGCTTTGACTAAGTCCAATTAGTCTTTTACTCCTGTTTCTCAAAATCCATATCCCTAGGATATAGGCAGCTTCTCGAAGGTCCTTCATAGCGAAACACTTCCCAAGCCAGGACTTTACTTCCTGCAGGGTTGGGATGTCATTTCCTATGAGTAGTATGTCATCCACATACAGTACCAAAAAGCTGACTATACTCCCACTAGCCTTGATATAGACACAAGATTCATCTTCACTCCTTGAAAAGCCAAATTCTTTGACTTTCTCATCAAAGCAAAGATTCCATCTGCGAGGTGCCTGTTTTAATCCATAAATGGATTTCTCGAGCTTACACACTCTACTGGGGTACTCTGTACTGACAAAACCCTCTGGCTGAACCATATAAACATTTTCAGCCAACTTTCCATTAAGGAAAGCGGTTTTGATATCCATTTGCCATATTTCATAATAATGAAATGCAACAATGGCTAACAGAACCCTAATAGCCTTAATCTTGGCCACTGGTGAAAAGGTCTCATCATAATCAACTCCCGGAGTTTGAGAATAACCCTTTGCAACCAGTCGTTCCTTATAAGTGTGTACATTACCATCCATGTCGGTCTTCTTCTTGAAGATCCATTTGCACCCAACTATCTTACGATCAGGTACATTGTCAACCAAGTTCCAAACTTGATTGTCATACATGGACTGTATCTCGCTATCCATAGCCTCTTTCCATTTAGCAGCCTCAGGGCCTGCCATGGCTTCCGTGTAGCTGTTAGGCTCATCCAGATTTACCAGTGTGTTATCACTGATAAGTGTCTCACCTTCTCCAGTAATATGAAAACCATAATAATGCTCAGGTGCATTCCTAACTCTGGTGGAACGCCTCAGAGGTATAGATTCTTTAGTCGGCTCAACAAGAGTTTCCTCCTCAGGTTGAGGGCTAGGGTTTGAGGCTCCTTCACCACTTGACTCTTGAATTTCCTCAAGGTCAATTTGCCTCCCACTGTCTCCTTGGCTCATGAATTCTCTCTCTCTCGAAAGAATCCTCTTCTTGCTACAAAGACCACATTATCACTGGGTCTGTAGAAGATGTAACCAAAGGATTTCTGTGGGTAGCCGATGAAAATACACCTTTCGCTTTGGGGTTCGAGCTTATCGTGAGTCTCGCGTCTTACGAAAGCCTCGCAACCCCAAATCTTGATGTGGTCTAGATTGGGAACTTTTCCAGTCCACAACTCGTGAGGTGTTTTGGCAACCTTCTTTGTCGGGACTAGATTAAGGATATGGGCGGCAGTCTCTAAGGCATACCCCTAAAATGAGATTGGTAGCGAAGCTCGACTCATCATGGAACGAACCATGTCCAACAAGGTCCGATTGCGCCTCTCAGCTACACCATTCAACTGTGGTGTCCTAGGAGGTGTCAATTGTGAGACAATCCCACATTCCTTAAGATGGTCAAGGAACTCAGTACTAAGATACTCACCACCACGATCGGATCGAAGCATCTTAATGTTCCTGCCCAACTGATTCTCTACTTCTTGCTTAAACTCTTTGAATTTCTCAAAGGTTTCTGACTTATGCTTGATTAGGTAGACATATCCATATCTACTAAAATCATCAGTAAAAGTCATATAGAACCGATTAGCATCTCTTGTGGCGGTTCTGAAGGGCCCACACACATCCGTGTGTATGAGGTCCAACAAACCTTCACCCCTAGCACAAGTGCCAGTAAAAGGTGACTTTGTCATTTTACCAAGCAAACAAGATTCACAACTATCATCTGACTTTAGGTCAAATGACTCCAAGACTCCATCCTTTTGGAGTTGGCTTATGCATTTCTTGCTTACATGTCCAAGACGACAATGCCATAAGGATGCTTTATCTAAGCTAGTGGAAGAGTTAATACACAATACATTATTTCCTAGATTATCTACAACAGATACAGTTTTATACACGCCATCACAAGGTAATGCTTTAAAATAAAGAACATTATTAAAGAAAGCATCAATACTACCATTATTATTATCAAAATAAAAGGTAAAACCTTGTTTATAAAATGCATGAAAGGAAATAACATTTCTTGCCATTTCTGGCGAATAATAACATTTATTCAAATCTAATGTAAACCCACTATTTAGCACTAAGGAATAAACTCCTATCTTGGTGACAGGTGAAGCTTTCCTGTTTCCCATGATCAAGTTTATCTTTCCCTGCTCCACATTCTCACTTCTTTTTAGTCCCTGCAAATCACAACATATGTGAATACCACAACCTGTATCAAGGACCCAAGACTTAGAATGAGGTGAGTTATTAGACAATATAGTGTATATACCTGCATGGTTGGGTTTTACTTTCCCATCCTTCAAATCTTGCTGGTACTTTGGGCAGTTTCGCTTCCAGTGCGACTTTTCATGGCAATAGAAGCATTCAGCCTCATTAGGGTTAGCAGAAGGAGTGACAAAACCTTTCTTGGTTTTTCTTGAAGAGGAGCCTTCAAGGGTCTTACCCTTGGTACCCTTAGAAGGGTTCTTTCTCTTCTTCCCTTTGCCATGCCCGATTGCCAAGACATTGGCCGCAGTTGGAGTAGGAGTAGGAGTAGTAACAACCGACTTACCCTTTAGACCACTTTCGGCGGTCTTCAAGAGTCATTGAAGTTTGCTGAGGGTGACTTCTTCCTTGTTCATGTGATATGTCATGCGGAATTGATCATAACACGATGGCAAGGAGTGCAAAATGATGTCTATTGCTAACTCCTCAGGGAAGTTCACATTCAGCTTCAGTAAACGGTCCACATACCTTTGCATTTTCTGCATGTGGCCCGTGATGGGTTCACCATCCTTCATTCGGGTTGTTATCATGGAGGAGATTATTTCATATCGCTCTTGACGAGCACTTTGATGGTAGCGGTCCATCAAGTCATGGTGCATCTCAAAAGGATAATAGTCCTCATAGGACTTTTGGAGCTCGGCTGTCATGGTGGCCATCATGATGCATGCCACTTTTGTAGCATATGTTTCATGTACCTCATATTCAGCAAGCTCTTCAAGAGTAGCAGTTGGCTCGGGTACCTTCAGCTCCTTGTCGAGAACATATTCTTTGTTCTCATACCGAGTGACCATCCTGATGTTTCTAATCCAATCTGTAAAGTTGGACCCATCAAAGATGACTCTCCTACAAAGATTCATGAGAGAGAAGGAGCTAGTAGGGTTTGAGCCAGAAGCATTGTTATTGGAAGACATCTGAAAAGAAGAGGGAATAGATTAGATTAGATATAGAGATAGTCCTTAACAAAACACCCAAATGTAATATTAAGGCTAGGACCCAACACAATATTTTATAACTTAGAAGAGGGATGCCGTAATCTAAGCTATAAGATATTTGAAGGTAGGTGAATGACGATTCACCAATTTCCACCATGAAAAACGAAATATTTAATTAGGTTTTAATTGGTTTAGAAACTCCTAGATTCTTTGAGATTCATTGAACTTTCTTCAATGGCATGTTTCAATCTCGAGTGTGCCCTTCAAGTTTTGTGACTGGGATGCCGAGGATCACAAAACAAGGTGTGAAGTAACCATGCAAATTACTTGGTACCCTTAATGTATTACCCCTCAATCGATGTGCCGGTTAACCACACACGCTCCATCGATACTATGATAAACATTCAGTCACCCTTTACCTACCTTGTTAAGTTCAAGTTAGTGTGTCGGTTAACCACACACGCTCCACTAACGACTTAAACAAAGTGTAAAGTGTAATTTCATGGATTAGCACCTTATTCACATTTTCCTAAAATAACTAAGATTGGGAATTCAATAAAGTTTAGTTACTTTAGTATTATCATTATACTTTTAATGAGAATTTATAAGTCTTTGTCCTACCCGTTCGGCTAACGACCCTCCACCGATCAAGGAAGCGGTGGGTGAGAGTGGACACCCATTAAGTTGCATTTTATAGGCAACAACCTTATACCCCCCTTATAGACCGGCTTCGTGAATGAGGCGTACTAGCGGTAAGACGACTTGATCTTATACATATATAAATATTATTAAACTTATAATATTATAAAGTATAAGGGTTGAATTTTAACTTTTAAAATTCTAGGGGTTGGAACTAAAGTTTTTATATGACTTTACATGTTCCAAAACTTGAGGGCAAGTTTTGTAAACTTTCAAAACTTTTCATTTCTCATAACTTATGAGTTAATGGTTATTAAAAATGAAGACTCCTCATTTTTTGTAACCTATGTGTTCTTTTAATGGTTATTTATAAATGTGACTTTTGGTTATCCATAACTTAAGAACTAGTTATGGACTCCATTAAAACACATAAAGAACAAGAATTAATCTAATCAATTATTAGCACATAATTTCTATGATCTTCTAAACTCATATGTTTATGAATGTTCATATCAAAAATTTCAAGAATCGTAAGTACATATACAAAACTTGAAATTTTGATACGAGCTTTTGAACAAAACTTCGATTTTCAATTTTTTTTTTTTTTTTGCATCAAGTATCAAATAAACAAACCAGGCTCTGACACCACTGATTGGTTTTAAGCATTCTAACACTCCTATGGTGTACATGCAACCCTAGAAACCTTGGATCTATGTTTGACTAAGATACATGCAAATAATTATTTTTCCAAGGTTCTTATCCTAACTAGCATGACATGGGGTACTTGAATCAAATAAAACTAGTAGAATTACTTACCTTGTAGTAGTAGTTGATTGCTTGGAGTTTGAGAGCCTAGCACCAATAATGTGGATGCCTCAAATGGAAGTCACAAATCACCACAAACTTGGAAACTTGAGAGAATAGTCACAAACTTCTTGAAATCGGCCCTCTTAGTTTACACACATCAACTAGTGTTATTTCAAGAACCAAAGCCTCCTTTATATAGTGTGGTGGATTAGGGTTACATCCATGTAAACCCTAATACCCATGTCTTTTCATTTCCATGAGATCCATGGGTTAAAGCTCCATGGAGTATCCATGGACTTTCCATGCAAGCCTAGCCCATTCCAAATAAGCATTAGCCCACACTATATAAATACAAGAGCCCATATTTAATTAGTCATACTTTTGATCTCTAAATTAATTCTAAATTAATTATAGATCAACACTAATTAAATAATATGATTTTATATTAATATATTAGAACTTATAATATATTAATAAATCATAACTTATACTATTCTCAAAAGATTATCCGTAAATTGTTCGGGTGAAGTGCAACCCAAATGGACCATGCCGGGTCGGGTCAAGTACATACCAAATATAGTTATGGACTTAGACACTATCTCCAAAAGGTTTTTGGTACTCTACCTTGACTTTGGCACAAGTAAGACATTTGCCCACAAAGGTAGCAATTCAGCCTTCATGTTAGACCACCAATAAAGTTTCTTAAGTTCTAGATACATCTTGTCTAAACCTAGGTAAATGGAGTATCACGTCTTATGTGCTTCGTTCATGACAACCTCTCTATAACCACCGAACTTTGGTGTCCAGATCCGGTTCATGAGGTATCGAGCTCCATCACCTTTGATGTTAATGTTTTTATCCATTCCTCTTAAGGATTCACCTGCCACATTTTCGGGTTTCAAGGCCTCAAGTTGAGCCTCTTTGATATATGTGGACAGATGTGAATGGATTGTCATGGTCAACGACTTTACTCGACGTCCTGAGTATTCTTTTCTAATAAGGGCATCAGCTACTACATTGGCTTTACTAGGATGATAACGAATTTCGTGTTCGTAATCATTTAGTAGCTCCACCCAACGTCGTTATCTCATGTTCAGATCTTTATGGTCGAAGATATGCTGAAGACTTTTATGGCGGTGAATATTGTGCATTTCGTGCCATATAGATAGTGTCTCCAAATCTTCAGAGCAAATATCACTGCTCCCAGTTCAAGATCGTGAGTTGTATAGTTGACCTCATGTGTCTTAAGCTGTCTCGAGGCATAGGATTTGACCTTTCCTCATTGCATAAGAACACAACCAAGCCCTTGGTTAGACGCATCGCAGTATACTACAAACTCTTCTGTCCCTTCTGGTAGAGACAAGATATGTGCGCTGCACAGGGCTCGCTTCAGCATTAGGAACGTTGTTTCTTGTTTCTCTACCCAGCTAAAAGTTACACCCTTTTGTGTCAGGGTGGTGAGTGGCTTAGCAATTCGGGAGAAATTCTGAATGAATCTGCGATAGTAGCCAGCAAGGCCTAAGAATTGGCGGATTTCTGTAAGCGTTTTGGGTGCTGACCAGTTCTCGATTGCCTTTATTTTGGAAGGGTCCACGTGTATTCCATCTTCACTGACCACATGACCTAGGAAACCTACCTTCCTAATCCAAAATTCGCACTTTGAGAACTTCTCATATAGCTTCTCTGCCTTTAATGTTTGTAAGACTTGTCGGAGATGTTGGCTATGCTCCTCCTTACTTCGTGAGTAGATAAGGATATCATCTATGAAGACTATTATGAATTTGTCCAAGTAAGGACGACACACTCTGTTCATCAAGTCCATGAAAACTGCAGGTGCATTCGTTAATCTGAAATGCATCACTACAAACTCGTAGTGACCATAACGAGTTCGGAAGGCTGTTTTGGGAATATCTTCCTCTAAAACTAGTAACTGGTGATAACCGGATCTTAAGTCAATCTTTGAGATGTAGCTTGCTCCTTGAAGTTGGTCGAACAAGTTATCAATACGAGGTAAAGGGTATCGATTCTTGATGGTAAGTTTATTTAGCTCGCGGTAGTCTATGCACATGCGGAAAGATCCATCCTTCTTCTTCACGAACAAGGCCGATGCTTCCCAAGGTGAGAAGCTTGGTCTAAGAAAACCTTTGCTAAGAAGTTCGTTCAGTTGGCTAGATAGTTCCTGCATTTCTGATGGTGCAAGACGATAAGGTGATTTGGCTACAGGGGTAGCTCTAGGAATTAAGTCGATTCTGAACTCGACTTGTCTTTCAGGAGGAACTCCGGGAAGATCATTGGGAAAAATATCGGAGAAATTACAGACTTTGGGAATGCTCTCGAAGTCTTTCACTTCTTGATTCTTATCTACCACATGAGCTAGAAAAGCACAGTACTCCTTACGAAGATACTTTTGCGCCTTTATACAGGAGATGATTTGTAGGTTCGCGCCAGATTTGTCGCCGTAACTGATAAGAGTTTCGTTGCTTGGTAGATTAAGGTGAATGGCTTTCTCGTAACATAGGATGTCGGCACGATTAGGACTTAACTAATCCATACCAATGATGACGTCGAAACTTTTTATGGAGACCAGCATTAGGTCGATTGGGAAGGAAAAGTTATTTAAAGTAAGGGTACATCCTATGTATATATTGTTAGTGCTCTCGGTTTTCCCGTTGGCCATTTCTACAGTGAAGGTATCTTTTAGTGGTTGAGAATTTTGTTTAAGTAAGTGTTCGAATTTATGACTCACGAAGCTTTTCTCAGCACCGCTATCAAATAGAATACATGCGTATGAATTGTTGAGAAGGAACGTACCCATGACCACAGAAGGGTCTGCCACGGCTTCCTCGTGACCAATGGCTAGTATTCTTCCCGCACCACCAACATTCTTCAGCTTTGGACAATCCTTTTTGAAGTGGCCTATAGAATTGGGCAGTGTGCCCTTTTCTGTTGCAATTTCTACATTGCATCTCACGGAAATTTCCATTATGATGGAAATTACACTTGTTTCACTTTGGTAAGTTACCAGCATACTGCTTTGCTGGTGTAGGAGCAGCAGGAATGGCAGCAGGAATAGTAGCAGCATGAACTACCATTATCTGTTGTTTCTTGGAAGACTTTTGGGAAGACCGACCCTTCCTTTTTTCGATGGCTTTTTCTTGTTGTTGTTGTTGTTGTTGTTATCGTTGTTGTTGTTTGTTTTGGGTTGTTCTGAAATAACAGTCATGAAGCCTTGACGGAATCCATGATCTATTAAAGAATGCGCCAATTGTTTGGCACTATCAAAAGTAATAGGTTTTGAAGCTAACACACTTCCTTGAATCTGGGGTGATAGTCCCCAGATATACCTTTCGATCTTCTTGCTTTCTAGAGGAACCATTCCAGGACATAGGTTAGCTAGATCGCTGAACCTATTGGTGTAAGTTACTATGTCTGTTCTAACCATGGTAAGACCCTAAAGCTCTTGCTCGAGCTTTTGTATTTCACCCCTCGGGCAGTACTCTTGCATCAATAATGATTTCATATGTTTCCAGCTCATTGAATTAGCCACTGTAAGAGTCAGTGACTTAACATGGCCATTCCACCATGTGAGAGCTCGATTAGAAAAAGTGTAGGCATCAAACTTCACCTTGCTAACTTCACGACACAAGTAGATTTCAAAGACTGCTTCAATTTTCTCTATCCATTGTGTTAGAGCCAAGACTCCACCAGTCCCATTAAAGGTCCTAGGTTTGGCATTTATGAAGTCCTTATATGTACACTCATGTGGGTTTCCATGGCTTTCATTATAAGTTAAAGCATGAACACCACTCCCAGATCCGCTGGCACCTTGAGTATTCAAGTGTGTCATGGCAGCTACCATAGCTGCAGTGATTGCTGCCTGGAACATAGCATTATCAAATTGTGGAGGTGGCGGCGGAGGTGGAGGTGGTGTTGGAGTTGTATTGACATTTACACGTATTGGATTTCTTCTTGGAGGCATTTTTCTGTAAAAGAATTAAGAATGAATAGATGATAAGTTTTTGGTAATAATTGTAAGTCGGGTGTTAATAACTAAAAAAAAAATTTAGTTTATTGTATGCATTATGACCGACTTTAAATGTGTTTTGCATTCAATTCATAATAATAGTTTTTATATATATAAAGATAAACTTATGAATTTCAATGTGATAACCAATGAAGAAAAATGCTAGTCAATTACTTTGATATATATTGATATATAATGTTACTGGAAAGTTTGACCTTGTTAGTGGTCTAAAGTACATCAAATTTTAAAGAAAACTTGACAACATTACATTTTCCTGATTAGTATAGAAGTCTAATAACAGGGTTGGGTTATACATAGATAAGATTAATATTAACATAAATATTCGAAGTCCTAGCTTATATCAAAATTGGAAGTAATGTAAATGCTACTTGCGGTGAACACTAAGCGAACACTGGACTCTGCTCCCTGGTGTTCTGTTTCCATTAAACGCCTTTCCAGGGCAATTTGATGCTCCCTTAGTGATCTTATTTCATCTTGGGCATCATTCACTTGTCCTTGTAGTACTTCGGTGTGAGTTTGGGCTTGGTCATGAACTTCATCTAGACGAATTATATCATCAGTGTTAATCTGGGCAGTTGCATTTACTTCAAGGATTCCGTTTATTGAAATTCGTGCCTGATCAGTTTGGCGAGCAAAGTGGTGTACTATGACCGGGAGAGCCCTGTCGGCTGAACCTCCTCCAGAGAGGTCATAAAAGCCTGTTTCCATCCCATAAGGAGGACGTTGGTCTTGTTGTCAGCTCCAGTGGTGCAAGTATGCGGCCTATGCTAGTGTTGGCCCTTGATAATCCTGTCCTATTGCGGGGTGTTGGTTTGCTGGTGGGGGGTTGTATATGTGACATCCCCAAATTTCTCGGCCAGAAAAGACCGATTTAATTTATGCTTTTAAAATAAAATCAGAGTAATCCTTTTAAAATATGTTGCGGAATTTGTCCCCAAAACAAAACATGATAAAAATTTATCAAAACATTTCTTAAAGAAATATATATCTTCATTTTATATCAAAACCTCGGGATGTAATGTTCCGATACAGATCAAAAGCATAAACAATACATTATAAGCCTTAGAACAGTTATTTACAACTACTGGCCTATAATCAAAAAATCTCTGATCATCATCCGACTATGCTCGGGGTCCACTCCCTGTAATATAAAAAGCTGAGTGTGACAGGCTTGGGAGCCTGGTGAGCATATAGGGTTTTCAACCCACAAATAATAAGAAAATTTATTAAATTCATCAACCAACAATAACCTTGATTATCCATTCATGTTATCCTCACTTTACGTCCCTAAGCACCAATCACAAGGGACCTAGCCTAAGGATTATCATCGGGATGGACACTACTGCTAAGGGGACTCCTCATCCATACATGTCCTTAAGGCAACCATGAGGGGGATGGAGTACACCAATGAACATATAGGTCACCAACACCTACAGGTTGCGAACCTGCTAGCGTTCCACTGGACTGTCTAGAAAGGTCTGTGGTCGTCATCTATACTCCGCTAGATGACCACAACAACAACAACAACAACATCGAGGCCTCTCATCATTTTAACACACATCGACTATTTCGTTTACCCATGTTTTACCCAACGTATTTGTAGATAAAAATACATATACAGTTTAAAACTTGTATAAAACATCTATTCAACAGTCATCTCAAATAAACAATCAATATAATTACACATAGGACGTATTTTATAGAAAATACTTCATATCTATGTGTAAGATGAAAGTGACTACACACTCACTTGATTTAACGATAATTGGCAGCACTTCGTTTCCTAAAACAATCGTTTCTGATAAAACCGGGAGTTTTAATGAAAAACCGGGCTCTGCGAGGGTGGAGCTTCAAAACCGAAAAGATAAATTTCTCGGGCTCTTCAGGCACTCCGGAATGTGTTTTGGGTGTTGGGTATAATATCGGGGTTTTGTGGGAAGTCAAAATGAAAGAAATATGGAGTTTAGGGTGAAAAAGGGCAATTTTATAAAATATATCTGGGAGGGTTCGCACCTCCCTTTTATAGGACGAACTTCGGACCGAGGGGGGCACGTGACTCGCATGCGAGGGTGTCAGGCGTCGCATGTGAGGTTGCACACGCGGGTGATGCGAGACCGAGACACGGGGAAGGCAGGAGGCGGCTTCTGATTAGCCGAGCCTTCGGTGTGAGGAGGGTGCGACACGCGTCGACAGCTGGCCTCGGATGACTCAGCAATTCGGACATGCGACATGCTGCGAGCGAGGGAGACGTGGCTGAAGTTGAGCCATACGAAATTCCTCGGTTTTAGCATTTTTTTCGATTTTTGTGTCCCGAACTTCTAAAATCCATAACTTTCGCATACGGCCTCTGTTTTTGACGTTCTTTATATGCACACGTAGGTAAAATTATGCTCTACAACTTTTGTTTAGACTCCGTCGGCTAATTTTGAATTTATTTTTAATATTATTATTTTTAACAGACCGGAACAGGAAAATCCGTTAAAAATTCATAACTTCTTCATCCGACGTCCGTTCTCGTCTGTCTTTTTACCGTTTTACTACTATTGAAGAAACCTTCGATTCTCGTTTAGGTTGTGTCGGCTAAAAATCACTCGATCTAAAATTCGAGTTTTTAGCTGTCTACTGCTAAGCTGATACTTAGAAAAATTATAACTTCCTCATACGAAGTCAGATTTGGGCGTTCTTTTTATGCATACTCTCGGTTTAACGAACACTACGACTTTCATTTAGATCACCAAGGCTAAAAAGTAGTTTATCAAAAACTCACTTTTTACGTCATTCGGCGTCGTGTCGGTTATGTCGCGAAACTTCGACCATCTTGCGTCGCAACTTCTTAGTCTTACGGTCAAAGATTGCATCTGGTTCTTCAATTAACCTCTTGTTTTCATCCAACCTTAATTCAGAAATTGGAATTATGTCTGGTACATCTTGTCACACCCCAAAACCGGAACGGCGGAAACGTTCAGGGGTGGAGGACGTCATGTTCAGTATCACAACAATGCAAAGTAGTAAACAAGCAACAACATCATCCATTGCATTAATAATATAATTTCATACAAGTGTGTTCTGTCAAGTTATATACACACCAAAAATATAAATCCAAAATAAGAGATGAGTCTTGAACGAGCTCCATCTTCTCAAAACCTGGCACCGGTACCTGTCTACTGGTAACCTGAGAATAAAAGTTATTTTGAAAGAGTTTATCAGCTTTAAAGCTGGTGAGATCATAAGTATATTAGTGTCTGTGTTTGTATGAAAATGTTTGTAAGTATGAAATGTATAAGTTTGTAAAAGTTTGTAAATTGTTTGAACTCTCCTAGAAAACCCTATGTTTTCTACTAAAAGTAGCCTTCTACCAAGGCATCAAGTGTCTGTGTGTGTGTCTCTTGTAAGAGTATGTATTTTCCCAAATCTGACTATCATTAACCAAAAATATAGTTTTTACATTACTGATCATTGTGTGAAGATCACAAAGTGAATGCAATGGGAAAATGAAATAGTACTGTAGTGTTGTATTAAGTAACTACTGCTGTACTAACTACCTTAAACCAATTGTTATTTAAAGTACCATGTGATCGGCATGTACCATACTACCGACTATAAACACGACGATGTAAGACGTTGGAAGAAATGACGTTTGGCACCCGTAGACTTGCAAGTCCCACTGTAGCGAGCAGTAAGGTGTAGGATAGTTAATCCAGTATAGATCTATACACAAACTCAACGCTCTCCATTTAAGGAGATTCTGGATACAAAATGAGCCATGACAGGTGATGTCATGCCCCGTTACGTGGCTCACATAACTGTAGTAATGTTCTTGTATATGTAATGTATGTGCTAGCTGTATTGTGTGTTCTCTCTCTGTCTAGCATGTATGTATGTTCTCTTTGTATATGTATGTGGTAGCTGTATTGTGTGTTCTCTCTCTGTCTAGCATGTATGTATTTTCTCTCTGTTCTAGTAATAGTATTAGTATCTTCCTAAACTATACCTATTATAGCTTACTAGTAATGTTGTTTGAATGTATGAACATGTTTGTATACCTTTGCTACCCAAAGGTATTGAACTGAATGAAAGAAGGGACTTTTATATCTATATACATATACATAATATATAACTAGGATTCAAACGACCTTCGGACAAATAACCTGAATACCCTAAGTCCACAACCAAACAAGGAACAAGAAGTAAGGTGAGCTATCAGTCCTAAGTCCTTTCAATCCTATTTATATAACTATATCTATATAGATACAAATTTAACAGTATATAATTTTAAAAGAGTTTGATAAGAGTATTTGACATGTAAAAGAGTTTGTAAAACAGTTTGAAGTAGTTTGTTTGAAAACACAGTTTGAAAAGTAAGAAATCCACTTGTTTGGTAGTTATTAATCACATGTGATTGATATAATAACTATAATAGTTCAACTTGTATCCCCCCCATAAAAGCATTTAAAATCATTTAAAAGGTTGATTAAGGGGTATGAACTCACCTGTAGTGAGTGGTTTGGATGAACGGATTGTTATAGGATGCTAAGTGTCAAGTGAAGACTTGAGCACAGACAAGGATCCTAGTTAACATATAATAACACATATATGTATCCAATTAGTCATTAAACAACTAATTTACCAAGTTAAGACATCCTAGGACATGTAAAACACTTGATTCAAGTGCTATAAGTACTAAGGATTGCATCTAAGGGTTGTAGGGCTTGGCTATTGAGTTTAGGGTCCAAGGGTAAACTCTTTATGAGTTTACGGTTTTGGGACCAACTCCCTTGGAGTTTACGGTCGTAAACCCAAGTGTTTACGGCCGTAAACTCATGTACTTCTACAGTTTTGTGTTTTGAACCTTATAAGTCATAAAGAAGCATTCCTACTTCAAGTCTAAGCCTTAGGAAGTGATTGGGGCAACATTTCACCCCTTTGCAGAGTTTACGGCCCATGGACCACTTCTCCATGAGTTTACGGCCGTAAACTCTAATGGTTCATGGTCTTTTTGATGTTTAAGGTCCTAATCACATCAAGGATATGATCTAGACTAGTATCCAAGGCTTGGTAAGGGACTAGGTCACACAATGGCCCCTTCATTAGGGTTTACGGTCCAAGAACATGTTGGACCGTAAACACCTTTAATCTTGTGTTTCTTTGTGTTTTCTAGATGATTAAGAAGTGTAACAAGCCTTATAACAAGCCAAGGTAAGAGTAGTTACTATGTAGAAGCTTGAAAGGGTGTTAAAAGTCCAAGAACACTAGTGTGTGTTCTTGGTGAAACTAAGAACACTTGAAGATCTACACAAATGGAATGATTTCATGGATGGAATCATGTAAGATCACTAGACTAAGTAAGATATCAACTTATTAGGGCAAGAAACACTTACAAAGTTGAAGATCAAGAAGGAAAATCGAATGATACTTGAGAGGATTTGAGTTCTAGTTCTTGAAAATGTGAAAAAGTGATAAAAATGGCTAAGTGCCATATTTATACCCCTTGGGGTTTACGGCCATAAACACCATGTTTAGGCCATAAACTCCAAACTCTTGGAGTTTATAGACCTTATTGTTGCACAATAAACCCTAGGGCATCCTCTCTCCAGTTATCTCTTGAAGTACTAACTTTAAAACACTCAAACTGACTCCAACAAGCTTGAAAGTTAGCAGAAACTGTTCCGAATTCTATTGAATTGAATGGTTGTACTGAATAGAAATTTCGGGTTGTCACATCATCCCCCCGTTAGAAGGAATTTCGTCCCGAAATTAGAGTTTAAGCAAATAAGTAGTTACAAATAACTAAGTAAAAAGATGAGGATATTTCAGTTTCATCTGATCCTCTCGCTCCCAAGTGAATTCAGGTCGTCCCGAATGATCTTTGGACCCGTGAGAGTGCTTTCAGGAACTCGTCCCTTAGCTAACTGGGTATCACGCACCTCAGCCCAACATAGAGGGGATATGCACTTCCGGCCATAGAGGGCCTAGAATGGAGCAGTCTTTATGCTCGTGTGATAACTGTTATTGTAGGAAAATTCGACAAGGGGTAAATGAGTATCCCATGCTTTCCCAAAGTCGATCACACAGGCTCGCAACATATCTTCCAAGGTTTGGATAGTCCTCTCACTTTGTCCATCGGTCTGTGGATGGTAGGCTGTACTCATGTCCAGCCTAGTTCCTAGGGAACTTTGTAACGACTGCCAGAACCTCGAAGTGAACCTACTATCTCTGTCCGAGATAATGGATATGGGAACACCGTGCAGTCGTACAATCTCCCTTATGTAAGTTCTTGTAAGTTTCTCCATCTTGTCTGTTTCCTTGATAGGCAGGAAGTGTGCGGACTTGGTCAATCTGTCGACGATAACCCATATGGTATCAAGTCCACCCGTTGTCTTGGGCAACTTGGTTATGAAATCCATAGTGATCCGCTCCCACTTCCATTCCGGTATCTCCGGCTGTTGTAGTAAACCTGAGGGTTTCTGGTATTCGACCTTGACCTTAGCGCAAGTAAGACATTTACTCACGAAGGTAGCAATCTCTGCTTTCATGTTAGGCCACCAGTATAGCTTTTTAAGATCCAGATACATCTTATCTGAACATGGGTGGACGGAATAACGAGTGTTGTGCGCCTCTATCATGACCAAGTCTCTGAAACCATCGTGTTTCGGTGTCCAGATCCGATCCATGAAATATAAGGCTCCGCCACCTTTGACTTCCAAGTTTTTATCCATCCCTCTCAGGGATTCACTCGCCACATTTTCAGGTTTCAAAGCGTCGATCTGAGCCTCCATAATTTGTGTGGACAAGTGTGAATGGATAGTTATATTCAATGAGTTGACCCTACGACCAGAGTATTCTTTCCGACTTAGGGCATCAGATACTACGTTGGCTTTACCCGGATGATAACGAATTTCGCATTCGTAGTCACTGAGTAGCTCGACCCACCGTCGTTGTCTCATGTTGAGCTCCTTCTGGTCGAATATATGTTGTAGGCTTTTGTGGTCTGTAAAGATAGTGCTTTTTGTACCATACAGGTAGTGTCTCCAGATCTTCAGAGAAAACACAACTGCTCCTAGTTCAAGATCGTGCGTAGTGTAGTTGACCTCATGTGTCTTCAGCTGTCTCGAGGTGTAGGCGATGACCTTACCTCGCTGCATCAGAACACATCCGAGCCCTTGATTAGACGCATCACAATAGACAACGAAGTCTTCTATCCCTTCGGGGAGGGATAGTATTTGTGCGGTGCACAAGGCTCGCTTGAGCATTTGGAACGCTCTCTCCTGCTTCTCTTCCCAGTCAAAGGCCACGCCCTTCTGGGTCAGTGTGGTAAGAGGTTTCGCGATGCGGGAGAAGTTCTGAATGAACCTGCGATAGTAGCCAGCGAGGCCTAGAAATTGACGAATTTCTGTAGGCGTCTTCGGTGCTGACCAGCTCTTAATGGCTTTGATTTTGGAAGGGTCCACGTGTATTCCTTCTTCGCTAAACACATGCCCTAAGAATTCGACTCTTCGGATCCAAAATTCGCATTCTGAGAACTTCACATAGAGCTTCTCCGAACACATTGTTTCCAAGACCTGTCGCAGATGTTGACTATGCTCCTCCTTACTGCGAGAGTAGATAAGTATGTCATCGATGAAGACGATGACGAACTGATCCAAGTAAGGACGACACACCCTATTCATTAAATCCATGAATACAACGGGTGCGTTTGTTAATCCGAACGGCATCACTACGAATTCGTAGTGCCCATAACGAGTTCGGAAGGTTGTCTTCGGAACATCCTCCCCTAACACTCGTAGCTGGTGATATCCGGATCTTAAGTCGATTTTTGAAAAAAAGTTCGCCCCTTGAAGTTGGTCAAATAAATCGTCAATACGAGGCAAAGGATAACGATTTTTGACATTCAGTTTGTTGAGCTCCCTGTAGTCGATGCACATACGAAACGATCTGTCCTTCTTCTTGACGAACAAGACTGGAGCTCCCTAGGGTGAGAAGCTTGGTCTTATAAAGCCCTTGTTGAGCAGTTCGTTAAGTTGACAGGACAGTTCTCTCATCTCTGCAGGTGCTAGACGATAGGGCGATTTGGCTACGGGGTAGCCCCTGAAACTAAGTCGATTCTGAACTCGACTTGACGTTGTGGAGGTAATCCTGGGAGTTCTTCTGGAAAGATGTCGGGAAAGTCGCGTACTACTGGAATGTTCTAAAGGTCTTTCGTTTCTTGGCTCACATCGACCACATGAGCAAGGAATGCGCGACATTCCTTTCGCAAGAATTTCTGAGCTTGAATGCTCGAGATGATACGAAGGTTCGTGTCGGGTTTGTCGCCATAAACTACTAGAGTTTCGCCAGACGGTAGATTAAGGCGAACTGCCTTTTTATAACACATGATGTCGGCACGATGAAGACTCAACCAATCCATGCCGATAATGACGTCGAAACTTTTAATTGAGACCGGCATAAGGTCGATCGAAAATGAATGGTTATCTAGTGTTAGGGTACACCCTATGTATATAATGTTATTGCTCTCCGTCTTTCCATTAGCCATTTCTACAGTGAACGGTTCTTTAAGTGCTCGTGATTTTTGCTTAAGTAAATGAGCAAATTTTTGGTTCACGAAACTCCTCTCCGCTCCACTATCAAATAGAATGCATGCATAAGAGTTATCAAGGAGAAACGTACCAGTGACCACTGTGGGGTCGGCAATCGCCTCCTCGTGGCCTATGGCCAGAACCCTTCCCACTCTATCGGCATTCCCTGCCTTTGGGCAGTCCCTCTTGTAGTGGCCCACGTCGCCACAACCGTAGCAAGCTTGGCCCACGCCAGCACCGGGGACTTGGTTGAGTGGCCTCGCCGGAGCATTGCAGAAACGGTCGGTGTGCCCCTTCATGTTGCAGTTCGAAAACTGCATTTCCTGGCAGGCTCCAATGTGGTGGAAGTTGCACTGGTTGCACTTAGGCAAACTTCCAGCGTACTGCTTTACCGGAGCAGCAGCAGTGGCAGGTGCTATCGCAGCATGAACTGCCACGACCCGCTGCTTTTTGGCAGCCTTCTTCTTCTTTTTGTCATCCCAGAACTTCCGCTTGGAATCAGCAGTTTTGGAAGGTTCTGAGATGGCCAGGGTTGTTGTTGCGGCCGGGGTACGAACCCCATGGTCTATAAGTCGATGTGCCAATCGCTTGGCACTATCGAATGTAGTGGGGTTTGAAGCCAAAACATTTCCCTGGAATGGAGGCACCAGCCCCCATATGTATCTTTCAATCTTCTTCCCCTCTGTATCAACCATGTTGGGACAGAGGGCCACCATCTCGCAGAACCTGGCGGTGTAGGAGACTATGTCGGAGCCCTTCGTGGTTAGGCTCCACAGTTCTTCCTCCAGTTTTTGGATTTTGCCCCTCGGGCAGTACTCCTCGATCATTAGCTCTCTCAGAGCTTCCCAGCCCATAGCATTAGCCACCACTAGAGATAGTGACTTGACATGGCTATTCCACCATGTCAGGGCTTTTTCTTCAAAGGTGAAGCAGCGAACTTGACCTTGCTCCCTTCTGCACAGGAGCAGATTTCGAAAACCGATTCGGGCTTCTCGAACCATTGCGAAAGGGAAATGACTCCGCCAGTCCCTCTAAAGGACTTGGGCTTGCAGTTAGTGAAGTCGTTATAGGAGCACTCTCTCAAGCACACATGAGCTTCACCAAGAGTAGATTGAATAGGGGTCCCTCCTCCAGTGGAACCAGAAGAATGATATTGTGCCATGGCTGTAGCCACAGCCGCAGCTACAACAGCATTCAGAGTTGTCGTATCGATTTGAGGAGCAGGTGGTGTTGCAGTGATTGAAGGATCGCTTCTCGTTGATCGGTGTGGAGGCATCTTTTAACTATAAGTTTAGAAAGATGAAGATATTGATAAGAATTTAATAGGAAAATTGATGAGAATGATTCATGGACTAACTCTTCATAGCTCAACAGCACAATTGAATAGTATGATTGATTGTGGATGAAAGCGTTTGGATATAATTTCCATGAGATTAGATATCTGTCAATAATACTGGAATTACAGATGTAACAAGTTTGGGAAAAATGGCCTAGAAGTAGGCCTTACATCAACCAAGATGGGAAAATTTTGACAGAACTATGACCTAATCAAGACCTAACAGGTCTAAGATTTGCAAAGATAGGAAATTAGACTAGATTTTTTACATAAACTAGGTTATATCCAAAAGAGAAGTCGATGAGACATCGGCGACGAGAACTACTAGAGTGAGTTCTTGAATCCGACAGAAGGAGTTCTATGTCCCTCATACGCCTTTCAGATCTTACTTGCTGAGCTCGAAGTTCTCTGACTTCAGCTTGGGTTTCAGCAAGTTCTCTCTGCAGATCTGCATTGTGGACCTGAGTCCTTTCATGAGCAGACTCTAACTGGCGAATGCGGACGGTATTAACGCCAGAGTTGGCGTCAATCTCCATCACTCGGTCGATAGCTGCTCGACCTTGCTCGGTGTTCCGAGAAATCCTACGAACCATGATGGGTAGAACCCTGTCAGCTGAACCTCCCTCGGTGAGGTTGTAGAAGCTTCAGTCTCCATTGTAGGGTATGGGTTGGCCCTGTTCCTGACTCCATCTGTTTAAGTTTGTTGCCCACAGAGGTGTGAGTCCTTGAAATGCTGGACGAGGGTTAGGATTTGGGTTTTGAGCAGCTGGGGGTAGGTTGTTGACTTCAGGTTCTGATTCAGAACCATCATAGAAGCCTTCAGCTAGGTGATCATCCAAAGGGATTGGGTGATCATCCTCTAGCTATTCTCCAAGCCATCCAGCATTGCCGTTGTTGGGATAGTACGGGTCTCCGGGAAGATGGAATCCAGCCATTATATCTACGCGAGAAAAGGGATAAAGAAATAATTAATAGACGAACTATCTAGATAATTATAAGATGATCTTTATCAGTTATTTCAACATTTGCGTAGTGCATACCCGTCATATGTAACCAAGACAGGATAGACCTTCGAATAAGTGACCCTAACTCTAAGCCCACAACCAAACAAGGAACATGAAGTAAAGCAAAGATCACAGATTCTAAGTCTATGACATCCTAGTTACATATAACCTTAGTGTATCCACTCAACAACTATTGACATACTAATAAAGACCTTTAGTTCTCAGATAAGTAATTAAGAGTAACACAAAATACTCCTATAGTATTTTAATTTTATGTTCTGTTCTACTGTTCTCATTGTAGTAGTGTTGGTAAGTTTTTAGACTTGTTGCAACCTCACAACCACACTTAGGCACATGCTAGTCACTCCTCGGATAATATAGTTGATCAGGCTATATCTTCCCAGGGTTGACCATATGTCTCTAAGTCTAATTGTGTTGCCCAACAATCGTAATACTTTTGTTCTGTCCTAGTGACACTGATTTTAGTATGAATGCAGGCATGTATACTTAGTTAAATATTTTATTATTTAAAAGTATAAACTCTTTATCAGAGTATTTTAATCCCGCTGTGTTTATAGTTCGTATATCTTTTATGGGTTTATACACTCGATTCACTATAAACAATGCTCTGATACGAATTTGTCACACCCCAAAACCAGAACGGCGGAAACGTTCGGGGGTGGAGGACGTCATGTTCAGTATCACAACAATGCAAAGTAGTAAACAAGCAACAACATCATCCATTGCATTAATAATATAATTTCATACAAGTGTGTTCTGTCAAGTTATATAGACACCAAAAATATTAATCCAAAATAAGAGATGAGTCTTGAACAAACCGGTACCTGTCTACTTGTAACCTGAGAATACAAGTTATTTTGAAAGAGTTTATCAGCTTTAAAGCTGGTGAGATCATAAGTATATTAGTGTCGGTGTTTGTATGAAAGTGTTTGTAAGTATGAAATGTATAAGTTTGTAAAAGTTTGTAAATTGTTTGAACTCTCATAGAAAACCCTATGTTTTCTACAAAAAGTAGCCTTCTACCAAGGCATCAAGTGTCTGTGTGTATGTCTCTTGTAAGAGTATGTATTTTTCCCAAATCTGACTATCATTAACCAAAAATATAGTTTTTATATTACTGATCATTGTGTGAAGATCACAAAGTGAATGCAATGGGAAAATGAAATAGTACTGTAGTGTTGTATTAAGTAACTACTGATGTACTAACTACCTTAAACCAATTGTTATTTAAAGTACCATGTGATCGGCCTGTACCATACTACCGACTATAAACACGACGATGTAAGACGTCAGAAGAAACGACGTTTGGCACCCGTAGACTTGCAAGTCCCACTGTCGCGAGCAGCAAGGTGTAGGATAGTCAATCCAGTATAGATCTATACACAAACTCAACGCTCTCCATTTAAGGAGATTCTTGATAGAAAACGAGCCATGGAAGGTGATGCCATGCCCCGTTACGTGGCTCACATAACTGTAGTAATGTTCTTGTATATGTAATGTATGTGCTAGCTGTATTGTGTGTTCTCTCTCTGTCTAGCATGTATGTATGTTCTCTCTGTATATGTATGTGCTAGCTATATTGTGTGTTCTCTCTTTGTCTAGCATGTATGTATGTTCTCTCTGTTCTAGTAATAGTATTAGTATCTTCCTAAACTATACCTATTATAGCTTACTAGTAATGTTGTTTGAATGTATGAACATGTTTGTATACCTTTGCTACCCAAAGGTATTGAACTGAATGAAAGAAGGAACTTTTATATCTATATACATATACATAATATATAACTAGGATTCAAACGACCTTCGGACAAATAACCTGAAAACCCTAAGTCCATAACCAAACAAGGAACAGGAAGTAAGGTGAGCTATCAGTCCTAAGTCCTTTCAATCCTATTTATATAACTATATCTATATAGATACACATTTAACAGTATAAAATTTTAAAAGAGTTTGATAAGAGTATTTGACATGTAAAAGAGTTTGTAAAACAGTTTGAAGTAGTTTGTTTGAAAACACAGTTTGAAAAGTAAGAAATCCACTTGTTTGGTAGTTATTAATCACATGTGATTGATATAATAACTATAATAGTTCAACTTGTATCCCCCCCCATAAAAGCATTTAAAATCATTTAAAAGGTTGATTAAGGGGTATGAACTCACCTATAGTGAATGGTTTGGATGAACGGATTGTTATAGGATGCTAAGTGTCAAGTGAAGACTTGAGCACACACAAGGATCCTAGTTAACATATAATAACACATATATGTATCCAATTAGTCATTAAACAACTAATTTACCAAGTTAAGACATACTAGGACATGTAAAACACTTGATTCAAGTTCTATAAGTGTTGGATTAATGTCTAAGTCCATAACTATATTTGGTATGTACTTGACCCGACCCGGCGTGGTCCATTTGGGTTGCACTTCACCGGCACAATTTATATGGATAGTCTTTTGAGAATAGTATATTTATGATTTATATTAATATATTATAAGTTCTAATATATTAATATGGAATCATATTATTTAATTAGTATTGATCAAGAATTAATTTAGAATTAATTAAGTGATCAAAAAGAACTAATTAAATATGGACTCTTATATATATGGAATGGGCCAAGTTCATTTAGGTTGGGCTAAGCTTTCATGGATGGTCTATGGAGCTTTTAACCCATGGATCCTATGTAAATGAAAGGTCATGGGTATTAGGGTTTACATGGATGTAACCCTAATCCTCCATAATATATAAAGGGGTCCTTAGCTCACAAAATTGGTACAAGTGTGTGAAAATAAGAGTGGGCCGATTTTAGTGTGCATACATATTCTCTCAAGTTCTTCCAAGGTGTTTTGGTGATTTGTGATTCCATTTGAGGCTTCCACACTATTGGGGCTAAGCTCTTAAAGCTTGAAGACATCAAGCTACATCAAAAGGTATGTCATCTAACTACAACTTTGTAGTATAGGTGCTTCATAATATGCTAGTTAGGATGAAACCTTGGAATAGTTAATATTTGCATGTATAATAGAGAAAACATAGATCCAAGGTTTATAGGGTTGCATGTACACCATAGGAGTGTTAGAATGCTCAAAACCCAACAGTGGTATCAGAGCCATGGGTTGTTTTCTGTTATATTGATGCAAATGTTTTATTTTCAAGTTGAAAAAAAAGGAAAAAAAACATGACGTTTGTCAAATTTTAAGATAATTACTTGTTTTGTGAAAAACGAATTATTTGTAAAATTTGAATCATTTGTTATATGAGTTGAATTAGGTCAAATTTAGTAAAAAAATAAAATGATATGATTATTTTATTAGTTTTAAAAGTTTGATCTAAATGTTTTAAGGAGTTACATATTTTGTCATAAAATTTTGGAGCTCAAAAGTTTTTTTTAAAGTTGGATCTTAAGGGTTTTTGAAACTTCCATAAGTTATGGATATGAAAGTTTTTTTTAAAAAAAAAAATTGATTCAAAGTTTTTATGGAGTTACAAAATTTGGTGTTAAAGAATTCCATAACTTGTTCTTAAGTTATGGAACATGGAAAGTTTCATCATAAAACACCATTAATTCCATAAGTTATGGAATCCAAAGGTTTTCAAGAATTACAAAACTTGCCCTCAAGTTTTGGAATTTGAGAAAAGTTTTTTATGAAAAAAAGAATTGAATTCTAAAACTTTTGGGTTCATAACTTAAACAATTAATTAAATGGTTTTAATTTTGAGTTTAATAATTGGAATTATGATGTTTTGTTGAATAGTTCAAATTAACTCTTATGGACTTTATTAATAGTTAATTAAAGCGTTTAATTAAAAGAGTATTATTAATCCATAAATATATGGTTTGAGTTTAATTAAATTAAAAATCTAGTTTAATTAATTGATTAAACCACCAAGTATTTTAAATGTCTAAAATACACCCTTATACTATTATAATATTAAAAGTTTAATATATTATATGTATAAGAGCAAGTCGTCTTACCATTAGTAGGCCTCATTCACGAAGCCGGTCTATAAGGGGGGTATAAGGTTACTCCCTATAAAATGGCAGTTTAATGGGTGTCCCCTCTCACTCACCGCTTCCTTGACCGGTGGAGGGTCGTTAGCCAAACAGGTAGGACAAGGACTATAATTCTCCCTTCATTATAAGTATAATGATAAATACTAAGTAACTAAACACTTATAAATTCCCAATCTTAGTTACTTAGGAAAATGTGAATAAGGTGCTAATCCATGAAATTACACTTTGCACTTTGTTTAAGCTGTTAGTGGAGCGTGTATGGTTAACCGGCACACTAACCTGGACTTAACAAGGTAGGCAAAGGGTAACTTAATGTTTATCATAGTATTGTTGGAGCGTGTGTGGTTAACCGGCACATCGATTGAGGGGTAAATATTAAGGGTACCAAGTATATTTGCATGGTTACTTCACACCTTGTTTTGTGATCCTCGACATCCCAGTCACAAAACCTGAAGGGCACACTCGAGATTGAAACATGCCATTGAAAAGTTCAATGAATCTCAAAAGAATGTAGGAGTTTCAAAACCAATTAAAACCTAATAATAGATTTCGTTTATCTTGGTGGAAATTGGTGAATCGCCATTCACCTACCTTCAAATATTTTATAGCTTGGATTACGGCATCCCTCTTCCAAGTTATAAAATAGTTTGTTGGGTCCTAGCCTTAATATATCATATTGGGTGTTATATTAAGGACTTAAATCAACTTTACGTGAATTTCTCCAATTGTTGATGTCTGGTTTAGACAACAATGATCTTCCCAAACCAAGCTTTCCTAATGAATATGACTTCCCGAGTTTGGCTCATGGAAGTCATACTTCTCTTCCTCCACCTCCTCCAATTATTCTCCCTAACCCACAAGTTCAAGGTCACTCAAGCCCTAATCACATATTGACAAGCCGGGTGAGTTGGGTGTCAAAGTCTTGAGAAAGTTGGATGTTCAATCACTTTCTAAGTCACACAGTGAGTTCCTTTGGGACTACTATGAAACAGACTATGACATGAACCTTAATGATCATATCTATTTGCTTGGTGCTGCTGAATCAGCAATGATTTGGAACGATAGCAAAGCAAATTTGATTAGAAGATCAACTTCCCAAAAACTTTATGGACAGTGACAATGGTGACACTGGAAATCCAGAAAAAGCATTCTCTTCCCAATGGAAAGGGATTGGCCATAGTCAACCCAGTTGACCAAATGGTAAAGAGAAAGGCTAAGTCTAAGATAGTCCCACTACCAAAGGGTCCATATGTTTATTTTGCCAAAGGAAGGGGCGTTGATTGCAAAGCTGCCAAATTTACCTAAGGATGTTAAAGTCAATAAGTTTGACTCTATATCAGGTAGAGCCCATTATCTAACTCTGTTAAGTTCTATTCTGAGATCCTCATTACATGATGTGACTGGGTCACATGTTGATGTTTTAAGAATCAAAGAATAGAGAGAAATCTTAAAAGAAGTATATGCTGATTCTGATCGCGAAGGTGGATTTCGATCGCATCAGAATTTTGAGCAGTTGCTTAAGAACTTATGATATATTGCTAAGGAATAGATAACAACAATTTTCCATGTGGATTGTAAGGATAAGTTTTTCCGTAAAGTTTTAAAATAAAAGAAAACTGTTTAATTTTATTTATTTGAAGTATCCTTACAATGGCATTTGTGGAAAATTGTTGCTTATATGATTCCACTGACAGCAATATTGGAAAATGGAATTGATTCTTTCATTTGTGGTAGTGTCTAAATTTACCAAATCAGGGAAGTTCCTCATCACCCAAGTTTCAATTGGACCGAAACTTGGAATCATGCAAGTTGAATAGTATGATGAATGAGAACTTTCAAGCATTGGAAAATCAAGACTAATTACTTGTTCACATGGATGTGTGAGTCAAGTGAAGGACTAAAGGGATCGAGTACACATTCTTGTGCACTAGTCATGTCCACCACAAAGCTCGTTAAGACTATTTGATTTACTAAAGTTTAGTAAATATGGTTATACTTACAAGTTTAAGTATAATTCTGAAACATTGGAAAAGTCTCAATGTATGGCAGAACGAATGGGAAGAATCAAATTAGGCAGAAAGATAAAAGTTTCTCAAATCTGAAAAGATGGGAGAGTACTTTAGTATCATGTTTGTGATCATCTTAATGATTTATAAATCATATCACAATTAGTCCGCTAAAGGTCATCTTAGTGCATTCTTATGACTAAGAAGAGGAGTCATGAATTGTTGAAATGGTTAGATCAGGAAGATGAGTCATACTTCGTTCCAAAACAATTCTTAGAGTCATACTCCAAGATTGTAACTTGAGTGACATATCTTAAAGAAAGGTTTAAAACACTTGTCAAATGTAAGAGTAAAAGTGTCCTACTCTTGTACATTTGAAATTGGTAAGTTGTGATGTTTTGGATAAAACAAAGACCAACTAAGGCCAATTGTGTGAAGTGTTTGTCTTGATAAAGAATCCGCACTATCTCTTGAATATTTGGCAAGATAGTCTTATATGTCAAGAGGATAGTGGGAGTCTTAAAGATCCTAAAAAGAATTTCAAGAACTAATCAAGAATAAAACCTGAGGTTGTTCACTAGCACACGACTTGAGGTTTATAACGTATCGTGTTGACATATTCTGTGCCCATTCCAGTTAAAGTTGGCTTTGCATAGGAGTTCTGAAAGTTCTCAATTGGTTGCATAACAACTTGGAAGCAATGGCAGACCCTGTACTGCCAGGTGGCAAGAAGTTAAGATTGCATAAGTTCAGTCCATATGAGTTTGGATTTGTCATTATCCTTGTCTTGTGACTATGGTTTTGACGATTCACATGGATAAGAACACATACACCATAAAATCTAAGGGTCATAAGGTTTCTCTCCGATTCATGAAAATGATGGTGAGGAAACACTTCCACCAAGTAGATTTGAAGCAGATGGCAAAAGGTCTAAACAATTGAGACTATGATTACGGCATCCATTTTCATAGTTCTGAAATTGTTTAGACACACATGCATGCTATCTAAGGAAAGGTGTATGATTTTGATAAATTTTTATCAAAGCATCTCGTATCAGAAATCTGAACTTTGGTAAGAAAGTCAATAAAGTATTGATTTCTAGAAGTCCAGCTGATTTCCGAGTACATGTCAAAGCTAGTGGGAGCATAAGTGTTATGCTAATAATCATCATGTCAGTGGGAGCATGATAATTATTGTTAGTGTTGCAAGTTAGCAATGTTAATTATAGAAAACAAAAGTTTCAATTCGTGAGGCTGCAGGGATTGAAAAAAGTTGTTTTGCTATAATTAAGGGAGATGATATACTTCATTTCAGTTCTAAAGGCTTAGATTGAGACCTTAATCATCTTTAGTCAAGAATATATATATGAATTTCATGTTGGATTGGTTCAACTTAAGGAAATTCTATATATTGCGTTCTCAAAATTCGATTATGATTACAGCATCCCTCTTCATAGTCAAATTTTGAAAACATGGCAAATAAAAATATTGTAGCAAAAGACTGGTCTAGAATCATGTCTTTATGTGAGACATCATGAATCGTGTACCATTTGCTTTGGGTACAGGATCGATTGCATGTGCTATAATATTTGTCATTTCTAAATTTTTCCAAATGCCCGGAGGCATTAAGAAGGGAAAAGGTCTAGAATTGGATATGACTAAAATGATTAAGCAATTGTCGAGGACAATCTGAGGTTTACCAAAGATTGGTTGCTCAGGGACAGTTGGAAGTATAGTGCTAATTTTGGAAGGACCATATTCACATATTCTGAAAAGAGGCACCTCTTATTCAGAAGTGATAGTCAAAATGAGAATATGGAGTTGTCTCCATAGGTGGAAGTTATCTGTGTAAGAGTAGAAAACTTAATGCAAGAAGCATGTCCAAAGCAATGTACTTTGAATATGAGACTTAGTTTCCATGGAGTTGATCTCCATTGGAATACCTTATAATGACTGTTGACAAGTCTTTGTGTCTTTGTACATATTCATTACAGGAGAGTCAGTGCATATAAGTTTAAAATCTAAACAGATTTCGATAAATGATAGGAATTTGAAATTCTCACATTTTTCGATAAGGATTTGGGAGTGTGAAATTAGAATCATTGAAATTATGTTCAATTGGTTTATTTCACAAAGTAAGGATCATAGACAAACATAGAGTGCATACTTGGTGTATGGCAAAGCTATTGTTTAAGAAAAACATAGTGTACATGCTTGGAGCATGGGACAACTAGTGTTTTTAATTCAAGTATAAAGTTGATAAAATCGAAACAATGAATAATGAGTAATCAGTATGGTGATAAATAAAAGTGTTTATTTATATTCATAGGGTTTGATACCATATTTGATTCATTTATTCTTGTGTTTCACTTTGCATGTTTTGACTTCCAGAATAACTAAGTCGCTCTTCCTGAATGATTAAGTTATTCAAACCATCCACAGTCGGTCATATGTTGGAAGTAGATATGAATCAAGACTGTCATGGGTTGGTTTGTAGAGGTCCAAGTTGGTGGACAAAGTGGTGCTACAACACTCATGAGTGCTCATAAGTTTTGAGTATTGGATTCAACCCGCGCTCATTTGAATCACTTCATGGATTTTATCACGAGTGATCATGAGACGATAATATCTTATATTCTTCAAACCTAGAGATATGAGTTGTTACTATGAGTTGGTTATACATTGATTGCACGAAAACGCATTTGGTAACTCGATGTTATAAAACGTGCCTTTGTGTATGATTCAACAAGTAGTAGAACAAGCCATATGAGTCGAAGTTTATCCATTCCTTTTACCTTCGGGATAAAAGCGATATCTGTGGGCCCCTCGATGATTTAGCGATGACACATGTGAGTGCTTGGCCAAGCCAGGACTGATTTGATTTGTTCAATCATTCAGTCATCATAAATCGAAAATCAGGAAACAACAAATGGACAGAGAGAATGATTATAATCCATGTCTCAGTCCATATGATATCTAGAATGGAGGAATATATGATCCCTTATCTAATGGACAAGTCATTGACAAGGTCAGAGTTCGACAGCGGCTTTAAGAGCTACGATTGCCAGTTAGGTTTTGAAGTCATACTCAATAATAGTTTTAGACTTATCCAAGTGGGAGACTGTTGGATTAATGTCTAAGTCCATAACTATATTTGGTATGTACTTGACCCGACCCGGCATGGTCCATTTGGGTTGCACTTCACCGGTACAATTTATATGGATAGTCTTTTGAGAATAGTATATTTATGATTTATATTAATATATTATAAGTTCTAATATATTAATATGGAATCATATTATTTAATTAGTATTGATCAAGAATTAATTTAGAATTAATTAAGTGATCAAAAAGAACTAATTAAATATGGACTCTTATATATATGGAATGGGCCAATTTCATTTAGGTTGGGCTAAGCTTTCATGGATGGTCCATGGAGCTTTTAACCCATGGATCCTATGTAAATGAAAGGTCATGGGTATTAGGGTTTACATGGATGTAACCCTAATCCTCCATAATATATAAAGGGGTCCTTAGCTCACAAAATTGGCACAAGTGTGTGAAAATAAGAGTGGGCCGATTTTAGTGTGCATACATATTCCCTCAAGTTCTTCCAAGGTGTTTTGGTGATTTGTGATTCCATTTGAGGCTTCCACACTATTGGGGCTAAGCTCTTAAAGCTTGAAGAAATCAAGCACCAACAAAGAGGTATGTAATTCTACTAGATTTTATATTACATGTACTTTATATTATGCTAGTTAGAACAATACCTTGGAAAATTGATATTTGCATGTATAATAGAGAAAACATAGATCCAAGGTATTTAGGGTTGCATGTACACCATAGGTGTGTTAGAATGCTCATAAGGAATCTTGGACTAAGTCCATGGGGTGACCCATGGATACTCCATGGAGGTTAAAATCCATGGAGCATAAGGAATGGGTAAAGTTATGAGTTACATGGTGTAACCCTAATAGCCACCATATAAAATAATCCCACGGCTCAAGAAATCGTACACTAATGTGTGAATATGAGGGCTAGACGATTTCAAGGAATGTTCCATTTCTCTTAAGTCATTCCATGTGCATTTGGTGTTGTGTGTACCATTTGAGGTGTCACACTTGGGGCACTAGGCACTCAAGCTTCATGGAGACAAGCTACATCAAACAAAGGTATGTATTCTATCCATTTGATTACCCAAGTATCAAGTATTGTATGCTAGATAGGGTAATACCTTGGAAAGTTCATAATTGCATGTATAATAGAGAAAACACAGATCCAAGGTATTTAGGGTTGCATGTACACTTAGGAGTGTTAGAATGCGCAAAACCCATCAGTGGTATCAGAGACAAGGCTTGTTTTCTTGTTATACTTGCAAAATTAGCTGAAAAATCGAATTGTATTAGTTTAAAAGTTATGCTAATTACTTGAAAAAAAATTGATGTGAATTATCTTCGTTCATATGAGTTTATTAGATTAATAGAAAAGTTAATTGATTATGTGTTTTCAATCCATTTTAATCTAAGAGTTGATTCTAAAATGTGTTTTTGTAACTTGTCCTAAAGTTATATGAAAAGTCACATTTAAGTTTCATAAAACTCATAAAAAGTTGGCAATGGTTACAAAAATGAAGAGTCTTGTCCTCATTAAATGGTTTTATGACTCCATAACTTGTCCTCAACTTATGGAGGTTCAAGAGTCACTTCATTAAATGATAAAATGTGTAACCTTAATTAGTTCCATAGGTTACAAAAATAAAGAAAAGTTACATTCTTTTATTAGTTTAAAGTCCTCCATAACTTGTCCTCAAATTATGGAACTTGAAGAGTTTTTTTTTTAATTAAAACTACTTTAAACACATAAGTTATGGAATTAATTAGTTTTGAATATTTTCAAAACTTGCCCTCAAGTTTTGGAATTTGTAAAGTTTTCCCCAGGAATACTTTAATTCCAAGTTAGCCCTTAGAATTTTAAAAGTTAAAATTCAACCCTTATACTTTATAGTATTATAAGTTAATAATAAATATATGTATAAGAGCAAGTCAGTCTTACCGTTAGTATGCCTCATTCACGAAGCCGGTCTATAAGGGGGGTATAAGGTTACTGCCTATAAAATGGCAGTTTAATGGGTGTCCACTCTCACCCACCGCTTCCTTGACTGGTGGAGGGTCGTTAGCCGAACGGGTAGGACAAGGACTATAATTCTCCCTTCATTAAAAGTATTAATGATAAATACTAAGTAACTAAACACTTATAAATTCCCAATCTTAGTTACTTAGGAAAATGTGAATAAGGTGCTAATCCATGAAAGTACACTTTGCACTTTGTTTAAGTCGGTTAGTGGAGCGTGTGTGGTTAACCGGCACACTAACTCGTATTTAACACGGTAGGCAAAGGGTAACTTAATGTTTATCATAGTATCGATGGAGCGTGTGTGGTTAACCGGCACATCAATTGAGGGGTAAACACTTAAGGGTACCAAGTAATTTGCATGGTTACTTCACACCTTGTTTTGTGATCCTCGGCATCCCAGTCACAAAACCTGAAGGGCACACTCGAGATTGAAACATGCCTTTGAAAAGTTCAATGAATCTCAAAAGAATCTAGGAGTTTCAAAACCAATTAAAACCTAATAATACATTTCGTTTATCTTGGTGGAAATTGGTGAATCGTCATTCACCTACCTTCAAATATTCTATAGCTTGGATTACGGCATCCCTCTTCCAAGTTATAAAATATTGTGTTGGGTCCTAGCCTTAATATTTCATATTGGGTGTTATATTAAGGACTTTAAATCAACTATCTTGAATTTCTCCCAAAAGATGTCTAGTTCAGACATCTATGATCATCCCAAATCTCTTGGAACTTCACTTCCTCCACCTCCTCCAATTATTCTCCCTAACCCACAAGTTCTTGAAAAGTTTAAGGTCACTCAAGCCCTATTGGCAAGCAAAGGTCTATGTGTGATCACATCTTGGAGATGTAGTCACATATTGACAAGCCGGGAGAGTTGGGTGTCAAAGTCTTGAGAAAGTTGGTGGCTCAACTACTTTCTAAGTCACATAGTGAGTTCCTTTGGGACTCCTATGAAACAGACTATGACAAGACCCTTAATGATCTTATCTATTTGCTAAGATCAACTTCCTAAAACTTTATGGACATTGACAATGATGACATTGGATATCCAGTAAAGCTCTCTCTTCCCAATGGAAAGGGATCGGCCATAGTCAACTCGGTTGACCAAATGGTAAAGAGAGAGGCTAAGTCTTAGATAGTCCCATTATCAATGGTCCATTGCCAAAGGAAGGGGCATTGGTTGCGAAGCTGCCAAATTTACCTAAGGATGTTAAAGTCAATAAGTTTGACTCTACTTCAGGTAAAGTCCATTGTCTAACTCTATTAAGTTCCTACTTGGAGATTCTTATTACATGATGTGACTGGGTCACATGTTGATGTTTGAAGAATCAAAGAAAAGTGAAGAAACTTAAAGAAAGAATATGTTGAATCTGATCGCGTAGATAGATTTCTATCGCATAGTTTGAAGATCAGATTCTTGAGCTACTTCTTAGGAGTTATGATATATTGGTTAGGAATAGATAACAACAAAGTTTTCATGTGCTTTTGCACTGTAAGGATAGTTTTTTTTCCGCAAAGTTTTTAAAATAAAAGGAAAATTTTTGATTTTATTTATTTTAAAATATCCTTACAATGGCATTTGTGAAAATCTTTGTTTCTTATAAGATTCCATTAAGAGAAAGAGTGAAAATATGAATTGGATTCTTTCATTTGTGGTAGTGTCTAAAATTTCCAAATAAGGAAAGATTCTCATCACCCAAGTTTCAGTTGGATAGAAACTTGGAATCATGCAAGTTGTATAGTATGATGAATGAGAACTTTCAAGCATTGGAAAATTAAGACTAATTACTTGTTCACATGGATGTGTGAGTCAAGTAAAGGACTAAAGGGATCGAGTACACATTCTTGTGAACTGGTCATGTCCACCACAAAGCTCGTTAAGACTATTTGATTTACTAAAGTTTAGTAAATATGGTTATACTTACAAGTTTAAGTATAATTCTGAAACATTGGAAAAGTCTCAATGTATGGCAGAACGAATGGGAAGAATCAAATTAGGTAGAAAGATAAAAGTTTCTCAAATCTGAAAAGATGGGAGAGTACTTTAGTATCATGTTTGTGATCATCTTAATGATTTAGAAATCATATCACAATTAGTCCTCTAAAGGTCATCTTAGTGCATTCTTATGACTAAGAAGAGGAGTCATGAATTGTTGAAATGGTTAGATCAGGAAGATGAGTCATACTTCGTTCCAAAACAATTCTTAGAGTCATACTCCAAGATTGTAACTTGAGTGACATATCTTAAAGAAAGGTTTAAAACACTTGTCAAATGTAAGAGTAAAAGTGTCCTACTCTTGTACATTTGAAATTGGTAAGTTGTGATGTTTTGGATAAAACAAAGACCAACTAAGGCCAATTGTGTGAAGTGTTTGTCTTGATAAAGAATCCGCACTATCTCTTGAATATTTGGCAAGATAGTGTTATATGTCAAGAGGATAGTGGGAGTCTTCAAGATCCTAAAAAGAATTTCAAGAACTAATCAAGAATAAAACCTTAGGTTCTTCACTAGCACACGACTTGAGGTTTATAACCTATCGTGTTGACATATTCTGTGCCCATTCCAGTTAAAGTTGGATTTGCATAGGAGTTCTGAAAGTTCTTAATTGTTTGCATAGCTACTTGGAAGCAATGGCAGGCCCTTGAGCTGCCAGGTGGCAAGAAGTTAAGATTGCACAAGTTCAATCCATATGAGTTAGGATTTGTCACTAACCTTGTCTTGTGACCATGGTTTTGACGATTTACATGGATAAGAACACATACACCATAAAATCTAAGGGTCATAAGGTTTCTCTCCGATTCATGAAAATGATGGTGAGGAAACACGTCCACCAAGTAGATTTGAAGCAGATGGCAAAAGGTCTAAACAATTGAGACTATGATTACGGCATCCCTTTTCATAGTTCTGAAATTGTTTAGACACACATGCATGCTATCTAAGGAAAGGTGTATGATTTTTATAAAGTTTTATCAAAGCATCTCGTATCAGAAATCTGAACTTTGGTAAGAAAGTCAATAAAGTATTGATTTCTAGAAGTCCAGGTGATTTCTGAGTACATGTCAAAGCTAGTGGGAGCATAAGTGTTATGCTAATAATCATCATGTTAGTGGGAGCATGATAATTATTGTTAGTGTTGCAAGTTAGCAATGTTAATTATAGAAAACAAAAGTTTCAATTCGTGAGGCTGCAGAGATTGAAAAAGTTGTTTTGCTATAATTAAGGGAGAGGATATACTTCATTTCAGTTCTAAAGGCTTAGATTGAGACCTTAATCATCTTTAGTCAAGAATATATATATATATATGAATTTCATGTTGGATTGGTTCAACTTAAGGAAATTCTATATATTGCGTTCTCAAAATTCGATTATGATTACGGCATCCTTCTTCATAGTCAAATTTTGAAAACATGGCAAATAAAAATATTGTAGCAAAAGACTGGTCTAGAATCATGTCTTTATGTGAGACATCATGAATCGTGTACCATTTGCTTTGGGTACAGGATCGATTGCATGTGCTATAATATTTGTCATTTCTAAATTTTTCCAAATGCCCAGAGGCATTAAGAAGGGAAAAGGTCTAGAATTGGATATCACTAAAATGATTAAGCAATTGTCGAGGACAATCTGAGGTTTACCAAAGATTGGTTGCTCAGGGACAGTTGGAAGTATAGTGATAATTTTGGAAGGACCATATTGACATATTCTGAAAAGAAAAGAGGCATCTCTTATTCAGAAGTGATAGTCAAAATGAGAATATGGAGTTGTCTCCATAGGTGGAAGTTATCTGTGTAAGATTAGAAAACTTAATGCAAGAAGCATGTCCAAAGCAATGTACTTTGAATATGAGACTTAGTTTCCATGGAGTTGATCTCCATTGGAATACCTTATAATGACTGTTGACAAGTCTTTGTGACTTTGTACATATTCATTACAGGAGGGTCAGTGCATATAAGTTTAAAATCTAAACAGATTTCGATAAATGATAGGAATTTGAAATTCTCACATTTTTCGATAAGGATTTGGGAGTGTGAAATTAGAATCATTGAAATTATGTTCAATTGGTTTATTTCACAAAGTAAGGATCATAGACAAACATAGAGTGCATACTTGGTGTATGGCAAAGCTATTGTTTAAGAAAAACATAGTGTACATGCTTGGAGCATGGGACAACTAGTGTTTTTAATTCAAGTATAAAGTTGATAAAACCGAAACAATGAATAATGAGTAATCAGTATGGTGATAAATAAAAGTGTTTATTTATATTCATAGGGTTTGATACCATATTTGATTCATTTATTCTTGTGTTTCACTTTGCATGTTTTGACTTCCAGAATAACTAAGTCGCTCTTCCTGAATGATTAAGTTATTCAAACCATCCACAGTCGGTCATATGTTGGAAGTAGATATGAATCAAGACTGTCATGGGTTGGTTTGTAGAGGTCCAAGTTGGTGGACAAAGTGGTGATACACCACTCATGAGTGCTCATAAGTTCTGAGTATTGGATTCAACCCGTGCTCATTTGAATCACTTCATGGATTTTATCACGAGTGATCATGAGACGATAATATCTTATATTCTTCAAACCTGGAGATATGAGTTGTTACTATGAGTTGGTTGTACATTGATTGCACGAAAATGCATTCGGTAACTCGATGTTATAAAACGTGCCTTTGTGTATGATTCAACAAGTAGTAGAACAAACCATATGAGTCGAAGTTTATCCATTCCTTTTACCTTCGGGATAAAAGCGATATATGTGGGCCCCTCGATGATTTAAAGATGATACATGTGAGTGCTTGGCCAAGCCAGGACTGATTTGATTTGTTCAATCAGTCAGTCGTCATGAATCGGAAATCGGGAAACAATAAATGGACAGAGAGAATGATTGATAATCCATGTCTCAGTCCATATGATATCTAGAATGGAGGAATATATGATCCCTTATCTAATGGACAAATCATTGACAAAGGTCAGAGTTCATCGACAAGGTCAGAGTTCGACAGAAGCTTTTGAGAGCTACGATTGCTGATCGGTTCCTGAAGTCATACGCAATAATGGTTTTAGACTTATCCAAGTGGGAGACTGTTGGATTAATGTCTAAGTCCATAACTATAATTGGTAAGACTTGACCCGACCCGGCATGGTCCATTTGGGTTGCATGGCATCATGCATTTGGATAGACTATAATGAGAGAAATAACACTTAAGGTTGGTTAATATATTATAAGTTCTAATATATTAATAAGGTTATTTAATTAGTATTGATCAAGAATTAACTTGGAATTAATTAAGTGATCAAAAGGAGACTAATTAAATATATGGGTTGATTGTGTAAATCATTCATTCTTATATATGTGGGCTTGTGATCCAAGATTCCTTATGTTGGACTAAGTCCATGGGGTGACCCATGGATACTCCATGGAGGTTAAAATCAATGGAGCATAAGGAATGGGTAAAGTTATGAGTTACATGGTGTAACCCTAATAGCCACCATATAAAAGAATCCCATGGCTCAAGAAATCGTACACTAATGTGTGAATATGAGGGCTAGACGATTTCAAGGAATGTTCCATTTCTCTCAAGTCATTCCATGTGCATTTGGTGTTGTGTGAACCATTTGAGGTGTCACACTTGTGGCACTAGGCACTCAAGCTTCATGGAGACAAGCTACATCAAACAAAGGTATGTATTCTATCCATTTGATTACCCAAGTATCAAGTATTGTATGCTAGATAGGGTAATACCTTGGAAAGTTCATAATTGCATGTATAATAGAGAAAACACAGATCCAAGGTATTTAGGGTTGCAGGTACACTTAGGAGTGTTAGAATGCGCAAAACCCATCAGTGAATAAGAGTGGCGCAGCGGAAGCGTGGTGGGCCCATAACCCACAGGTCCCAGGATCGGAACCTGGCTCTGATACCACTGATGGGTTTTGCGCATTCTAACACTCCTAAGTGTACATGCAACCCTAAATACCTTGGATCTACGTTTTCTCTATTATACATGCAATTATGAACTTTCCAAGGTATTACCCTATCTAGCATACAATACTTGATATTTGGGTAATCAAATGGATAGAATACATACCTTTGTTTGATGTAGCTTGTCTCCATAAAGCTTGAGTGCCTAGTGCCCCAAGTGTGACACCTCAAATGGTTCACACAACACCAAATGCACATGGAATGACTTGAGAGAAATGGAACACTCCTTGAAATCGTCTAGCCCTCATATTCACACATTAGTGTACGATTTCTTGAGCCATGGGATTCTTTTATATGGTGGCTATTAGGGTTACACCATGTAACTCATAACTTTACCCATTCCTTATGCTCCATGGATTTTAACCTCCATGGAGTATCCATGGGTCACCCCATGGACTTAGTCCAACATAAGGAATCTTTGACTAAGTCCATGGGGTGACCCATGGATACTCCATGGAGGTTAAAATCCATGGAGCATAAGGAATGGGTAAAGTCCATGGGTGTTATATTAAGGACTTAAATCAACTTTACGTGAATTTCTCCCATTGTTGATGTCTGGTTTAGACAACAATGATCGTCCCAAACCAAGCTTTCCTAATGAATATGACTTCCCGAGTTTGGCTCATGGAAGTCATACTTCTCTTCCTCCACCTCCTCCAATTATTCTCCCTAACCCACAAGTTCAAGGTCACTCAAGCCCTAATGGCAAGCAAGGTCTATGTGTGATCACATCTTAGAGATGAAGTCACATATTGACAAGCCGGGAGAGTTGGGTGTCAAAGTCTTGAGAAAGTTGGATGTTCAATCACTTTCTAAGTCACATAGTGAGTTCCTTTCGGACTACTATGAAACAGACTATGACATGAACCTTAATGATCATATCTATTTGCTTGGTGCTGCTGAATCAGCAATGATTTGGAACGATAGTAAAGCAAATTTGATTAGAAGATCAACTTCCCAAAAACTTTATGGACAGTGACAATGGTGACACTGGAAATCCAGAAAAAGCATTCTCTTCCCAATGGAAAGGGATTGGCCATACTCAACCCGGTTGACCAAATGGTAAAGAGAAAGGCTAAGTCTGAGATAGTTCCATTACCAAAGGGTCCATATGTTTATTTCGCCAAAGTAAGGGGCGTTGATTGCAAAGCTGCCAAATTTACCTAAGGATGTTAAAGTCAATAAGTTTGACTCTACATCAGGTAGAGCCCATTATCTAACTCTGTTAAGTTCTATTCTAAGATCCTCATTACATGATGTGACTGGGTCACATGTTGATGTTTTAAGAATCAAAGAATAGAGAGAAATCTTAAAGGAAGTATATGATGATTCTGATCGCGAAGGTGGATTTCGATCGCATCAGAATTTTGAGCAGTTGCTTAACAAGTTATGATATATTGTTGAGGAATAGATAACAACAATTTTCCATGTGGATTGTAAGGATAAGTTTTTCCGCAAAGTTTTAAAATAAAAGAAAATTGTTTAATTTTATTTATTTGGAGTATCCTTACAATGGCATTTGTGGAAAATTTTTGCTTATATGATTCCACTGACAGCAATATTGGAAAATGGATTTGATTCTTTCATTTGTGGTAGTGTCTAAATTTACCAAATCAGGAAAGTTCCTCATCACCCAAGTTTCAATTGGACCGAAACTTGGAATCATGCAAGTTGAATAGTATGATGAATGAGAACTTTCAAGCATTGGAAAATCAAGACTAATTACTTGTTCACATGGATGTGTGAGTCAAGTGAAGGACTAAAGGGATCGAGTACACATTCTTGTGCACTGGTCATGTCCACCACAAAGCTCGTTAAGACTATTTGATTTACTAAAGTTTAGTAAATATGGTTATACTTACAAGTTTAAGTATAATTCTGAAACATTGGAAAAGTCTCAATGTATGGCAGAACGAATGGGAAGAATCAAATTAGGCAGAAAGATAAAAGTTTCTCAAATCTGAAAAGATGGGAGAGTACTTTAGTATCATGTTTTTGATCATCTTAATGATTTAGAAATCATATCACAATTAGTCCTCTAAAGGTCATCTTAGTGCATTCTTATGACTAAGAAGAGGAGTCATGAATTGTTGAAATGGTTAGATCAGGAAGATGAGTCATACTTCGTTCCAAAACAATTCTTAGAGTCATACTCCAAGATTGTAACTTGAGTGACATATCTTAAAGAAAGGTTTAAAACACTTGTCAAATGTAAGAGTAAAAGTGTCCTACTCTTGTACATTTGAAATTGGTAAGTTGTGATGTTTTGGATAAAACAAAGACCAACTAAGGCCAATTGTGTGAAGTGTTTGTCTTCAATAGTTTCAAAACTTGCCCTCAAGTTTTGGAATTTGTAAAGTCTCACACACATTAATGCTTTAATTCCAAACTCTACAATTTTAAAAGTTAAAATTCAAACTTTATGGACTTCATTAAATTAGTTAAAGTGTTTAATTAAAAGAGTTAATAATTCCATAAAGACATGGTTTAAGTTTAATTAAATTAAGAGTATAGTTTAATTAATAGATTAAACCACCAAGTATTTTAAATGTTTAAAATACACCCTTATATTATTATTATAATTTTAATTATATAGATATGTATAAGATAAAGTCAATCTTACCGTTAGTAGGCCTCATTCACGAAGCCGGTCTATAAGGGGGGTATAAGGTTACTGCCTATAAAATGGCAGTTTAATGGGTGTCCACTCTCACCCACCGCTTCCTTGACCGGTGGAGGGTCGTTAGCCGAACAGTTAGGATAAGGACTATAATTCTCCCTTAATTATAAGTATAATGATAAATACTAAGTAACTAAACACTTATAAATTCCCAATCTTAGTTACTTAGGAAAATGTGAATAAGGTGCTAATCCATGAAATTACACTTTGCACTTTGTTTAAGCTGTTAGTGGAGCGTGTGTGGTTAACCGGCACACTATCCTGAACTTAACAAGGTAGGCAAATGGTAACTTAATGTTTATCATAGTATCGTTGGAGCGTGTGTGGTTAACTGGCACATCGATTAAGGGGTAAATATTAAGGGTACCAAGTATATTTGCATGGTTACTTCATACCTTGTTTTGTGATCCTCGGCATCCCAGTCACAAAACCTGAATGGCACACTTGAGATTGAAACATGCCATTGAAAAGTTCAATGAATCTCAAAAGAATCTAGGAGTTTCAAAACCAATTAAAACCTAATAATACATTTCGTTTATCTAGGTGGAAATTGGTGAATCGTCATTCACCTACCTTCAAATATTTTATAGCTTGGATTACGGCATCCCTCTTCCAAGTTATAAAATAGTTTGTTGGGTCCTAGCCTTAATATATCATATTGGGTGTTATATTAAGGACTTAAATCAACTTTACGTGAATTTCTCCCATTGTTGATGTCTGGTTTAGACAACAATGATCGTCCCAAACCAAGCTTTCCTAATGAATATGACTTCCCGAGTTTGGCTCATGGAAGTCATACTTCTCTTCCTCCACCTCCTCCAATTATTCTCCCTAACCCACAAGTTCAAGGTCACTCAAGCCCTAATGGCAAGCAAGGTCTATGTGTGATCACATCTTAGAGATGAAGTCACATATTGACAAGCCGAGAGAGTTGGGTGTCAAAGTCTTGAGAAAGTTGGATGTTCAATCACTTTCTAAGTCACATAGTGAGTTCCTTTGGGACTACTATGAAACAGACTATGACATGAACCTTAATGATCATATCTATTTGCTTGGTGCTGCTGAATCAGCAATGATTTGGAACGATAGTAAAGCAAATTTGATTAGAATATCAACTTCCCAAAAACTTTATGGACAGTGACAATGGTGACACTGGAAATCCAGAAAAAGCATTCTCTTACCAATGGAAAGGGATTGGCCATAGTCAACCCGGTTGACCAAATGGTAAAGAGAAAGGCTAAGTCTGAGATAGTCCCATTACCAAAGGGTCCATATGTTTATTTTGCCAAAGGAAGGGGCGTTAATTGCAAAGCTGCCAAATTTACATAAGGATGTTAAAGTCAATAAGTTTGACTCTACATCAGGTAGAGCCCATTATCTAACTCTGTTAAGTTCTATTCTGAGATCCTCATTACATGATGTGGCTAGGTCACATGTTGATGTTTTAAGAATCAAAGAATAGAGAGAAATCTTAAAGGAAGTATATGCTGATTTTGATCGCGAAGGTGGATTTCGATCGCATCAGAATTTTGAGCAGTTGCTTAGGAAGTTATGATATATTGCTAAGGAATAGATAACAACAATTTTCCATGTGGATTGTAAGGATAAGTTTTTCCGCAAAGTTTTAAAATAAAAAAAAGTTGTTTAATTTTATTTATTTGGAGTATCCTTACAATGGCATTTGTGGAAAAATTTTGCTTATATGATTCCACTGACAGCAATATTGGAAAATGGATTTGATTCTTTCATTTGTGGTAGTGTCCAAATTTACCAAATCAGGAAAGTTCCTCATCACCCAAGTTTCAATTGGACCGAAACTTGGAATCATGCAAGTTGAATAGTATGATGAATGAGAACTTTCAAGCATTGGAAAATCAAGACTAATTACTTGTTCACATGGATGTGTGAGTCAAGTGAAGGACTAAAGGGATCGAGTACACATTCTTGTGCACTGGTCATGTCCACCACAAAGCTCGTTAAGACTATTTGATTTACTAAAGTTTAGTAAATATGGTTATACTTACAAGTTTAAGTATAATTCTGAAACATTGGAAAAGTCTCAATGTATGGCAGAACGAATGGGAAGAATCAAATTAGGCAGAAAGATAAAAGTTTCTCAAATCTGAAAAGATGGGAGAGTACTTTAGTATCATGTTTTTGATCATCTTAATGATTTAGAAATCATATCACAATTAGTCCTCTAAAGGTCATCTTAGTGCATTCTTATGACTAAGAAGAGGAGTCATGAATTGTTGAAATGGTTAGATCAGGAAGATGAGTCATACTTCGTTCCAAAACAATTCTTAGAGTCATACTCCAAGATTGTAACTTGAGTGACATATCTTAAAGAAAGGTTTAAAACACTTGTCAAATGTAAGAGTAAAAGTGTCCTACTCTTGTACATTTGAAATTGGTAAGTTGTGATGTTTTGGATAAAACAAAGACCAACTAAGGCCAATTGTGTGAAGTGTTTGTCTTGATAAAGAATCCGCACTATCTCTTGAATATTTGGCAAGATAGTGTTATATGTCAAGAGGATAGTGGGAGTCTTAAAGATCCTAAAAAGAATTTCAAGAACTAATCAAGAATAAAACCTTAGGTTCTTCACTAGCACACGACTTGAGGTTTATAACCTATCGTGTTGACATATTCTGTGCCCATTCCAGTTAAAGTTGGCTTTGCATAGGAGTTCTGAAAGTTCTTAATTGTTTGCATAGCTACTTGGAAGCAATGGCAGGCCCTTGAGCTGCCAGGTGGCAAGAAGTTAAGATTTCACAAGTTCAGTCCATATGAGTTTGGATTTGTCACTAACCTTGTCTTGTGACCATGGTTTTGACGATTCACATGGATAAGAACACATACACCATAAAATCTAAGGGTCATAAGGTTTCTCTCCGATTCATGAAAATGATGGTGAGGAAACACGTCCACCAAGTAGATTTGAAGCAGATGGCAAAAGGTCTAAACAATTGAGACTATGATTACGGCATCCATTTTCATAGTTCTGAAATTGTTTAGACACACATGCATGCTATCTAAGGAAAGGTGTATGATTTTGATAAATTTTTATGAAAGCATCTCGTATCAGAAATCTGAACTTTGGTAAGAAAGTCAATAAAGTATTGATTTCTAGAAGTCCAGGTGATTTCTGAGTACATGTCAAAGCTAGTGGGAGCATAAGTGTTATGCTAATAATCATCATGTTAGTGGGAGCATGATAATTATTGTTAGTGTTGCAAGTTAGCAATGTTAATTATAGAAAAAAAAGTTTCAATTCGTGAGGCTGCAGGGATTGAAAAAGTTGTTTTGCTATAATTAAGGGAGAGGATATACTTCATTTCAGTTCTAAAGGCTTAGATTGAGACCTTAATCATCTTTAGTCAAGAATATATATATATATATATGAATTTCATGTTGGATTGGTTCAACTTAAGGAAATTCTATATATTGCGTTCTCAAAATTCGATTATGATTACGGCATCCTTCTTCATAGTCAAATTTTGAAAACATGGCAAATAAAAATATTGTAGCAAAAGACTGGTCTAGAATCATGTCTTTATGTGAGACATCATGAATCGTGTACCATTTGCTTTGGGTACAGGATCGATTGCATGTGCTATAATATTTGTCATTTCTAAATTTTTCCAAATGCCCAGAGGCATTAAGAAGGGAAAAGGTCTAGAATTGGATATCACTAAAATGATTAAGCAATTGTCGAGGACAATCTGAGGTTTACCAAAGATTGGTTGCTCAGGGACAGTTGGAAGTATAGTGATAATTTTGGAAGGACCATATTGACATATTCTGAAAAGAAAAGAGGCATCTCTTATTCAGAAGTGATAGTCAAAATGAGAATATGGAGTTGTCTCCATAGGTGGAAGTTATCTGTGTAAGATTAGAAAACTTAATGCAAGAAGCATGTCCAAAGCAATGTACTTTGAATATGAGACTTAGTTTCCATGGAGTTGATCTCCATTGGAATACCTTATAATGACTGTTGACAAGTCTTTGTGACTTTGTACATATTCATTACAGGAGGGTCAGTGCATATAAGTTTAAAATCTAAACAGATTTCGATAAATGATAGGAATTTGAAATTCTCACATTTTTCGATAAGGATTTGGGAGTGTGAAATTAGAATCATTGAAATTATGTTCAATTGGTTTATTTCACAAAGTAGTAGAACAAGCCATATGAGTCGAAGTTTATCCATTCCTTTTATCTTCGGGATAAAAGCGATATATGTGGGCCCCTCGATGATTTAGCGATGACACATGTGAGTGCTTGGCCAAGCCAGGACTGATTTGATTTGTTCAATCAGTCAGTCATTATAAATCGAAAATCGGGAAACAACAAATGGACAGAGAGAATGATTATAATCCATGTCTCAGTCCATATGATATCTAGAATGGAGGAATATATGATCCCTTATCTAATGGACAAGTCATTGAAAAGGTCAGAGTTCGACAACGGCTTTAAGAGCTACGATTGCCAGTTAGGTTTTGAAGTCATACTCAATAATAGTTTTAGACTTGTCCAAGTGGGAGACTGTTGGATTAATGTCTAAGTCCATAACTATATTTGGTATGTACTTGACCCGACCCGGCATGGTCCATTTGGGTTGCACTTCACCGGCACAATTTATATGGATAGTCTTTTGAGAATAGTATATTTATGATTTATATTAATATATTATAAGTTCTAATATATTAATATGGAATCATATTATTTAATTAGTATTGATCAAGAATTAATTTAGATTTAATTAAGTGATCAAAAAGAACTAATTAAATATGGACTCTTATATATATGGAATGGGCCAAGTTCATTTAGGTTGGGCTAAGCTTTCATGGATGGTCTATGGAGCTTTTAACCCATGGATCCTATGTAAATGAAAGGTCATGGGTATTAGGGTTTACATGGATGTAACCCTAATCCTCCATAATATATAAAGGGGTCCTTAGCTCACAAAATTGGTACAAGTGTGTGAAAATAAGAGTGGGCCGATTTTAGTGTGCATACATATTCTCTCAAGTTCTTCCAAGGTGTTTTGGTGATTTGTGATTCCATTTGAGGCTTCCACATTATTGGGGCTAAGCTCTTAAAGCTTGAAGATATCAAGCTACATCAAAAGGTATGTCATCTAACTAGAACTTTGTAGTATAGGTGCTTCATAATATGCTAGTTAGGATGAAACCTTGGAATAGTTAATATTTGCATGTATAATAGAGAAAACATAGATCCAAGGTTTATAGGGTTGCATGTACACCATAGGAGTGTTAGAATGCTCAAAACCCAACAATAAGTACTAAGGATTGCATCTAAGGGTTGTAGGGCTTGGCTATTGAGTTTAGGGTCCAAGGGTAAACTCTTTATGAGTTTACGGTTTTGGGACCAACTCCCTTGGAGTTTACGGTCGTAAACCCATGAGTTTACGGCTGTAAACTCATGGTACTTCTACCATTTTGTGTTTTGAAGCTTATAAGTCATAAAGAAGCATTCCTACTTCAAGTCTAAGCCTTAGAAAGTGATTGGGGCAACATTTCATCCCTTTGTAGAGTTTACGGCCCATGGACCACTTCTCCATGAGTTTACGGCCGTAAACTCTAATGGTTCATGGTCTTTTTGATGTTTAAGGTCCTAAGCACATCAAGGATATGATCTAGACTAGTATCCAAGGTTTGGTAAGGGACTAGGTCACACAATGGCCCCTTCATTAGGGTTTACGGTCCAAGAATATGTTGGACTATAAACACCTTTGATCTTGTGTTTCTTGGTGTTTTCTAGATGATTAAGAAATGTAACAAGCCTTATAACAAGCCAAGGTAAGAGTAGTTACTATGTAGAAGCTTGAAAGGGTGTTAAAAGTCCAAGAACACTAGTGTGTGTTCTTGGTGAAACTAAGAACACTTGAAGATCTACACAAATGGAATGATTTCACGGATGGAATCATGTAAGATCACTAGATTAAGTAATATATCAACTTATTAGGGCAAGAAACACTTACAAAGTTGAAGATCAAGAAGGAAAATCGGATGATACTTGAGAGGATTTGAGTTCTAGTTCTTGAAAATGTGAAAAAGTGATAAAAATGGCTAAGTGCCATATTTATACCCCTTGGGGTTTACGACCGTAAACACCATGTTTAGGCCGTAAACTCCAAACTCTTGGAGTTTCTAGACCTTATTGTTGCACAATAAACCCTAGGGCATCCTCTCTCCAGTTATCTCTTGAAGTACTAACTTTAAAACACTCAAACTGACTCCAACAAGCTTGAAAGTTAGCAGAAATTGTTCCGACTTCTATTGAAGTGAATGGTTGTACATAATAGAAATTTCGGGTTGTCACACATCTCCCGTGAACTTCCTCAAATAACAAACATGGAAGGTGTTATGAATACCATCTAGTTCTTCTGATTCCCAATCCTCTGAAGAACTTTAAATGGTCCAATAAACCTTGGACTCAACTTTCCCTTTTACCAAATCTTATAAGTCCCTTCCACGGCGAGACTTTAAGTAAAACCGAATCTCCAACTTCGAATGTTATCGGTTGTCTTTTCTTGTCAGCATAGCTCTTTTGACGATCTTGAGCAGCTAACATCCTTTCCCTAATCACTTTCAACTTTTCAGCAGTCTGATGGACTGTTTTAGGTCCCATAAACTGCTTTTCCCCAGCTTCCAGCCAACATGACGGCGTTCGACAGTTTTCTCTATACAAAGCTTGGTAAGGTGCCATCTTGATGCTTGAGTGGAAACTATTATTATAGGAAAATTCTACCAGAGGTAATTGTTCATCCCAGTTACCTTGGAATTCTAGGGTACATGCTCTTAGCATATCCTCCAACGTTTGTATTGCTCGTTCGCTCTGACCATCTGTCTGCGGATGGTAAGCAGTACTCAAACACAACTTGGTACCCAATTCCTCTTGTAGACTCCTCCAAAACCTTGAGGTAAGACGGATGTCATGATCTGATACAATTGTTAATGGAACACCGTGAAGCCTCACAATTTCCTTCACGTAAGAATTCGCAAGCTTATCCATAGACCATTTCTCGTTGGCTGCTATGAAATGCGCACTCTTAGTGAAGCGATCAACGACTACCCAAATCATGTCGTGACCGTTCTTTGTTCTGGGCAGTTTAGTCACGAAATCCATGGTGATGTCTTCCCATTTACCCATGGGTATAGGTAAAGGTTCTAAACTCCCATGCGGTTTCTGATGTTTTGCCTTAACCCTCGCACATGTCACACACTCGGCCACATACTTAGCAACATCGAGCTTCATCATCGGCCATCAGTAGTAGGGTTTTAGATCCCTATAAATTTTTGTGCTGCCGGGATGAATCGAATACATGGTCATGTGAGCTTCTTCCATCAGAAGATCTCTTATTCCTCCCGACTTAGGTACCCAAATCCTATCTTGGAATACCTTCAGTCCTTGACCGTTTGTATCAAACACTAATGTTTTGCCCAAACGTTCTTTCTTTCAGACATTTTTCTCTAAAGCTTCCTCTTGAGCTTTCTTTATACTTTCCACAATTGTCGAGACAACTTCAATTCTCAACGCTCTTAGCCTTTTCTTTTGAAGGTTTACCTTCCGACTGAGAGCATCAACAACAACATTTTCTTTACCAGGGTGGTAAAGTATCTCACAGTCGTAGTCCTTGAGTAACTCTAGCCAGCGTCGTTGCCTCATGTTCAATTCCTTCTAATTAAAGAGATATTGAAGACTCTTATGATCAGTGAAAAGTTTTCATTTAGTGCCATAAAGATAGTGCCTCCATATCTTTAAGGCGAATACTACCGTTGCCAACTTCAGATCATGAGTGGGGTAGTTCTTTTCATGCTCTTTCAATTGCCTCTATGCATACGCTATCACTTTATCCCTTTGGGTCAGAACACAACCTAACCCGACTCTAGATGCATCGCTATAAACTGCGAAGTCATCAACTCCTTCAGGCAAAGAAAGAATCGGTGCTTCACACAATTTCTTCTTTAACTTCTCAAAAGCTTCCTTATGCTTCTCATTCCAAGTATAAGTTGCTCCTTTGTGGGTCAAAGCTGTTAATGGAGTAGCGATCGAAGAAAAGCCTTGGATAAACCTGCGGTAATATCCAACTAATCCTAAAAAGCTTCGGATCTCCGTAGGACTTTTTGGTTGTTCCCACTTCATCACAGCTTTAATCTTCGCTGGGTCAACCATTATCCCTTCTTGGTTAACCACATGACCCAAAAATTGGACTTCTTGAATCCAAAATTCACATTTGGAGAACTTTGCATACAGCTTCTCCTTTTTCAGAACTTCTAGCACTTCACGCAGATGCTTGTCATGCTCTTGCTTGCTTTTTGAATAAATCAAAATATCATCTATGAACACCATCATAGATTTATCGAGGTATGGTTTACAAACATTGTTCATCAAATCCATGAAAGCTGCTGGAGCATTGGTTAGTCCAAACGACATAACCAAGAACTCATAGTGTCCATATCTTGTTCTGAACGCAGTCTTCTCAATATCATGCTCTCTTACCTTTAGCTGATGATATCCTGACCTAAGATCGATCTTCGAGAAATAACTCAAACCTTGCAACTGATCGAACAGGTCATCAATCCTGGGCAACGGGTATTTGTTCTTTATTGTTGTCTTATTCAGTTCTCTGTAATCGATGCACATTCTCATGCTCCCATCTTTCTTCTTTACGAATAACACCGAAGCTCCCCAGGGTGATGAACTAGGTCGAATAAAACCTTTGTCCAATAATTCCTGAAGTTGTGTCATAAGCTCTTTCATCTCTGTTGGTGTTAGTCAATACGGTGCTTTTGCTATTGGCGTCGTTCCTGGTAACAAGTCGATACGGAATTCTACTTGTCGATCAAGGGGTAATCCAGGAAGATCTTCGGGAAAGACTTCCGGATAGTCACACACCACCGGAATATTCTGCACCTCCTTCTTTTCCTTCTTAGCATCGATCACGAATGCTAGATATGATGTACATCCCTTGGCCAAACACTTTCTGGCTTTCATTAGGGAAATGATTCCAGAGTTTACTCAGCATTTGTCTCCATACACCATAAACGACTCTTTCCCCGACGGTTTTACTTTTACTATCTTCTTCCTGCACAATATTTCGGCATCATTGGCGCTAAGCCAATCCATTCCTAGAACGATGTTGAAACCATTTAACTCGATAGGCAATAATTCCTCATGGAACTTATTCCCATTTAAGTCAATGAAGATGTTTTTCATACGATGGCTAACAGGTATAAACTTGCCACTAGCAACCCCGACTATTAAAGCATTAACTAGTCTATCAACAGGCAAAGCTAGTTTTCTACCAAATTCATGCGAAATAAAGGAGTAATTGGCTCCAGAATCAAATAAAATTTGGGCAGGCAATTCGTTTACGAGAAAGGTACCTGAAGCGACATCAGCTTCTTCTTTCGCAGCTTCAAGTGTCATCTTAAAGGCTCTCACCCTCGGCTTTGGTGGAAGATTGAGCTTTGCTGCATCCTTCTTCTTCAGGAAATCCTTCAAAATGTGCCCCTCTTCATTGCACCCATAACAGACTTTCTTAATAAAGGTGCATTCATTGGCATAATGCCCAGACTTTCCACATTTATAACAAGTGACTTCCTCACTACATTTCCCAACATGTTTCTTCTTACACTTGTCACACCACTTGGCTTCGGCTCCTCCTCCGAATTTCCTCGAACCAGTCTTCGAGAATTTGTTCTTTTTATTGGAACCTGAAGTTCCTTCAAACTTTCTCTTTTCGCCAACTTCAACCTTGCTGGCGGCTCTCCCCTTAATCATATCTTCAACAGACTTGGCAGCCCAGATAGCTGCCTCCAAAGTAAGTGCCTGACGTACTGGCACCGCATACTCCCATGGAAGTCCCTTTGCGTACCTGTCAATTTTTGTCAGCTCATCTGGGACAATACGCAAAGCAAACTCCATTTTGTCTGTGAAGTTATTTGTGTATTCATCAATGGTCATACTTCCCTTCTTCAACTTCAGAAATTGGTTTTCTAGCTCAAGCACATTTTGGGCCGAGCAGTACTTGCGTTTGAATTGCACCAAGAACTCTGCCCAAGTCAGTTGTAGTGGCTCATTAGGGCTTAGGGTTTTCCCCTGAGTGTTCCACCAACGAACAGCGCTACCTCTGAACTGACGCACCGCAAATGTGGTTTGTAACTTGCCTTGGCAACCACATGTCATGAAAGCCAATTCCATTTTCGAGATCCAATCCATTACTCCGAAGGTATCTTATTTTCCAGTGAAAGTTGATAGCTTGCATGTCATAAAGTCTTTATACTTGCATCCATTTCTCTCCACTCTATCCTCGTGGTTATTTCTCCCAACCACAAGTGGTTCACTTTGACCAACAGATCTACTATAATTTCCTTCTTCATATTGATCGTCATTTAATTCAGGTTGTTCAATAGGAATTGAGGGTTCACTCCTGTTGTTCAGCAATATTTGACTTATTTCCTCCCTTTGTTCAGCCATCATTTTCTGAATCATGGCTTGTACTCCAGCCATTGTTATGGGTTCTGGTGAAGCTTCTACTATTGGCACATGTTCCATCACTTGGGGTTGAGGTTGTTGGTTTCTGTTTGCATCTCCAGCTCCATTTCGAGTTCTTGCCATTTTGATCTATATACAAAATAAGGCGAATTTAGATCTTTATTCACGATAGATATTTAAATTCTCCTTATCACTCCGAAACGTTTACATGCTAGTTCTAATATCGTAATCGTACGCTTAGAATCCTAAACACATAATGTTTCCAGATCCGGTCGGCAACAGACCATATATCCGAACAAATAATGGCATATATGGCAAACATATAGCATTTAGCACATAAAAACATTTTAGGCATCTTTCCTAAAATATACTAGTGCTCGTGTCTAAAATATACTAGACACTCATCTCACGATCATCACTTAGAATTCTAAGTTTAAGTCTAGAAATCCTACAAATTCCTAGTTCGCTTAAACTAATGCTCTGATACCAACTGTGACCAGTGTTGTAAAACTCGTCGAGTTGGCCGATTACTCCTCCGAGTACTCGCTACTCGGCCCCTTACTGAGGCGAGTTACAAAATCCCGAGTACTCCTCGATCGGCCCCTTACTGAACTGAGTAGTGTTATAAAACTCGGTCAACTCAGTAATTAATATGTATAATATATTTAATGATTTATTATTGAACACACACACATGTGATTATTACTACATATATATCTTAAATTTTCAGTATTTATTCACGAAGTGAGACCATTATGTGTTTTTTTGGTTTTTGTGTATTCACATGTATCTAATTTTGTTATATACTTTAATTAACTTATGATTTTGACATATATAATTTCCTTAAAAATATTTATACATGAATTACCAAATCCGAGTACTCCCCGAGTACTCCTGAGTACTCCTGAGTACTCGTTGCTCGGTAGTCAGCCGAACAGGTACCGAGTAACGAGTTCTACAACCTTGATTGTGACATCCCCAAATTTCTCGGCCAGAAAAGACCGATTTAATTTATGCTTTTAAAATAAAATCAGAGTAATCCTTTTAAAAGATGTTGCAGAATTTGTCCCCAAAACAAAACATGATAAAAATTTATCAAAACATTTCTTAAAGAAATATATATTTTCATTTTATATCAAAACCTCGGGATGTCATGTTCCGATACAGATCAAAAGCATAAACAATACATTATAAGCCTTACAACAGTTATTTACAACTACTGGCCAATAATCCAAAAATCTCTCATCATCATCCGACTATGCTCGAGGTCCACTCCCTGTAATATAAAAAGTTGAGTGGGTCAGGATTGGGATCCTGGTGAGCATATAGGGTTTTCAACCCACAAATAATAATAAATTTATTAAATTCATCAACCAACAATAACCTTGATTACCTATTCCCGTTATCCTCACTTTACGTCCCTAAACACCTATCACAAGGGACCTAGCCTAAGGATTATCATCGGGATGGACACTACTGCTAAGGGGACTCCTCAGCCATACATGTCCTTAAGGCAACCATGAGGGGGATGGAGTACACCAATGAACATATAGTTCACCAACACCTACAGGTTGCGAACCTGCTAGCGTTCCACTGGACTGTATAGATAGGTCCGTGGTCGTCATCTATACTCCGCTAGATGACACAACAACAACAACAACAACGAGGCCTCTCATCATTTTAACACACATCAACTATTTCGTCTACCCATGTTTTACCCAACATATTTGTAGATAAAAAAAACATATACAGTTTAAAACTTGTATAAAACATCTATTCAACAGTCATCTCAAATAAACAATCAATATAATTACACATAGCACGTATTTTATAGAAAATACTTCATATCTATGTGTAAGATGAAAGTGACTACACACTCACTTGATTTAACGATAATTGGGCAGCACTTCGTTTCCTAAAACAATCGTTTCTGATAAAACCGGGAGTTTTAAAGAAAAACCGGGCTCTGCGAGGGTGGAGCTTCAAAACCGAAAAGATAAATTTATCAGGCTCTTCGGGCACTCCGGAACGTGTTTTGGGTGTTGGGTATAATAAACCGGGGCTTTGGGGGAAGTCGAAATGAAAGAAATATGGAGTTTAGGGTGAAAAAGGGTAATTTTCTAAAATATATACGGGAGGGTTCGCACCTCCCTTTTATAGGGAAAACTTTGGACTGAGGGGGGCACGTGGCTCGCATGCGAGGGTGCCATGCGTCGGATGTGAGGCTGCACACGCGGGTGATGCGAGACCGAGACACGGGGAAGGCAGGAGGCGGCTTCTGATAGGCCGAGCCTTCGGTGCGAGAAGGGTGCAACACGCGTCGACAGTTGGCCTCGGATGACTCAGCAATTCGGACACGTGGCATTCTGCGAGCGAGGGTGACGTGGCCGAAGTTGAGCCATGCGAAATTCCTCGGTTTTAGCATTTTTCTCGATTTTTGTGTCCTGAACTTCTAAAATCCATAACTTTCGCATACGAGCTCCGTTTTTGACGTTCTTTATATGCACGCGTAGGTCAAATTATTCTCTACAACTTTAGTTTAGACTCCGTCGGCTAATTTTGACTTTATTTTTAATATTATTATTTTTAACAGACCGGGACAGGAAAATCCGTTAAAAATTCATAACTTCTTCATCCGACGTCCGTTTTTGTCTGTCTTTTTACCATTGTACTACTATTGACGAGACCTTTGATTCTCGTTTAGGTTGTGTCGGCTAAAAATCACTCGATCTAAAATTCGAGTTTTTAGCTGTCTACTGTTTAGCTGAAACTTAGAAGCTGAAACTTAGAAAAATCATAACTTCCTCATACGAAGTCAGATTTGGGCGTTCTTTTTATGCATACTCTCGGTTTAATGAACACTACGACTTTCTTTAAGATCACCAAGGCGAAAAAGTAGTTTATCAAAAACTCACTTTTTACGTCATTCGGCGCCGTGTCGGTTATGTCGCGGAACTTCGATAGGTCATAACTTCTTCGTTATAACTCGGATTTCGGTATTCTTTATATATCCGAAATCCTTGTCACGACCACTACAACTTCCTTCATAGATATTGGGTTTATCTAATATTTATTTTCGACGCTTATTTTTATTCTTAATTAATTAAATCCTAATAATTAAGCATAAAACACATAATTCACATAATAATCACATAATTCCTCTTTATTTCTTCAAAATGAGTTACAAAGGTTGACCTAGACTATTATATCATCATTAATGTCTATCCTAGAAACACGGGCGTTACAGTATACTTTAGGTTCTGTGTCAGTGCCATCAGAATCTTCTTCTTCTTCCTCCTATTCTTCCTCCTTTGGTTCCTCTTCTTCTTTTTCTATTTCTTCTGGATCCTCCTCCGGATCTTCTACTATCCATCCATTATTGCCTTGGTTCGGAAAGTAGGGGTCCCCTGGTAAATGATATCCAGCCATTGTATCTATGCGAGAATAAAGAAAAATTTAAATGTATAAAATTAAATATAGAAGTCGAATTATTGTATTCATGGTTCCTGTAGTATCATAAAATACTCCTATAGTATTTTAAATTTGTAAGCTAAAGGTTTTCTATATGGTTTATCGGTAAGTTTTAGACTTGTCACGACACTACCATCACTCGCAAACACATGTTGGTCGTATCTCAAATAAATATAGTTGATCAGGCTATATTTATCTCATATATGATTACATAACTGTTTAGGTTTAACTGCAGTGTCCAACATCCAAATCCTTTTATGTAGTTATAACGGTGATATTGTTCCTGTATGTATAAGTGTTAGTATACTTCTTATAAAATACTTATATTTTAAAAATATACTTGTAGTCAGAGCACTCTGGCCCCATTGTATTTATAGTTTGTATATCTTTTATGATTTGATATACTGAGTTCACTATAAACAATGTTATGATACCAATCCGTCACACCCCCAAACCGGAGCGGCGGAAACGTCCGGGGGTGGATGACTTCATATTTAAATATCGCAACACATGCATCATAAAGTACAACAACTATTGAATTAAAGAAATAATATTTGTACATGTGTTTTCAATCATTGTATATTGACACCAAAATACATATAATAAAACAAAAGACGCAACTCTGTACTGCTCCGTCTTCAAAAGCTTTGGAAGGTACCTGATTATTGGTTCTCTGAGAATACAAGTATTTTGAAAAAGAGAGTATCAACATTTAAGTTGAGTGAGTGCATAAGTATTTATGTTTAAAAGTTTTCTAACTAATCTTTGAAAGAGAGAGTGTGTTCATTGTTCCAGAAAATCCTATATTTTCTGATGCAACTAAAATGTAGTTTTAATACCATAAAACCGTAAAAAGAATGTTCTCTGTAGTGTTTATGTTTTTCCAAGTTTTGTGATTTTACTCTAAGAAAATCTTGTAAAAGTGAGTATACCAGGCTCCACCAGCCGTAATTGTAAAGTAATATTGTAAATCGTATTATTGTAAAACCAGTACTTTGTATTCGTACTCTTTGGTTTAATCAATTATATACTAATCGTATTTGTTAATATCTTTTTAGTGAGTTATCATAACCATACTATGACTAACTGCCTGCTATGACGCTTTGTAGGCATCGGAACTGTTAACGACTTTTGTCACTTAGGCATGCCTGCCCGGCTGTAGCTAACAGTCTGAGTGCGGGATTGTAAATCCCGTATAGATCTATACACATTTGTCTCGCTCTCTATCCGGAGATTCTACTTATAATATTAGGACTTTATCTGTATTGCCTAAATGATTAAGCAACTAAACATTGTCTCACAAAAAGCATATTGACGATTACATATATAACAAATGATTAAAAGACGTTTTTGAATAAATAATAAACTGATAGAATTATCTTTCTCTAATATTCTTGAATGTGAAGTATTTGTACAAGAGTAATCTGTTAAACTTTGTATAACTAGTTTGTGATAATAGTTTAAGAGTTCCATAAATTATACCTATTATAATTTATATATGTCTTTTGTTTGATATGTAATATTCATAAAACTATCCCCTTTGCTCAACATGTTACAAAGGAAATATTAATCTGATTGAATTAACTTATATATATATATATATATATATATATATATAATATAATTAAAATTGAAACAACATTCGGACAAATAATTCTACTCTGAACCCACATCCAAACAAGGAAAAGGGAAATAAAGCGAATTATCAGTCCTAAGCCCTTTAAATCTTATTTCTATAAATATATATCTAGGAATATTATTTTGGCTAAACATAAATTAATATGAATTTATAAAACATTTAAAGTCATTTGAAAAATATATAAAAATTATTTATTTGTAAACACAATATTCTTGTGTTAGGCTTGTATTCCCCCCTAAAACAATGAAAAATAGTAAAAATGCAGGGGTATGAACTCACTTGATAGGTGGTGATTCGGGCAGCGTTTCGTTTCTAGATAGGAGTTTACTTGATGAAACTAAGAGTTTTTGATGAAAAGTCGGCTTCACGCGGGCAGATTTTTAGTTAAGAATTGAGGACTTTGGGGCTTCGGGGCTTGCTTCAGGTGCTAAGGAGGTTACCGGGATTTCGGAGGGTTTAGAGAGGCTTAAATGAGTGTTTAAGAGGAGAGAGGTTTTGAATTTTGTAAACAAAACCCGGAGGCTTCGCATGCTATTTATCGGAGGCTGTGGGCTCGCATTACGATGGGCCTACTTCTTGGTACGCTTATTGTACTGCGGTATACACGAGTACGCTAGGCGTACTACCTTGTACGCTGGGCGTAATGGCTACGTGTCTCTTGTTCGGTTCCCGTGCCTCAGACGTGCCAAGTCTACTGTTACGTCTTGAAGCAAGTCCGAGTACGCTGAGCGTACTCTTTCGTACGCTGGGCATACTTCGTGCGAGATACGTGTCCTATAATCGGGTTCCGAGCCTCGGATATTTCAAGGCTACTTACACGCATCGGAGCTAGTCCGAGTACGTTGGGCATACTCTTTTGTACGCTGGGCGTACTCCTTTGCGAAATGAATTTTTCAAAATTAAAAATTTCATAACTTTCGCATACGAATTCCGTTTTTGACATTCTTTATATCCCCGCGTAGGTGAGACCATGCTCTACAACTTTCTTTTAGACTCCGTCAGCTAATTTTGAATTTATTTTTAACGTTATATTTTTAACAGGCCGGGACTGTAAAAGTCCGTTAAAAATTCATAACTTCTTTATCTTACGTTTGTTTTCGTCTGTCTTTTTACCGTTGGATTTCTTTTGACAAGATCTTCGATTCTTGTTTAGGTTATTTTGGCCAAAAAATGTTCGTTCTAAATTTCGACTTTCGGGCTGCGTACTACTATGCCAAATCTTAGAAAATTCATAACGTCATCACACGAAGTCAGATTTGGATGTTCTTTTTATGTACGCTCTCGTTTTGACGTATTCTACGACTTTCAATTAGATCGTTAAAGGTAAGAAGTATTTTATCGAAGACTCACTTTTTACGTCATACAGTGTTTTGCCGGTTTTGTCGCAGGTCTTCAATTGGACATAATTTCTTTGTTATAACTCGGGTTTCAGTGTTCTTTATATTTTTGGAAACCTTGTTACGATCTATACCACTTTATTCATCCCAATTATGATTATTGAACAATTTATTTTTGACGCTTATTTTCATTTCAATAAACTTGTATTTTTATTATTTCAAAATAATTTACAATTTGACCTAAACTATTTAAAATATCGGGTTGTTACATTATCCCCGCGTTAGTGGGAATTTCATCCCGAAATTAAGACTATAGAGATACACCTGGACTTGGGAAAAAGATGTGGATACTTTTGTTTCATTTGATCCTCCCGTTCCCAAGTGAATTCAGGTCCCCGTTTTGCATTCCAACGAACCTTCACTATCGGGATACGACTTTGCTTGGTTCACTTTACTTCCCTGTCTAGGATTTCTACTGGTTCTTCCACGAAGTCGAGGTTCTCGTTAATCTCGATTTCATCGAGTGGGATAACAAGAGTCTCGTCGGATAAGCACTTTTTTATGTTTGACACGTGAAAGATAGGATGTATGTTACAAACTTCTTGTGGTAGTTTGAGTTTGTAAGCTACTGGACCGATTCTAGCAAGAATTTCGAACGGTCCAATGTACCTTGGATTTAGTTTTCCAGACTTTCCAAAGCGTATCATGCCCTTCCAGGGTGAAACCTTCAACATGACGCGGTCTCTAACCTGGAATTCCAAGGGTTTTCTCCTTTTGTCTGCGTAGCTTTTCTGTATATCTCTGTAGGCTTTAAGTCGTTCTCGAATTTGTACTATCTTCTCAGTAGCTTCTCGAATGATTTCCAGACCAGTGAGAGTACTGTCAGGAAGTTGACCTTTAGCCAGTTGTGTGTCACCCACTTCAGCCCAGCATAGGGTGATCTACACTTGCGACCGTAGAGAGCTTCGAATGGAGCAACCTTAATGCTAGTATGATAACTGTTATTGTACGAGAACTTGACTAGTGCTAAATGAGTATCCCATGATTTACCAAAGTCGATAACACACGCTCTCAGCATGTCTTTTAACGTTTGAATCGTTCTCTCACTCTGTCTGTCGGTCTGTTGATGGTAGGCTGTACTAATGACCAGCCTAGTTCCCAGAGATTTCTGTAGTGACTGCCAGAAACGTGAAATCCATTGTAATCCGCTCCTACTTCCATTCGGGGATTTACGGTTGTTGTAGAAGGCCTGAAGGTTTTTGGTACTCTACCTTGACTTTGGCACAAGTAAGACATTTGCCCACAAAGGTAGCAATTTCAGCCTTCATGTTCAGCCACCAATAAAGTTTCTTAAGCTCCAGATACATCTTGTCTGAACCTGGGTGAATGGAGTATCGCGTCTTATGTGCTTCGTTCATGACAACCTCTCTGTAACCACCGAACTTTGGTGTCCAGATCCAGTTCCTAAGGTATCGAGCTACATCACCTTTGATGTTAAAGTTTTTTTCCATTCCTCTTAAGGATTCACCTGCCACATTTTCGGGTTTCAAGGCCTCAAGTTGAGCCTCTTTGATCTGTGTGGACAGATGTGAATGGATTGTCATGGTCAACAAGTTTACTCGACGTCCTAAGTATTCTTTTCTGCTAAGGGCATCAACTACTACATTAGCTTTACCAGGATGATACCGAATTTCACATTCGTAATCATTTAGTAGCTCCACCCAATGTTGTTGTCTCATGTTCATATCTTTATGGTCGAAGATATGCTGAAGACTTTTATGGTGGTGAATATTGTGCATTTCGTGCCATATAGATAGTGTCTCCAGATCTTCAGAGCAAATATCACTGCTCCCAGTTCAAGGTCATGAGTTGTATAGTTGACCTCATGTGTCTTAAGCTGTCTCGAGGCATATGATATGACATTTCCTCGCTTCATAAGAACACAACCAAGCCCTTGGTTAGACGCATCGCAGTATACTACAAAGTCTTCTGTCCCTTCTGGTAGAGACAAGATATGTGCGTTGCACAGGGCTCGCTTCAGCACTAGGAACATTGTTTCTCGTTTCTCTCCTCGGCTAAAAGTTACACCCTTTTGTGTCAGGGTGGTGAGTGGCTTAGCAATTCGGGAGAAATTCTGAATGAATCTGCGATAGTAGCCAGCAAGGCCTAAGAATTGGCGGATTTCTGTAGGCGTTTTGGGTGCTGACCAGTTCTCGATTGCCTTTATTTTGGAAGGGTCCACGTGTATTCCATATTCACTGACCACATGACCTAGGAAACCTACCTTCCTAATCCAAAATTTACACTTTGAGAACTTCGCATATACCTTCTCTGCCTTTAATGTTTGTAAGACTTGTCGGAGATGTTGGATATGCTCCTCCTTACTTCGTGAGTAGATAAGGATATCATCTATGAAGACTATTATGAATTTGTCCAAGTAAGGACGACACACTCTGTTCATTAAGTCCATGAACACTGCAGGTGCATTTGTTAATCCGAAAGGCATCACTACAAACTCGTAGTGACCATAACGAGTTCGGAAGGCTATTTTGGGAATATCTTCCTCTAAAACTCGTAACTGGTGATAACCGGATCTTAAGTCAATCTTTGAGAAGTAGCTTGCTCCTTGAAGTTGGTCGAATAATTTATCAATAAGAGGTAAAGGGTATCGATTCTTGATGGTAAGTTTATTTAGCTCGCGGTAGTCTATGCACATGCGGAAAGATACATCCTTCTTCTTCACGAACAAGACTGGTGCTCCCCAAGGTGAGAATTTTGGTCTAATAAAACCTTTGCTAAGAAGTTCGTTCAGTTGGCTAGATAGTTCCTGCATATCTGATGGTGCAAGACCATAAGCTGATTTGGCTACAGGGGTAGCTCTAGGAATTAAGTCGATTCTGAACTCGACTTGTCTTTCAGGAAGAACTCCTGGAAGATCATCGGGAAAAATGTCGGGGAAATTACAGACTTCGGGAATGCTCTCGAAGTCTTTCACTTCTTGATTCTTATCTACCACATGAGCTAGAAAAGCACAGTACTCCTTACGAAGATACTTTTGCGCCTTTATACAGGAGATGATTTGTAGGTTCGCGCCAGATTTGTCGCCGTAACTGATAAGAGTTTTGTTGCTTGGTAGATTAAGGCGAATGGCTTTCTCGTAACGTAGGATGTCGGCTCGATTAGGACTTAACTAATCCATACCAATGATGACGTCGAAACGTTTTATGGAGACCGGCATTAGGTCGATTGGGAAGGAAAAGTTATTTAGAGTAAGGGTACATCCTATGTATATATTGTTAGTGCTCTCGGTTTTCCCGTTGGCCATTTCTACAGTGAAGGTATCTTTTAGTGGTTGAGAATTTTGTTTAAGTAAGTGTTCGAATTTATGACTCACGAACCTTTTCTCAACACCGCTATCAAATAGAATACATGCGTATGAATTGTTGAGAAGAAACGTACCCATGACCACAGAAGGGTCTGCCACGGCTTCCTCGTGACCAATGGCTAGTATTCTTCCCACACCACCGACATTCTTTAGCTTTGGACAATCCTTTTTGAAGTGTCCAGTTTCACCACATTCATAACATGCCCGACTTACTCCAACGCCAGGAACTTGCATGATCGGTTGTGGAGGTGACCTACAGAATTGGGCAGTGTGTTTTTTTCTGTTGCAATTTATACATTGCATCTCACGACAATTTCAATTATGATGGAAATTACAGTTGTTGCACTTTGGTAATTTACCAGCCTACTGCTTTGCTGGTGTAGGAGCAGCAGGAATAGTAGCAGCATGAACTGCCATTATTTGTTGTTTCTTGGAAGACTCTTGGGAAGATTGACCCTTCCTTTTGTTCGATGGCTTTTTCTTATTGTTGTTGTTGTTGTTTGTGACAACCCGAAATTTCTCCTGTTATTTTTAACCCATCTCCCTTAATAAAATTTAATCTTATTAAATTTTTCCGTCAACTTCTTGGGTTAAGTAAATCAACTAGGGATATAATTAAAATTCTATACGATTCAGAATAAACCAGGAATCACGCGAAAAACTTGAAACTTCCTCGAAAATCGCCGAGTTCACGGTCAGAACGAGTTTACGGTCGTAAACTCGTGTAGACCGTAAACCCGTTTACGGTCGGTGCCGGGTGGACCCCCTTGACCGAGAACTCTACCCTATATATATAGAGTATATGGCCTTCATTTCACCCTTTACACACTTCAAAGGCTTTCTCTCTCTACTCTCTCTCTATCATTCTCGAGTTTACTCAAGAAATCCTCAAGAATGTAAGTGATTTCCTTCCTTTGGGTGTTAATCTTTCCTATATCCATGATTCACTCTTGATTCATCCATGGATTTCACTTTTTATCTAGATCTTCAAGAATCCTCAAGAACATCTTAGTGTTTTGGACCGAAAACACCTTTCTTTGCCTTCAAATCGTAAGTATCATCCTCTTATACTTATATCTAGTTAGAATTCTTGAGCTTTGCCTTGAAATCGTCACTTTTCCATGAACAAAAGGTGTTTACGGTCTAGTGTATCTCCTTAGACCGTACACCCTTCAAAGACCGTAAACTTATAGACCATACAACCTTCAATGACCGTAAACTCATGGGCCGTAAACCCAAAGACCGTAAACTCATGGACCATAAACCCTATGACCGTAAGGTCATTACACCGTGAACCCATGGAACCATAAACCCATGGACCGTAAACCCCTGACCGTACACTCCTGATTACGACCGCAAACTCCCCTTTTCAATCACATGTGATTCTAACACTTAGTTTTAAGTGTTTTCTAATCCCTAAGGTGGTTCTTTCCATAAAAATAGTATTATGCCCTCACCTAATACATATATGTACTTCTACATGCTAAATAGGATCCGTTTGGGCCTGAGGCTTTATTTGACACTCAGCAATTCCTAGCAACTTACACTCGAACCCTACGTCAAACTGTGAGTTCATACCCCTACGCTTTTTCCGAGTTTTTCCATGTTTTCAGGGGGGATACAAGCAAAAGTACAAGGAAACTTGTGCTCAAAATATATTATTTTGCTTAAGATAATAATATGTTTAGAATGCTTTTAACACAGAAAACAGTTTTACCAAACGATTAAGAAATTAACTCGTAGAATCAGTTTTCAAAACTAAAGCAACGAATTTGTGAATCATATCGTAAAATGTGTTATTTTATAAAGGATTTATACAAATCTTAAACAGGATTTTTAGTATTATTACTTGTAAATTGTTAGTCTAAAGTTGGGGACACGTCCTTTGTAACACTCCCCACCGAATTCGAGAGTGTAGGACTAGCACTTGTAACCAGAATCTCTTGTAGGGAGAGCGTGACTGTTGTGTATAGATCTATACGGGTCTGACTATCCCGCACCTCGCTGCTAGATACAGTGGGACCGGAAGGTCTACGGGTGACAAAGTCATAAAAGGATATTGGCCCCCGGTACATGCCATATCAAGTTTAAGTACGGTTATGACACCCACAACCCAGATAACAGGAATTTACTTTTATAATAATGAATCAAGTGAACTAACCTCAAGGTAATAACCGATTAGATTACTAGAGGGTATTAATAACACCCTTAGGATTTAGTTCACCACTTATTTATTAGTTTTATTTATGTAATAAGGCTAATACACCTCACAAGGAGCTAACAGGATTTTTCAAGAAAACTACGGCTAACGATATAAGTATGGTAGATACTTGTACACCTCAGACTAGAAACAGATAACCAACCATCAACTTTTAGGAAAATATAGGATTTTCCTGGGATAACTCAACCTTTCATAAACGGACTGCTTAACAAATAAATAATGGATAATCAAACATCTTTCATAAGAAAATACAGGATTTTCTTGGGAAACAGTTTTCAAAGGATTAAGGAAACATTTTTCACCAGAACTAAATACTTATGAACTCACCAGCTTTATGCTGATACTCTTTCAAACTGCTTGTATTCTCAGGGCAGCAATAAACAGGTACTTTTATCAACTTTTGGAGAAGACGGAGCATTTAGAGTCACGTCTTTTACTTTTGCTATATACTCTTATGTACAAACTATGTTTTCAAACAGATGTAAATAATCATATTGTAATGTAATGGTTGTGTTTACTTTGCTTACTATGATACAACTGTTGTGATACTATGCATGACGTCACCCGCCTCCGAACGTTTCCGCCGTTATTTCTGACGGTTCAGGGGTGTGACAGATTGGTATCAGAGCTATTGTTTATAGTGAACTAAGTATACCGAACCTTAGATGGTATACAACTATAAACACTAAGGGGCTGAAGTGCTCTGAACTAAAAGTATGCTTTTAAAATATAAGTATTTTTACGAAAAGTATACAAGTATACCTACATACCAGAAACAGTATTATGGGTAGAACAAAACAAAAGTATTTGGATGTTGGACACTGCGGTTAAACCTGGGCAGTTATTTAATCATGTCTAGGGTTAATATAGCCAGATCAACTATATTCATTCGAGACATGACCAACATGTGCTTGGGAGTGACTGTGGTGTTGCAGGAGGCCTAAAACTTACCAAGTATCCATACAACAAAATATCGATATAACAAAACTTACAACTTAAAATACTATAGGAGTATTTTACGAGAGTCAAATGCATTGCAAAAAAAATCACTTCCAAGTGTTGCTACTCATTCCTTTTAGCGATAACTTATTTGCATTAGTAGCTTTTTCTTGTTTATCGCTTAGTAGAACACTCTAGCTATCATATCGAGATATATCTTGTTTCATATCTCTATATTCAAATCATGGGGGACTTATCATCCTCTTCTTCCCGATTATTTTTTAGAACAAGATGCCTCCAAAGAAAAGACCCAGCAAAAAAAACAACAATCCCCCAACAGATCCGACACTGCCACCTCCTCAGTTCGATCCTGCTATGTTCCAAGCAGCTGTTACTGCTGCTGTGGCGGCCACGATGTCACAGATTAATCCTGGCGGATCTGGCGGGCCGGGAGGTGGTACTCATCCCCAAAACCATGAAGTTAGTCAGGGACACCAGAAGGAGTGCTCCTAAAAAGACTTCATGAATGCAAAACCCACATCCTTCGATGGTAATGGAGGTGTTATTGCCCTGACTCGATGGTTCGAAAAGATCGAGTCTATCTTCGAAATTTGCTCTTGTCCCGAAGTCAGCAAGGTGAAATTCGCTGCTTGCACTTTCGCCAACAGAGCACTGACCTGGTGGAATGGTCGGGTCAAATCCCTAACCTTACTGATAGCCAATGCTATGGGGTGGGAGAGCTTGAAAGAGCTCATGCTTGCTGAGTACTGCCCACGAGGCGAGATGCAGAAACTAGAGCACGAGCTGTGGAACTTGAAGATGAAGGGTTCCGACATTGCTGCCTACACTTCCAGATTTGAAGATCTAGCACTTCTTTTCCCGGGTATGGTCACCCCGGAAAGCAAAAAGATTGAGAGATACATTTGGGGACTGACACAACCAACCAAAGGAAATGTCTTGGCTGCTCGGCCAGTTACATTTGATAGCGCCAAGTGTCTGGCGCAGACTCTGATCGATCATGGAGTCGATCTTGATGAGTTGACAGCTGTTTCGGAACCACGGGAGGAGAGTAGTGGGAAGAAGAGACTTTGGAACAAGCGCAAGGGCCAGCCCTCTCAGGAGCCCTCCAAGAAACAACAAACGGTGGCAGTCCACGCTGCTACTACCCCTGCTACAGTCCCCGTTACTTCAACAAACCCCAGTCGCTATGCTGGGAAGTTACCTCTGTGTGAAAAGTGCAACTATCATCATCAGGGACAGTGTCGGGAGATGTCGTGCAACAACTGTGGCAAGAAGGGCCACATAGCTCGAGGCTGCAAGACACAAGTCCAACCCAATAACCAGGCCCCTGGAGCAGGCATTAGACAAGCCTGTTATAGTTATGGAGAAGTCGGGCACTACAAGAGAAACTGCCCCAAGGCAACAACAGCTGGTAGCACGGGGAGAGTGCTAGCGATGGGCCAAGAGGAGGCAGTTGCAGATCCCACCGTTGTTTCGGGTACGTTCCTCCTTGATAACTCTTATGCATGCATTCTTTTCGATTCTGGTGCGGAGAAAAAGTTTTGTTAGTCGTGCATTCAAACACCTAATCAAATGTGAATATCAACCTCTAACCGAAACATTTACCGTCGAGATGGCTAACGGTGAGAAAGAGAGCACTAACGACATATTCGTAGGTTGTACCCTTACCCTAAACGATCATTCTTTTCCGTCGATCTTATGCCAGTTTCCATAAAAAGCTTCGATGTCATCATCGGCATGGATTGGTTGAGCCCCAATCGTACTGATATCCTTTGTTACGAAAAAGCTATCCGTCTCAATCTTCTTTCTGGTGAAACCCTCATGATCTATGGTGATAAACTCAGCTCGAACCTCCGCATCATCTCGTGCATCAAAGCCCAAAAACTTCTACGAAAGGAGTGCCATGCATTCCTAGCCCATGTCATAAACGAGAAGCAGGAAGTTAAAGACCTCGAGAGCATCCCCGAAGTCTGCAACTTTCCCGATGTCTTTCCCGAAGAGCTCCCGGAAATCCCTCCCGAGCGCCAAGTCGATTTTCGCATCGACTTAGTCCCCAGAGCTACCCCCGTAGCTAAATACCTATACCGCCTAGTGCCAGCAGAAATGCAGGAGTTATCCAGTTAGCTCAATGAACTGCTCAGCAAAGGATTCATCAGACCGAGTTCCTCACCCTGGGGAGCCCCGATCTTGTTCGTGAAAAAGAAGGATGGATCCTTTTGGATGTGTATTGATTACCGCAAACTGAACAAACTCACTGTCAAAAACCGTTACCCCCTTCCCCGAATCGACGACCTCTTCGATCAACTTCAAAGAGCTAGCTACTTCTCCAAAATAGACCTAAGATCAGGGTACCATCAGCTGTGAGTCCATGAGAGTGATGTTCCTAAGACAACATTTCGGACTCGGTATGGTCACTACGAATTTGTGGTAATGCCCTTCGGTCTAACCAACGCACTGGCAGTACTCATGGACCCGATGAATCGGGTGTGCCGTCATTTCCTAGACAAGTTCGTCATCGTGTTCATCGACGATATACTTGTCTATTCCAGAAGCGAGGAAGATCACAAACAGCACTTGAGATTAGTGCTGGAAACTCTAAGCGCGGAGAAGCTTTACGCGGAATTCTCCAAGTGCAGATTCTGGATTCGAAAAGTAACATTCCTAGGTCACATGGTAAGCAAGGAAGGCATACACGTGGATCCCTCAAAAATCAAAGCGATAGAGAACTGGTCAGCACCGAAGACGCCCACAGAAATTCGTCAATTCTTGGGTCTCGCTGGCTATTATCGCAAATTTATCCAGAATTTCTCTAGAATTGCTAAACCCTATTGTCTTAAATCGTCCGATCGCAAAACTCTCGTCATTCATAACGATAAACTAGATGCAAACCCCCAAAATTCCATCTTGCCTCAAACTCTCGAAGGTATTCATACAAGGAGTATGGTATCCAACCGTAACCTTCCTTAAGCACCCTCAACAGACCATCTTGGAAACACCCCTCGCGCAACAAGTCAAGCTCAAGCACAGAGGCTAGGGACACATACGGTTAGCCTATCAATGTTAAATGTGCACGCGAGGGTGGTGTATAATTAAGATCCTACAGACTTAGAATGTGTGTTTCCGCCCTATCTCCTGTTCCTTGTTTGGTTGTGGACCTGGGGCAGTGACACCCATCCGATCGTCTTATTAATCTTAATTATATACATCTTGTATACATGAGACAATGATAGACGGACCAGGTATGAGTCCTACCATGAACTCAGGGACAAAGGATTGCTCAGAACTACGAAAGAACATCCTACCAGTTGGATGAACGTGGCCAGGCAACCCCAACCTACACATCATTCACAAATCAGAATAGCAGATACAACAGTAATTCGTTTTCATAGTATACCTGTAATCATTACCTCCGACTGGGTTAGCAAGTTACCTAGAGAACTTAGTAACATACATTCTGTCATTCACATGTTGAACTCAAATCAGTGTCTGCCCGATGAGACACTCGCGATTCCCCTCGACAATATCGAATTCCACTAGAATCTACTCTTCATGTAGGAATCATTGAACTCAGGAACCAGGAAGTCTAGCGCACGAAACAAATGTCGTATCCGGTTAGTGAAAGTTCCCTAGGATACAAATCAAGAACTTGAATTCACTTGGGAGCACGAGAACCCAAGGAAACAGAAGTACTCCCATCTCTTTTAGATCTGCGAGTCGTATCTTTATTCTTAAATTTCGGGACGAAATTCCCTCTAACGGGGGATGATGTGACAACCCGAAATTTCTCCCGTTATTTTTAACCCATCTCCCTTAATAAAATTTAATCTTATTAATTTTTTCCGTCAACTTCTTGGGTTAAGTAAATCAACTAGGGATATAATTAAAATTCTATACGATTCGGAATAAACCGGGAATCACGCGAAAAACTTGAAACTTCCTCAAAAATCGCCGAGTTCACGGTCAGAACGAGTTTACGGTCGTAAACTCGTGTAGACCGTAAACCCGTTTACGGTCGGTGCCGGGTGGACCCCCTTGACCGAGAACTCTACCCTATATATATAGAGTATATGGCCTTCATTTCACCCTTTACATACTTCAAAGGCTTTCTCTCTCTACTCTCTCTCTAAAATTCTCGATTTTACTCAAGAAATCCTCAAGAATGTAAGTGATTTCCTTCCTTTGGGTGTTAATATTTTCTATATCCATGATTCACTCTTGATTCATCCATGGATTTCACTTTTTATCTAGATCTTCAAGAATCCTCAAGAACATCTTAGTGTTTTGGACCGAAAACACCTTTCTTTGCCTTCAAATCGTAAGTATCATCCTCTTATACTTATATCTAGTTATAATTCTTGAGCTTTGCCTTGAAATCGTCACTTTTCCATGAACAAAAGGTGTTTACGGTCTAGTGTATCTCCTTAGACCGTACACCCTTCAAAGACCGTAAACTTATAGACCATACACCCTTCAATGACCGTAAACTCATGGGCCGTAAACCCAAAGACCGTAAACTCATGGACCATAAACCCTATGACCGTAAGGTCATTACACCGTGAACCCATGGAACCATAAACCCATGGACCGTAAACCCCTGACCGTACACTCCTGATTACGACCGCAAACTCCCCTTTTCAATCACATGTGATTCTAACACTTAGTTTTAAGTGTTTTCTAATCCCTAAGGTGGTTCTTTCCATAAAAATAGTATTATGCCCTCACCTAATACATATATGTACTTCTACATGCTAAATAGGATCCGTTTGGGCCCGAGGCTTTATTTGACACTCAGCAATTCCTAGCAACTTACACTCGAACCCTACGTCAAACTGTGAGTTCATACCCCTACGCTTTTTCCGAGTTTTTCCATGTTTTCAGGGGGGATACAAGCAAAAGTACAAGGAAACTTGTGCTCAAAATATATTATTTTGCTTAAAATAATAATATGTTTAGAATGCTTTTAACACAGAAAACAGTTTTACCAAACGATTAAGAAATCAACTCGTAGAATCAGTTTTCAAAACTAAAGCAACGAATTTGTGAATCATATCGTAAAATGTGTTATTTTATAAAGGATTTATACAAATCTTAAACAGGATTTTTAGTATTATTACTTGTAAATTGTTAGTCTAAAGTTGGGGACACGTCCTTTGTAACACTCCCCACCGAATTCGAGAGTGTAGGACTAGCACTTGTAACCAGAATCTCTTGTAGGGAGAGCGTGACTGTTGTGTATAGATCTATACGGGACTGACTATCCCACACCTTGCTGCTAGCTACAGTGGGACCGGTAGGTCTACGGGTGACAAAGTCATAAAAGGATATTGGCCCCCGGTACGTGCCATATCAAGTTTAAGTACGGTTAGGACACCCACAACCCAGATAATAGGAATTTACTTTTATAATAATGAATCAAGTGAACTAACCTCAAGGTAATAATCGATTAGATTACTAGAGGGTATTAATAACACCCTTAGGATTTAGTTCACCACTTATTTATTAGTTTTATTTATATAATAAGGCTAATACACCTCACAGGGAGCTAACATGATTTTTCAAGAAAACTATGTCTAACGATATAAGTATCGTAGATACTTGTACACCTCAGACTAGAAACAAATAACTAACCATCAACTTTTAGGAAAATATAGGATTTTCCTAGGATAACTCAACCTTTCATAAACAGACTGCTTAACAAATAACTAATGGATAATCAAACATCTTTCATAAGAAAATATAGGATTTTCTTGGGAAACAGTTTTCAAAGGATTAAGGAAACATTTTTCACCAAAACAAAATACTTATGAACTCACCAGCTTTATGCTGATACTCTTTCAAACTGCTTGTATTCTCAGGCAGCAATAGACAGGTACTTTTATCAACTTTTGGAGAAGACAGAGTATTTGGAGTCATGTCTTTTACTTTTGCTATATACTCTTATGTACAAACTATGTTTTCAAACAGATGTAGATAATCATATTGTAATGTAATGGTTGTGTTTACTTTGCTTACTATGATACAACTGTTGTGATACTACGCATGACGTCACCCGCCTCCGAACGTTTCCGCCGTTATTTCTGACGGTTCGGGGGTGTGACATTGTTGTTATTGTTGTTGTTGTTGTTTTTTGTTTTGGGTTGTTCTGGAGCAACAGTCATGAAGCCTTGACGGACTCCATGATATATTAGAGAATTCGCCAATTGCTTGGCACTATCGAAAGTAATAGGTTTTGAAGCTAACACACTTCCTTGAATCTGGGGTGATAGTCCCCAGATATACCTTTCGATCTTCTTGCTTTCCAGAGGAACCATTCCAGGACATAGGTTAGCTAGATCGCTGAACCTATTGGTGTAAGTTACTATGTCTGTTCCAACCATGGTAAGACCCCAAAGCTCTTGCTCGAGCATTTGTACTTCACCCCCTGGGCAGTACTCTTGCATCAATAATGATTTCAGATGTTCCCAGCTCATTGAATTAGCCACTGTAAGAGTCGGTGACTTAACATGGCCATTCAATCATGTGAGAGCTCGATCAGAAAAAGTGCAGGCATCAAACTTCACCTTGCTACCATTAGGACACAAGCAGATTTCAAAGACTGCTTCAATTTTCTCTATCCGTTGTGTTAGAGCCAAGACTCCACCAGTCCCATTAAAGGTCCTAGGTTTGGCATTTTTGAAGTCCTTATATGTACACTCATGTGGGTGTCCATGACTTTCATTATGATTGAAAGGATGAACACCACTCCCAGATCCGCTGGCACCTTGAGTATTCATGTGTGTCATGGCAACTACCATAGCTGCAGTGATTGCTGCCTGGAACATAGCAGTATCAAATTGTGGAGGTGGCGGTGGAGGTGGAGGTGGTGTTGGAGCTGTATTGACATTTACACGTCTTGGATTTCTTCTTGGAGGCATTTTTCTATCAAAGAATTAACAATGAATAGATGATAAGTTTTTGGTAATAATTGTAAGTCAGGTGTTAATAATTAAAAAAAATTTAGTTTATTGTATGCATTATGACCGACTTTAAATGTGTTTTGCATTCAATTCATAATAATAGTTTATATATATAAAAAGATAAAGTTATGAATTTCAATGTGATAACCAATGAAGTAAAATGCTAGTCAATTACTTTGATATATATATATATATATATATATATATATATATATATATATATATTGATATATAATGTTACTGGAAAGTTTGAACTTGTTACTGGTCTAAAGTACATCAAATTTTAAAGAAAACTTGACAGCATTACATTTTCCTGATTAGTATAGAAGTCTAATAACAGGGTTGAGTTATACATAGATAAGATTTATATTAACATAAATATTCGAAGTCCTAGCTTATATCAAAATTGGAAGTAATGTAAATGCTACTTGCGGCGAACACTACGCCGAACACTGGACTCTGCTCCCTGGTGTTCTGTTTCCATTAAATGCCTTTCCAGGGCAATCTGATGCTCCCTTAGTGATCTTATTTCATCTTGGGCATCATTAACTTGTCTTTGTAGTACTTCGGTGTGAGTTCGGGTTTGGTCATGAACTTCATCTAGATGACTTATATCATCAGTGTTAATCTGGGCAGTTGCATTTACTTCAAGGATTCGGTTTATTGAAATTTGTGTCTGATCAGTTTGGCGAGCAATGCGGTGTACTATGACCGGGAGAGCGTTGTTGGCTGAACCTCCTCCAGAGAGGTCATAAAACCCTCTTTCCATCCCATAAGGAGGACGTTGGCCTTGTTTTCGGCTCCAGTGGTGCAAGTATGCGGCCCATGCTGGTGTTGGCCCTTGATATTCTTGTCCTATTGCGGGGTGTTAGATTGCTGGTGGGGGGTTGTATACTTTAGGTTTTGTGTCTGTGCCATCAGAATCTTCTTCTTCTTCCTCCTCTTCTTCCTCCATTGGTTCCTCTTCTTCTTTTTCTATTTCTTCTGGATCCTCCTCCGGATCTTCTACTATCCATCCATTATTGCCTTGGTTTGGAAAGTAGGGGTCCCCTGGTAAATGATATCCAGCCATTGTATCTGTGCGAGAATAAAGAAAAATTTAAATGTATAAAATTAAATATAGAAGTCGAATTATTGTATTCATGGTTCCTGTAGTATCATAAAATACTCCTATAGTATTTTAAATTTGTATGCTAAAGGTTTTCTATATGGTCTGTCAGTAAGTTTTAGACTTGTCACGACACTACCATCACTCCCAAACACATGTTGGTCGTATCTCAAATAAATATAGTTGATCAGGCTATATTTATCCCAGATATGATTACATAACTGTTTAGGTTTAACTGCAGTGTCCGACATCCAAATACTTTTATGTAGTTATAACTATGATACTGTTCCTGTATGTATAAGTGTTAGTATACTTCTGTAACACCCCGTTTTAAATAGAATAATTAAATGATTAGTGGGGTGTTGGTTTCGGGAAGCCAAATGGCAAGAATTGAATCTCCGGGGGTTAAAGTGTAAAATCCGGACTTAATTTGTTACTAATATTGTAGAAGAGGGGTTATTTAGGTAAATATTGTACCTAAATTATAATGGATTTGGATGCTGAGGGTTTAAATGGTAATTATTGGCCTTATTTTGAAAGAAAGTGGGAAGGAGGGACCAAATGTGTTGTTATGGAAAGAAGTTTGAAGAGATCGGGTATATGAACCCGTCACCTTCACAAACCTTAACCCTAACCATTCTAAACTTCAGCCGCCTCCATCTCTCTCTCTCAAACTTCCGGCGCCGCTACCCTCTTCTTTCAAGTCCAAGACCGCTGCCGCTACCCATGGTCGGGCATGTGCTAGCGCTACAAGGGAGGAGCTTCCAGGATCTAAGATGACCATGGGTGGCTGTCGCCACCATCCCTCCAACGTCCCTACTCCTCCGATGCCATCCGCGGACGCAACACGTCAGTTGCCGGTGTTTCCCGACTGCCCTCACTTCCTTTCCATGTCGTAGCTGTTGTTGCCGTTCTAAATCGCCGCCTCTCCCTATTGTTTCTTCTCCGTAACATATGACCGGTGTCCCCACTGCCGTTCGGAGGCTGCTCAACTCGGCTGACGCCCTCTGTCCACCATGTAGCACCGTGGAATGGTGGTTGGATTCGTGTTGGTGATGCGGTTGTGTGGGAGTGGTTTTCTGTCGAAAGGGAGGCGTGAAGACCCACCATGGCAGCCGGCCATGGTGGTTGCCGCCGATATCGAGTTTGTTGTCGTTAACCGATGTTGTTGCCGCCGTTAGCACCGTTTCTGCCGCCGCCGCCGCTGCTAGGTGGGTGGCTGGAATCCTTTGTGTAAATTAGAATTTTGTGTGAGGGTTGTAGGTGTTGTTGGTGGCCGGAAAGTGAAGGAGAAACCTACCATGGCCGCCAGCCATGGTGGTTGCCACCTCCGACCACCGCCTGCCGCCACAGTGCGGCTGTATGTTTGTGTGTAATTAGTGTGTGTGTTATTTTATGTGAGTGTGTGTGTTGAGCATTGTTGTAAAGTTGTAATAGCGTGGGAATAATCAAAAGAAAATTCGTAACCACCACTGTAAGGTGGTGGCCGCCGCCACCGGCCGCTGTGTTGGGTAGCGGTGTGCCTAGCTTGCGTATTGACTCGTTTGTGATGCTTGGACAGAATGGGCCTGACGTAACCCTAATGGGCCTAATGAAACCCTAATGGGCCCAATGAGGCCCAAAGTGACCTAAAAGCCCAACCAGTGGTCTAATGGGCTAGTATTGGGTTGGAAAACGCTAATTAGGGTTTGGAAAACCCTAATGGCATAAAACCCTAATTTTTGGGAATTGATGGGGCACACACATGAATTATTTAATAAACTTAAAATAATAAATTATAATCGTTGGAAAATAAACCTAAGGCAATAATGGACTTAGTGGATTAAGCCCTTAATGGATTAAGTCCTTAATGGGTTAAGTAGAAACACTTAACCCTAATTGTCATTTTATGTGAAACCCTAATTTCACTTGGACTTTGTGTTGGGCCTTTCTATCGGGCTTTGGCGATTGGACTATTAATGGGCTTTCCAAGAATAAGCAAATGGACTAAATAATTATATGGGTTTTAGGACAAGGCCCATGTGAGAGTCTTGGGCCCAATTTGGAAAATTGGGCCTTAGATGGGCCATAATTAGGCCTTTATGATTATGTGATATTGGGCCATGGGAATACAAATAGTTTGGACTAGAATAATTGAACGGGCCTTAAGGAAAGACCATGTAGAGGTCTGGGCCCAATTTGGAAAATTGGGCCATATGTTGGGCTTTAAGCCATAGTTGGACTTTTGGGCCTTTGGACTGTGAATTGGACCTTGGGCTTGGAACCCAATTATTAATTGGGTATTGTTTGATGTTGACAGTTCGGGAATCTGTTAACCAGCAGCTGGAGTTTTATCTGCAGGACTTCAGTAGTGCCTAGTGAGTTTTCCTCACTATACTCAAGGGTCTAAGGCACCAAGGCCGGCCCTTTGGATTGTTATCTGGTTATGTTATGCTAGTATGATTTGTTAGAATGGTATCCTAGAGGGTAGGATAATATTATATAGTATGTGGTATGATCTGTTAGATTGGTATCCTAGAGGGTAGGATAATATTATATGATATGTGGTATGATCTGTTAGATCGGCATCCTGGAAGATAGGATGGTGTTATGTGATATGTGGTATGATCCGTTAGATCAAGTATTGTCTATAGACTGTTATGTGATTATCTGTTATATGTGCACATGTTTGTTTAGCGGTTGAGGCTTATCTGCTTTGTGCGGAGGCCAATAGACCTGGGCATTCCAACCTGTAGGTTGTGGGTCGTGAGTATTCCATCCCGAGGATGATTGGACTTGTAGTGTGTGGGCATTCCAACCTGTTGGTTATGGGCCTGGGGTATTCCATCCCGAGGATGATTGGACCCATAGTATGTTGGCATTCCAACCTGTTGGTTGTGGGCTTGGGGTATTCCAACCCAATGGTTGACTGGACCCATAGTATGATGTCTATGATTATATGTGTATTGTTGTGGGTATGTGTATTTTGGGGGAACTCACTAAGCTTTTGGGCTTACAGTTTCAGTTTATTGTTTCAGGTGCATCAGGGGATCGTGGCAAGGCAAAGGCGTGATCGTACAGCTCCTCACTTTTTATGACTTTGTTTCTGGGATACTCTGATATGATACATTTTGAAAACAAGTTTTGTAATGGTTAATAGATCTGAAATGTTTTTTAAAAGTTTAAATTCGGCATGATTTTTATGGGTGTTACAAGTTGGTATCAGAGCCTTGGTTTGAGTGAATTGGAGGAACACACGTGTGAATCTAGTCTCAAATCAAGGAAAGGATTTTTAAAATGATTTTTAAATGTTTTTCAAAATACTAAAGGAGGATGCAGAGTGTACGATCAGCCAGAGCCAGTAAGTTGGCCCCAAAATACCATACGGGTATGTGATATTGTGATATGTGGAACATCATGCTAGTACTAGGCTAGGGATCTTCAAGAATTGCATGATAGAATTGCCTGATTGTATGATGCCTGTTAGCCTAGGGTTTCCTTATATGAAATTGACATCAGTACTGTAGTTGCTTGTGTATGCATCACGGCTGTACATAATTAAGATCTTATAGCCTGAGAATGTTTGGTTTGGCCTTATTTCCTATTCTTGTTTGATGAAGGGCTTAGGGTAGGATCAAGTATTCGAAAGTCTATAGGGTCCAGCGTTATATATGGTTAGCATACACGAGGGCTGCAAGGTTGGTGGAAGTTTCGAGGATGGGTGGGTTCTGTGAGGTCGGTAAGTCAGTTACGAGATGTTTAACATTCCTCTAGGGGTGAGGATTGAGCGCTCACTATGATTATGTATATTGTTAGGGCGTTGTTATGATACTTGAGACAAATATGGGTAGGTGTGGAAGGTAGTATGGGCTCGTACTACTGAAAGCACATGACCCATATGCATAGCAAGGAAGTCACAACCCATAGGGTTGGGTAGGGAGTTGGTCCCCTATCATATTATGGGTTATCAAAGATCTTTCTGGTGGATTATCAGAATGGTGGTTACGAGACGTCTTGAGACCGGATCCGGGTCAGGATCGGGAGCTGGCAGCCAGGATAGGCTAGTATTGTCAGAGGATCGTGTCAGGGAGATCATCCGGGAGGAGGTGATCGAGATCGTTTGGGGACAGATTCCGGAGATGATTGGGTCTTTCAAGACCGACATGGTTGAGTATTTGACGAGTGTCATGCAGCCATTGCTGAGACGGTTGCCGCAGCAGCTTCAATAGCTGTAACAACGGCAGGGAGAGGAGCTGGTCGAGCTTTCCAGTACTTGGACTTGTTATTGGTACATATTCTGATGAGCAGAGGGCTGCAGTTATCTGGGATCAGGAAGGTGATCTGTACTCGTTATATATCCGCGGGTTGAGCGGGAGAGGATAACACATGAGTTTCTAGATTTGAGGCTCGGGGGTTTTGCTCGAGGCCGGAATGCGAGACGCGGGGACTCCGGAAAAGAGTGATGATTATGTTCAGCTGGGGTTTTATAGTTGGAAATAGAATGGTTAATTGATAGATTGGAATGTCGTTTTATAGGGCAAGGATTGTTCCCTTTCAGTCTTTCAAGCTCGAAGGAGTGAGTAGACTTGGGACCCCAGGATCAGGTTGTATTCCATCTCGGGGTCAGTTAGTCGTAGGGATTGGCGACAGTAGCTCAGCGCTGGTGAGTGTTGGGTTTTGAGCATTCTAACACTCATAAGGTGTTCATGCAACCCTAAATACCTTGGATCTATCTTTTCATTAATTATACATACAAATGGTTTCCAGGGTATTATACCTACAACTACCATGCATTTGATATAAACCATATAATATACTAGTTAGGATAACATACCTTTTGATGGAGCTTGAAGTCTTGATGTATCTAGCCTTAAGAGCTTAGCCCCAATAGTGTGGAAACCTCAAGTGGAATCACAACACATCATGAACAAAGGATGAACTTGAGAGAGAATCTCCATGCACCCAAAACCACCATGAACTCCAAGAATGCACTTATAACGATTTTGGTCAATGAAGTATGTATTTATATGTGGGATTTCTAGGGTCATGGATACAACCCAAATCCATACCCATGGGTCTTATGATCCATGGTTCATGTGGCCCAACTCTTTATGTATCCATACACAAACTTGGTCCAACATGGATCATAAGCCCAACACATATAAATATAACTAATTGCCATAATTAGTCCCCATAGATTTAATTAGTCTCTTTTGATCACTAAATTAATTCCAAATTAATTCTTGTTCAATACTAATTAAAACATATGATTTCATATTAATATATTATAACTTATAATATATTAATAAACAAAAAATTACCTTCTCTCAAAAGTCCATCCTAACAAATTGTCCTGATGATATGCAACCCAAATGGACCATGCTACACTCGGGTCGAGTACATACCAATCATAGTTATGGACTTAGACATCTAATACAACAGTCTCCCACTTGGATAAGTTTAAAACTATTATTGCAAGTACAACTTCATAACCCGACTAGCAATCGTAGCACTTAAAGTCATTGTCGAACTCTGAACAAATCAATGACATGTCCATTAGATAAGGGATCATATATTCCTCCATTCCAGATATCATATGGACTGAGACATGGATTATAATCATTCTCTCTGTCCATTTGTTGTTTCCCGATTTCTGATTTATGACAACTGACTAATTGAACAAATCAGATCAGTCCAGGCTTGGTCAAGCACTTAGGGGTATCATCACTAAATCATCGAGGGGCCCACAGATATCGCTTTTACCCTTATGAGGTAAAAGGAATGAATGAACTTCGACTCATATGCTTGTACTAACTACTTGTTGAATCATACGCAAAGGCACGTTTTATAACATCGAGTTACCAATACGTTTTTATGCAATCAATGTATAACCAACTCATAGTCAACAACTCATATCTCTAGGTTTGAAGAATATAAGATATTATCGTCTCATGATTCACTCGTGATAAAATCCATGAAGTGATTCAAATGAGCGTGGGTTTAATCCAATACTCGAATCTTATTCCAAGAGCACTCATGAACACTGCAGCTGAGTCTAGCCACCTAGACAAACTACAGACCCATTCATGACAGTCTTGCCTCAATACCTACTTCCAAAGTATGATTGACTGTGGACGGTTTGAATAACCTAGTTATTCGGGAAGTCAAAAAATGCAAAGTGAAACACAAGAATAATACTAATCCTATATGGCCCCAACACTTTGAGAGTAAATAAAAAACACCTTTTATCTAAGCACCATATTGATTACTCATTATTCATGTAATGTTTCGAATCATCAACTTAATACTTGAATTAAAACAATAGTCATGCCATGCTTCAAGCATGCACACTATGTTAACCTATGGTCCTTTCTTTTGTGAAATAGATCAATTGAACACGACTCCAATGATGCTCATTTCACAATCCCAATCCCTTTTGTAAATGTAAGAATATCAAACTCTTGCCATTTACTGTAATATGTTAGATTCTAAACTTATATGCAATGATTCTCTTGTAATGATTGTGCACAAAAGTCACAAATACTTGGCAACAGACATTACAAACTATTCCAATGGAGATCAATTCCATGGAAATGAAGTCTCATATTCAAAGTACATTCATTTGAACATCCTTCTTTGCATTAAGTTTTCTAATCTTACACAGATTGAATAACTTCCACCTATGAGAATATTTCCATATTCCCATTTTGACTATCACCTCTGAACAAGAGTTGCCTCTTTTCAGAATATGTCAATATGGTCCTTCCAAAATTAACACTATACTTCCAACTGTCCCTGAGCACCCAATCTTTGGTAAACCTCAGATTGTCCTCGACAATTGCTTAATCATTTTAGTCAAATCCAGTTCTATTCCTTTTTTCCCTCTTAACGCCCTAGGCATTTGGAAAATTTAGAATGGATAAATATTATAGCACATGCAATCGATCCTATACCCGAAGCATATGGGACACGATTCATGCTATAAAATTTTTAATTGTCATGTTCTCACAATTTGAACTATGAAGAAGGATGCCGTAATCATAATCGAATTTTGAGAATGCAACATATATAGAATTTCCTTATGTTGAACCATTCCAAAATAACATTCATGTATATCCTTGACTAAAATTGATTAAAATCCCAATCTAAGCTTGTAGAATTAGAATGCAGTATAAATCATCTCCCTTAATTATAGCAAACAACTTTTCAAAACGAATTGAAACTTTTGTTTTCTATAATTAACATTGCTAACTCGCAACATAATAATCATGCTCCCACTAGCATAATGATTATTATCTTACTAGCATAACACTTATGCTCCCACTAGCTTTGACATGTATCCAGGAATCAGCTAGACTTCTAGAAATCAATACTTTATTGACTTTCTTTACCAAAGTTCAGATTTCTGATACGAGATGCTTTGATAAGGTTTTATCAAAAATCATACACCTTTCCTTAGATAGCTCACATGTGTGTCTAAATAGTTATGAAGAGGGATGTCGTAATCATAATGTTTAGACCTTTTGCCATTCTCACAAGTCCATGTTAGTGTGTCGGTTAACCACACGCGCTCCACTAATGACTTTGAGAATGCAAATATCACAATTGCTATCTACTTAAAATCTATTTAGTGAAAGCGTTTCCTCACCATCATTTTCATGAATCGGAGCGAAACCTTATGACACTTAGATTTTTATGGTGTATGTGTTCCTATCCATGTGAATTTGTCATAGTCGTAATCACAAGACAAGGTTAGTGACAAATCCAAACTCATATGGACTGAACTTGCTCAATCTCATTTTTCTTGCCACCCGGAAGCACAAGGGCCTACCATTGCTTCCAGGTTGTTATGCAAACAATTGAGAACTTACAGAACTCACAAGCGTAGTCAACTTAAACTGGAATGGGCACAGAAACAGAAATATGTCAACACAATGGGTTACAAACCTCAAGTTGGGTGCTAGTGATTAACAATACTCTTGATTAGTTCTTAAAATTTTCTCAATAAATATTTTAAGACTCCCACTGCCCTCTTGACATATAAGATTCCCTTTGTCAAGAATCATTTCTTGACAAGACAAATATTCAAGAGTTAGTGCAGATTCTTATCAAGTTAAACACTTCACACAATTGGTCTTAGTTGGTCTTTGTTTTATCCAAAACGTCACAACTTACCAATTTCAAATGTACAAGAATAGGTAAAATCTTAATCTACATTTGACAAGTGTTATGAACTTTCTAAATATTATGTCACTCAAGTTACAATCTTGGAGTATGACTCTAATACTTGTTTTTGGAACAAAGTATGATTTATCTTTTGATTTAACCATTGCAACAATTCACGATTCCTCTCCTTAGCCAGACAAATGTACTAAGGTGTCCTTAGAGGATCAATTGTGATATGGTTTCATAATCACAAGATAATCATAAAACAAGATACTCAAGTACTCTCCCATCTCTTCAGATTGGAGAAACTTTTATCTTTATGCCTTATTTGATTCTTCTCATCCGTTCTGCCATACATTGAAACTTTTTCCAATGTTTCAGAATTACACTTAAACTTGTAAGCATAACCATATTTACTAAACTTTAGTAAATCATGACGAATAGTCTTATCATTCTTTGTGGTGGACTTGATCAGTGCACATCCTAGTGCACCCGATCCTTTAGTCCTTCTCTTGACTCACATATACATGTGAACAAGGACTTAGTCTTAATTTCCCAAAGATGAAAATTCTCATTCATCACACAATATAAGTTGCATGATTCCAAGTTTCTATCCAACTGAAACTTGGTTGATGAGAATCTTTCCTTACTTGGTAAATTATGACACTACCAGAAATGAAAGAATCAAATCCATTTTCCAATATTGCTTATCAATGGAAACATATAAACAACAATTTTTTTCACAAATGCCATTGTAAGGATACTTAAAATAAATAAAATCAAAAATTTTCCTTTTATTTTTAAACTTTGCGGAAAAAACTTATCCTTACAATGCAAATACATATGAAAACATGTTGTTATCTATTCCTAAGCAATGTATCATAATTCTTAAGCAGCAGCTCAAAATTCTGATCATCAAACCATGCGATCAAAATCCATCTTCGCGATCAGAATCAGCACACTCTTTCTTTAAGCTTCCTTTGATTCTTCCAAAACATCAAAATGTAATTACATTACATCATGTATTAAGAATCTCCAAAAAGAGACTTCATAGAGTTAGATAATGGACTTTAACCTGAAGCAAAGTCAAACCTTTTTGATTTTTACCATCCTTATGAACGTTCAGGTAAATTCGGCAGCTTCGCAACCAATGCCCCTTCTTTTGGCAAAAGAAACATATGGACTCTTTGGAAATGGTACATGCGACTATCTAATACTTATCCTTTCTCTTTACCATTAGGTCAAATGATTTGACCATGGCCGATCCCTTTCCATTGGGAAGAGAAAGCTTTTCCGGACTTCTAATGTTACCATTGTCAATGTCCATGGAAGTTTGGGAAGTTGATCTTCCAATAATATTTTGCTTTACCAATGCCCCAAATCATTGATGATTTAGCAGCATCAAGCAAACATGTAAGATCATTAAGGGTCATGTCTTGATCTGTCATCAGGGTGTGACTGATGAACCAAGTCAACAGTCAGCTACCTCGAGACTTCGACACCCGACTCTCCCGGCTTGCCAATAGGGATTGAGTGACCTTAAACTTTTCAAGTATTTGAACTTATGGTATAGGGATAATAATTGGAGGAGGTGGAGGAAGTGAAGCATGATTTCCAGTCCCATTAATGAACAACAAAGGGATTAATCTTTCACCTTGATTGCCATGTGGGATATCATCTTCAATAGGAAAGCTTGTTCCTAAAGATTTGGGAAGACCATAGTTGTCTTAACTAGACATCTATAATGGGAGAAATTCAAGTTTAGTTGATTTAAAGTCCTTAATATAACACCCAATATGAAATATTAAGGCTAGGATCCAACAACCTATTTATAACCGGAAGAGGGATGCCGTAATCCAAGCTATAAAATAGTTGAAGGTAGGTAAATGACGGTTTACCAATTTCCACCATGAAAACAAAATATAATTAAGTTTTAATTGGATTTGAAACTCCTAGATTTTTTTAGATACATTGAACTTTCAATGGCATGTTTGAATCTCGATTGTGCCCTCTCAAGTTTGTGATTGGGATGCCGAGGATCACAAACAAGGTGTGAATAACCATGCAAATTGACTTGGTACCCTCAACTTTATCACCTAATTGATGTGCCGGTTAACCACACACGCTTCACCAATCTATGATAAACTTAAGTTACCCTTCTCCACACATTGTGAGTCCCATGTTAGTGTGCCGGTTAACCACACACGCTCCACTAACGACTTAACAAAGGTGCAAAGTATAATTTCATGGGTTAGCACCATTTCATATTTTCCTAAGTAACTAAGATTGGGATTTTATAAGTGTTTAGTTACTTAGCATTTATCATTATACTTTTAATGAAAGGAGAATTAGAGTCATATCCTACCCGTTCGGCTAATGACCCTCCACCAGTCAAGAAAGCGGTGGGTGAGAGTGGACACCCATTAAACTGCCATTTTATAGGCAGTAACCTTATACCCCCCTTATAGACCGGCTTCGTGAATGAGGCCTACTAACGGTAAGATTGACTTTATCTCATACATATCTACATAATTAAAATTATAATAATAGTATAAGGATTGAATTTTAAATTTTTAAAATTCTAGGGTTTGATTTGGAATTAAAGTATACATGGGGAGGTAATTTTGCAAATTCCAAAACTTAAGGGAAAGTATTGAAACTTTTCAAAACTCTTGGATTTTCATAACTTATGAGTTTAATTAAAGTTTTAAGACTTTAATGAAAAGACTCTTGAACATCCATAAATTGAGGACAAGTTATGGAGTCATAAAACAATTTATGAGAAAAAGACTCTTCATTTTGTAACCTATGACACTTTTATGAGTTTTAAGATTCATAAATGTGACTTTTCATATAAATTGAGGACAAGTTACAAAAACACATTTTACAAACTACTCTTAGATCAATTTGGATTGAAAACAACTAACACATAATTTTTTCATTAATCTAAATTAACTCATAAAACAAGGTGACACAAAAACTTTAGGTAATCCATAACTTGAGGACAAGTTATGGAGTCCATACAATTTCATTAAGATCAAGAATTACACTAACAAATAATTTGCATATAATTCCTATGATCTACCAAAACTCATAAGCATGAACAATCCACATCAACAATTTTCAAGAATCATATAAACATATATAAAACTTAAAACTTTGATAATAACTTTGAAATTGGTTTACCATAATCATTACAACATCAAAAACAGGTTTTATAAGTCCAAAACAGTTTATGGTAATGATTCTAGACCAATTTCACCCTTAAAAGTCGAAAATATGCTGGCAGGGGCTTCTACTCATCGAGTGTATGAACCTACGCGACGAGTAGGATGAATTTCTTCATGGACTCGGTGAGTCCATCAGTGGACTCGGCGAGTCCAGTGCCCAGGAAGCCAGAATTTTTGATTTTTAAGCTATTTCAGCATGTATAACTTGAAAACAAGCCTAGGCTCTGATACCACTGTTGGGTTTTGAGCATTCTAACACACCTAAGGTGTTCATGCAACCCTAAATACGTTGGATCTATGTTTTCATTAATTATACATACAAATGGTTTCCAATGTATTATACCTACAACTAGCATGCATTTGATATAAACCATATAATATACTAGTTAGGATAACATACCTTTTGATGGAGCTTGAAGTCTTGATGTATCTAGCCTTAAGAGCTTAGCCCCAATAGTGTGGAAGCCTCAAGTGGAATCACAGCACATCATGAACAAAGGATGAACTTGAGAGAAAATCTCCATGCACCCAAAAGCACCATGAACTCCAAGAATCTACTTATAACGATTTTAGGCAATGAAGTATGTATTTATATGTGGGATTTCTAGGGTCATGGATATAACCCAAATCCGTACCCATGGGTCTTATGATCCATGGTTCATGTGGCCCAACTCTTTATGTATCCATACATAAACTTGGTCCAACATGGATCATAAGCCCAACACATATAAATATAACTAATTGTCATAATTAGTCCCCATAGATTTAATTAGTCTCTTTTGATCTTTAAATTAATTCTTGATCAATACTAATTAAAACATATGATTTCATATTAATATATTATAACTTATAATATATTAATAAACCATAAATTACCTTCTCTCAAAAGTCCATCCTAACAAATTGTCCTGATGATATGCAACCCAAATGGACCATGCTACACTCGGGTCGAGTACATACCAATAATAGTTATGGACTTAGACATCTAATCCAACAGTGAGCGCGGGTGGGTCGATGTGGCATAAGAATTTTGTGAGGTCCGGTTCGCCTTGGATCTCTTGTATCGGACGGTAAGGATTGATTGTACGATCTATTGCACTTTTGGGATTGGAGACTATGTCTTGGGAGTAGTTTGTAGCCCGGTATAGGGCAGAGGTTGCTTCAGCTATTGCAGTTCAGCTGTGTACGTTTGAGCTGGTGAGTGAGCCAGGATGCGAAACCCTGGATGGTATAATTTCTAGAGTCGAGAGCGGGAGATTTGTTGGAGCACTTTGGGGAAGAAGGGTATCATGTGGGAGGTCTGCAGACAGGGTCCCCCAGGATGGTTATTCAGCATTGTCAGGATTAAGTGGTTTTAGTAACCGTTATTGATTGGCGGATGAAAGCGCCAAAGGAAGTAGCTCGTTGCTGAGGTATTAGTTGGAGTATCTGTCTTTTGGACTTCAAGATTTGAGTGTGGGATCATTCAAGCATTAGGGATTGTCGGTTTTACTGGGATTCAGGAAGTGTTCTTCTAGTTCTTAGAAGTCAGTGATCATTTGGGATTGGCCAGTAATGGAGCAATAATTAGTAGGAGTTGGTTGTTATCGGATCGACCGTTGGAAAGTGAGAAAGATTGGGAATTCTCCCATTTTCATGTATTGTGAAGTCTTAGTCGAATCTAAGTGGGGGAGAATCGTCCCGGGATACCGAAGCAGGAGCGGTTTTGAAAATGGGATAAGTTTCGCAATGATGTCAGGAAGGAAGACAACCTAAGTGACTGGTTTGAGGGTTGTGTGAGTTGGGAGTTCGGTAAAACTCCCCAGCATATGAATCACGTCTTCTCGATGCTTGATAGCAGGATTTGGGGAATCAGGTTGGGATTCTAACCATGAGTTACGTTCAGTTATGTAGTAGGTCGAGTGCGTGTTCGACCAGTATGGAAAGTGTTGTAAGACTGCGGGGGTATCCGTAACATTGACTAGCAGCAGACAGTGCTAGAAGTGTTGTAATTCTGCGGGTGTAGCCGTAGCATTCACCAGGTTAGCAGATAATTCTAGAGTGATGTAATTCAGTGGGAGTAGCCGCTACATTCACTAGGTTGGTAGATAGCATGAGCGCGTTGTTAGGACGCGGAAGGGATAGTAGTAACCACCAGTCCGGGTGTAGAAGTGAGGATATGGAAATCGACGGATGGGTTTATGGGTTTCCCCCAAGGGATTAGACCTGGGTAAGCCAGCGTTAAGACTGTAGAAACATCACTACAATTATGAGACCAAGGAAGCAATGGATTGCTTAAGGTTGTTTGTGATATAAGTCTACCATTGGTCATGTAGCAATCGCTTTTAGCCGTGGATTGGGCAACGACGAGATTCGACGCATGGATCCGACGGTTGGATCAGTAGGTTGTTAGAGTCGCAGTGGCATGATAACTAGTGGCAACTAGTTCCAGGGAAGGATTTCATTCGGAAGTCGTGAGACAACTATGTGGGAGTCCTTTAGCTCTGCGACCGGGTCGGAACCCAGTATTTCTGATAAGTGTTACTCGGTTGTGACGAATCAAAGGATTTTGGATGAGATGCAAGGATAAGTCCTTGGATTTCAAGTTATGGGTTAGACCCGATTTATGTATATAGTGGTATTCCAATCTAGGGTATTCCATCGTGAGGATGACCGGACCATACGATTGAGTGGAACTGACGTGTTGGTATTCAACCCGAGGGTTGATTGGACCAAACATGTGCGTGATACGAGGGTATTCCATCCTAGGGATGACTGGACCCGTCGTAGGCATGTCTGGTATTCCAGCCCGAGACTGATTGGGCTAGGTATGAGTATTTGTGCTTATGAGCCGGTTATTATACATACATGGTTCGGGAACTAAAGGATCATAGTTAGCAGTGTGGGATTTGTGATTCTGTTTTCTAGTGGGAACCTCAGGTTATCAATAGTTGAGTAGCCAGTTTGGAGTTAAATGCAATGCATTCGACAATGATCCAGTGTGGGCAGTCTATCAGGGAGCCAAACCATCTCGAGACTTCAGGTTTCAGAACCCTGCGAGGGTTGGATATTGTTTCCTTGGAAAGCCTGGGGTATGCATATAGTTGTGGGCAGGTAGTTCAAGTTGTCTAGCGAGTAAGGAATGAGAAGAAACGAGTTCGGGGATGAAATCAATTTTAAGTGGGGGAGAGTTGTAACACCCCGTTTTAAATAGAATAATTAAATGATTAGTGGGGTGTTGGTTTCGGGAAGCCAAATGGCAAGAATTGAATCTCCAGGGGTTAAAGTGTAAAATCCGAACTTAATTTGTTAATAATATTTTAGAAGATGGGCTATTTAGGTAAATATTGTACCTAAATTATAATGGATTTGGATGCTGAGGGTTTAAATGGTAATTATTGGCCTTATTTTGAAAGAAAGTGGGAAGGAGGGACCAAATCTGTTGTTATGGAAAGAAGTTTGAAGGGATCGGGTATATGAACCCGTCACCTTCACAAACCCTAACCCTAACCACTCTAAACTTCAGCCGCCTCCATCTCTATCTCTCAAACTTCCGGCGCCGCTACCCTCTTCTGTCGAGTCCAAGACCGTCGCTACTACCCATGGTTGAGCATGTGCTAGCACCGCTAGGGAGGAGCTTCCAGGATCTAAGATGACCATGGGTGGCTGTCGCCACCATCCCTCCGGCATTTCCCGACTGCCCTCACTTCCTTTCTATATCGTAGTTGTTGTTGTCGTTCAGAATCCCCGCCTCTCCCTATTGTTTCTTCTCCGCAACAGATGACCGGTGTCCCCGCTGCCGTCCGGAGGCTGCTCAACTCAGCTAACGCCCTCTATCCTCCATATAACACTGTGGAATGGTGGTTGGATTCGTGTTGGTGATGCGGTTGTGTGGGAGTGGTTTTCAGTCGAAAGGAAGGCGTGAAGAACCACCATGGCAACCGGCCATGGTGGCTGCCGCCGATAGCGAGTATGTTGCCATTAACCGATGTTGCTGCCGCCGTTAGCACTGTTTCTGCCGCCGCCGCCGCTGCTAGGTGGGTGGCTGGAATCCTTTGTGTAAATTAGAATTGCGTGTGAGGGTTGTAGGTGTTGTTGGTGGCCGGAAAGTGAAGGAGAAACCTACCAGGGCCGCCAGCCATGATGGTTGCCACCTCCGACCACCGCCTACCGCCACAGTGCGGCTGTGTGTGTGTGTGTGTGATTAGTGTGTGTGTGTTATTTTATGTGAGTGTGTGTGTTGAGCATTGTTGTAAAGTAGTAATAGCGTGGGAATAATCAAAAGAAAATTCGTAACCACCACCGTAAGGTGGTGGCTGCCGCCTCCTGCTGCCACCGGCCGCCGTGTTGGGTGGCGGTGTGCCTAGCTTGCGTATTGACTCGTTTGTGATGCTTGGACAGAATGGGCCTGACGTAACCCTAATGGTCCCAATGAAACCGTAATGGGCCCAATGAGGCCCAAAGTGACCTAAAAGCCAAACCAGTTGTCTAATGGGCTAGTATTGGGTTGGAAAACGTTAATTAGGGTTTGGAAAACCCAAATGGCATAAAACCCTAATTTTTGGGAATTGATCGGGACACACACATGAATTATTTAATAAACTTAAAATAATAAATTATAATCATTAGCAAATAAACCTAAGGCAATAATGTACTTAATGGATTAAGCCCTTAATGGATTAGGTCCTTAATGGGTTAAGTAGAAACACTTAACCCTAATTGTCATTTTATGTGAAACCCTAATTTCACTTGGACTTTGTGTTGGGCCTTTCTATCGGGCTTTGGCGATTGGACTATTAATGGGCTTTCCAAGAATAAGTAAATGGACTAAATAATTATATGGGTTTTAGGACAAGGCCCATGTGAGAGTATTGGGCCCAATTTGGAAAATTGGGCCATAGATGGGCCACAATTGGGCCTTTATGATTATGTGATATTGGGCCATGGGAATACATAACTTTCACATACGAGTTCCGTTTTTAACGTTCTTTATATCCCCGCGTAGGTGAGACCATGCTCTACAACTTTCATTTAGACTCCGTCGGCTGAATTTGACTTTATTTTTAAAGTTATATTTTTAACAGGTCGGGACTGTAAAAGTCCGTTAAAAATTCATAACTTCTTTATCTGACGTTCGTTTTCGTCTATCTTTTTACCGTTGGATTTCTTTTGACAAGATCTTAGATTCTCGTTTAGGTTATTTTGGCCAAAAGTTGCTCAATCTAAATTTCGAGTTTTGGGCTGCGTACTGCTATGCCAAATCTTAGAAAATTCATAACTTCATCACACAAAGTCAGATTTGGATGTTCTTTTTATGTACGCTCTCGGTTTGACGTATTCTATGACTTTCATTTAGATCGTTAAAGGTAAGAAGTATTTTATCGAAGACTCACTTTTTACGTCATACAGTGTTTTGTCGGTTTTGTCGCGGATCTTCGATTGGTCATAATTTCTTTGTTATAACTCGGATTTCAGTGTTCTTTATATTTTTGGAAACCTCGTTACGATCTCTACCACTTTATTCATCCCATTTACGATTATTGAACAATTTTTTGACGCTTATTTTCCTTTCAATAAACTTCTATTTTTATTATTTCAAAATAATTTACAATTTGACCTAAACTATTTAAAATAGCGTGTTGTGACATGTAACCGTGGAATGGTCTTCTTTTTGTTCAAATCCGGACTATTTTGCCCCTCGAGTGGACTACATGCTCCTGAGTGACCCTAGGTTTGTTTGTTGTTCTTACAATTCCCCAATGTCTGGTAAGTGAATCTAGCAAAGATAATTTCCCAACATTTGGCCTGCATAATAAAAGTTCAAAATATAACCCACAAAATAGAGAAAATAACTTGATATAAATGAAAGCTTTTACCTGAAAATGCAATTTATGGAAGACCAGGAGATAGGAAAGATGAAGAAACTTTTGCAGCAGTAAAGAATGCAAGTTTGTTTCTAAAAACCTGAAAAATATTAACACCCCATTCACATACATGGTTTTATACAGTGAAAATCTAAAAAAGAAAGGTATAAGATAAAAACTATTTGAAACCGTATGTAAATTCTTCATAAGTAATTTCTTCTGCTTAAAAAAATGTAAATTTAAGTGCATGCTTACTGACTCTTCAATTCACTATCTTCTCTACATGGGAAGGAAGTTCAATATTGTATCCTGCCTTCTTGAACTCAATTTCACGACTATGCCCAATAACTACAATCATAAAAAGCCAAGAATAATAAATATAAATCAAAACTTAAACATAACAACACCTTTAACCAATAAATACTTACATTTTCATTCTCAAACGATATGATGCAAGGGTTTGGGTGTATTACACGAAATTGTATATTTTTGGCATCTCAAGATTTGTATCATATATTTTTAATCACTTAAATGTTTATTTGGAAGAATTCAAACTATTATAATGGTTATAATTGAGGTTCAAAATTCCAAAACCCCAAACTATGAAGACTTTAATTCATAAAAAGAGTCGTAATTACTATAGTCATCCATTTAGACAGAATTAAAAGTTTTTACCTTTTAAATTTCGTTAATCGTTGATGTAAGGCCTCCAAATACCCACCTGTGATTAGATAGGAAGATATCATTTGAGTTGTATGTGTTTGGTTCACATATTCTGATGGAATTAGAATTCAAAATTCCATTCGAAGGTGTGCTTTATTACAAAAAAGGGTTAGAACTAAAATTGAATCATCGATAGTGGTATAACATACATGAGGCCAATATGCAACGCTCGAGAAATTTTATGACAAAGTTAACATATTCAATCAACCTAACCATTTATAGGGTTTTAAGAATACCTTCAAAATTAAATCCACGGTAGAAATTGAACCCAAATCCGATCAATCTAATAACAAAGTTTAAAGAGTTCGGTGCAATAAAACCCAATTTGCGTCTAAACCTAAACCTAACCACCATAGCCATCAACGATGCTGAAATTTGACCATATCTTCAGTGATATAGGAAGAGCGAGACATGAGAGATTAGGGGTTTATTAGTGGGAGACAGAGAGGGAGAGAGCGTTGGTCTACAATTTACAGGATTAAAAAGAAGCGGTGGGAGGAGGTGGGTATCGTTTGGCGAAGGGGCAAAACAAGACGAGGACAGTGCTGGAAGTGGGTGTCGTAGAATGTAGAAGAGATGTTGTAGAAGGTCAAAAGATGAATTGCAGATGGTATAGGCATCTTCGATGGCATTAAACATTTATCGGGTGGGAAGCCGGTGGAGAGCAGCTAGGTAGAGAACAATTATTGGAAGAGAATAACAGTGAAGACACTAATCATCCTAAATAAACACCAAAAGGCACATCACCAGCTGAAGGATCATGGTTTGAAGGGAGAAAGACAACACATCAGTTAAACTGAAGCCAGACTGAAAACCAACCAACCAAAGAAAAGTGGTTTGGCTTGGTTCAATACCGGGTACAGTAGATAAGCATGCTGAGATTTTATTGTGTATATAATGCTTAATAGGCTTAAGATGTTCATAAGTTCAAAATAGGTTTAAAATGTAGACGAAAACTTGTTAGATGCGTTTTATAGTAAAAAGACGAATAAAAACATAAATACTTGAAAGATGGTTAAGAGAAGTGAAAGTACTAAGATCTTTTAGATGTGTAAAAGCAATCTAGATTTAAGGTGATCGAATATAAATGCCAAAAATCTTTAAGATATGATAAAGCTTAATATATTAGAAAACTACCAAAGTTTAAGTGTGACATCCCAAAATTTAGGTCAAAGATTTTGGACGGTCAATTCACAGTAAATCTATTTGTAATTTGACTCATTGAGTTTTATTGCATCTTATGTAAAATAAATGAGTTCATTTCAACTATTATAAGATACCAGATGGTATGTTACTTCCAAATGTGGGAACTGTCAGACGAATCAAACAACTCAAACTGCAACCCTAGTTAATACCTCTAAAAACTGAAATGTCGTATTAAGTAGTTGTGAGCGAAGCAAACAATCTAGTCTCGTAGTACATGTTCCCCTGTTTCCAAAAATGCAAAAGAATGTCCAAAACGGAGTTCGTATGCAAAAGATACGACCATTATAAGAAATCAAACCAGTATAATACTGATTTTCTTAAAAATGTTAAAACCATTTATATCCGTTGAGGCACTTGCACATCTCAGATGGAAATTCCAAGAACGTTTTCGGACTAAAGTCATAGTCTATTATTTAATTTCATACTAGAAATATTTTTAGCAAAAATATTTGCAAAAGTCAAAAAATCTGACGTTTCAGGTTAATTAAACGCGAATCTTTAAACGTGATTTCCCGAAGTTCTACAACTCGAAAAATTAATCCGTTTGAGTTTTTGAAATCCTTAAACTCTACTCTATCATACGCCACTCTAAGGAAAATTATTCGATATCAAGATTTTAACACTCGAACCAAGACAACTGTTTTCTGACATTTTTAATGTTACAAGTGTGACATTACCATTTTGGTACCATAAATCATACATTTTGACCCAAACATTCAACCATGTATTATTGCTTAAAATACATGATAAATTAATTAAAGCAATACACCAATACATACACAAATACATGTATGATATGCATCTTAATACTCAAATACTTATCACTTATACTTGTTTGTATAACTAATGTAATATATTTATATTTGATTTTGTTGTACAACTAAGATCATCTAAGAATCTACCAACTATATACCAATCCATACATCCATACCACTCAATAAATAATACACACAAATATATAGTCAATTAAATCAATACATTGCTTGCAAGTTAAAACCAAGGTACACATCTTAAATTGACAGCATTGGAATTTGGAAGCGTTACTTTCACGTTTCAAATTAAATTACCCAAAGTTACACTTTCACATTTCAAATTAAATTACCCAAAGTTACACACAAAGCAACCCATCTTCTTGCTTCTTTCTGACTTAAAAGAGTAATATATTCTTCGATTTGTACACATTTGGTCACTGAGTTTATTTTTTGTTCACATTTACCCCTTCAACTTGTTAAACTGTACACATTTAATCCTTATGACCGGTTATTTCAGGTTAACCGATAAAAATGTCTTGATAGGGTAATATATTTCTCATTTTGTACACATTTAGTCCTTAATATTTTTGTACACATTTAGTCCTTAATTTTTTTTGTTGCAAAATAATTTTTTTTTGTTTTTGTACTCATTCAATACTTATGAATGTTTTCTTTAAGTTTTTCTCACATCTTACATGGAACAATCATTAACGAGGTGTTTTAGGCTTTTGATGCTTATGCCCATCGCGATCTCGACTACTTGGTTGCTTAGGTCATGTGTTTTGAACGTCATAACTTTTTTATACTATCTCGGATTTTAACGATCTTTATATCTATGCGTTTGTATTTTAGTTTACTACAACTTTCGTTTAGATTATTCCCGTTAAAAAGTAATATATTTTTTAATTACGATCTTTATATCCATTCGTTTTTTATGAATGCATGTATGAATGTTTTTTTTATAAAATCGTAAGTAAAAACATATTATATTTTAATGAGAGTAATCTTAACGAAAGTTATAGCAGACTTAAAAAACGAACACGTAGATATAAAGATCGTTAAAATCAGATATCGTATGAAGAAGTTACGACGTTCGAAATACAAAACCTAAGCCAAACCACAAGACCTATGCAACCAAGCAATCGAGGCCGCGATGGACATAAGCATCAACAGCCCCAAACACCTCATCAATCAGGGACGGAAGCAGGATTTGGTAGTAGGTGTTGCCGGTCCGTAGAAAAAAGAATAAAAATATCGAAAAATTTACAGTGCGTACAGAAAAAGCAGGGGTTGTCGGTGCCACTACGGGCACCCAAAGAGAAACGTCCCTGTCATCAATGATAGTCTCATGTTAGATGTCGTGAGAAAAACCCTAAATAAATAATGCATAAGTACTGAATTGGTACAAAAAACAAAAAATGACTTATTTTGAAACAAAAAAAATATTAAGGACTAAATGTGTACAAAAATATTAAGGACTAAATGTGTACAAAATGAGAAATATATTACCCTAATAAGTCATTTTTCCCGGCTAAGCTCGAGTAACCGGTCATAAGGACTGGATGTGTACAGTTTAACAAATTGAAGGGGTAAATATGGACGAAAAAAAACTCAGTGACCAAATGTGTACAAATCAAAAAATATATAACCGTTTTAAGTCATTATCCCTTTCTTCAAACTTTATCAATAAAACCTCCAACTGAACGTAAACTTGATCAATAAAACCTCCAACTGGACGTGGAGATTTCTGGCAGTGAAGAGGGCAACAACCCTCTCTCGATTCCCCTTCCTTCCCATCGACTTCACAACAGCCATCTTCTTGTTTCCGTTCCTATGAAACATCAAACCCAAACACCCCTTTTCCCTCGATTGATTTCTATCAAAACAAAAAAAAAAGACAAAAAAAAGGAAACCGGAAGCAACAAGGAGGCTGCCGGAGCAGCCCCTATCCTCTCACCTGCCATTGCTGATTCGCGTCACCTCATCGGACCGTTTTCTCCTTCCCCTCGCACATTTCCCTTCATCCCGTCGAGCTCCGCTGCCAAACACTCCACCTGCGCTGCTGTTGGTGCTTGCCTTGTTCCATCGGACCCCCTCTTCTGGCCCTTCCCTTCGCAGCCCTTTTCGAGACAGAAGAAGAGCAGCCTCACTGCTTTCATCTTTTCCTTCTCTTCGGATACATAGCAAACCTAAAACAGCACTCGTTGCACCTACGAAGATGCCCTGAGCGGCGTTGCTGCTTCCGATTCTTCACCTTCCCGGTCCCGTCAAGAACCAGAGATGCATTCTCCCACATCGCAATCGATCAATCATCATCGACTCATCAATTTGGTCTGCCTTTGGTCGTTCCGTTTCTTTTTCCTTTTGATCGATCAGTCAAATGACGAGGGCAAAAGCCCTAAATCCTATTATCTTTTAAGAAATGACAAAATAACCCCTTTTATGAACCATTCATCTAAAATAAGTCCCTTTCCCCAAACTTTGGTTTATTTAAACCAAAATAGCCCCTCCATGGATAATTCTAAACAAAATCAATCCCCTCTAAAACATTAATCCCACTTAAACCATTTCAGTCCCTCCCTTAATTTATTTTAACCAAAGCGGTCCTACTTTGGTTAGTTAAATTACCAAATAGCCCAAAGTAGTTTAAATTCGTTACGAAACGGTCCCGAAAGTATTTCAAAGTTCAAGAATCGTGGTTTTGTGGTTTCTCATGTCTTTGAACAAATCAAATTCACATTTCAAGGGTGAGTGCTACGAGTCTGGTTTATAAAAATGCAAACAAATTATCATTCTATGTGAAAATGCAACGAGTCTGGTTTATAAAAATGTTATTTTACAATGTAACATATTGTTACAAATAAATTAGTATACACTTTCCATATAAATATTATAGTTATTTTATCGTGAAATAACTCGTTCACATAACCAATGCTACATGATATAAAAATATATGATTTTATGTGACATTGTATGTCATAAAACTTTGTAGTGTTTCAAGGATTCAAACTATTTCTATGCATGTATATTTGTATGCTTAAATAGATAAAGTTTATACATGCACATACTTTGAGACGTACCTCTTTATGAAATCGAGTGTCTTACACAATACATACATACCAGATATATTCGGCTTTTATAAACTCTATCCAATTCATTTTGCCTAGTAACTTATTTACTTATAAGTTAGGGTTGAGAGCTATTCACGTTCCATAGTTAAGGGCTTTTTAGTGAGACTATATTCATTAGCTAAGTCTAAACACTTAACATACCTACACTACTATAACCGTTAATCTTCAGAGCAAGATACGTATGTATAGATCTATACGGGGTTGACATCCCCACCTATGGTTGCTAGCTACAACTTTGACTGATTAATCGAAGTGGGTGATGAAGCGATATAGGGGGTATATTCAGTTACATAGCTCAGTTATAGGACTCACTATAAACATTAACTATAATCTCTCTCTCTCTCACACACACTACAAAGCATGGGTTTGGTTGATTTCAAAACTATTTTAAGTATGGATTTACTTATGGTCTCTCTTTTACTACAAACAATGGACTTGGTTTCTTTCAAAACTATTTTAAGTATGGATTTACTTATGTAACAATACATTTTGGTTTTCAAGTATATTCAAGGATTCTTTACAAACACAGTTTTAAGTATGGATTTACTTATACAAAGATACATTTTGGCTTTCAAATACTCTTTACAAACACAGTTTTAAGTATTGTTATACTTACAAAGAAAATACTTTTTATACTTTATAAAAGTATTATTATTCTTAGCAGAAAACATGTAACTCTCACCAACCTTGTGTTGACCCTCGAAACTACATGTATTCTCAAGAAAACATTAATATAGACATTCAAGACGGAATGGATTACAGGCGACCTAGTTTACTAGCTATTGTATTATCTACCTATCTGTTAAGGAAATTCATATACTATTGTTATCTGTAAGAACACTGTATTCAAACATCAAGATGGGATACGAATGCTATTTTGTTTATTGTTGTACTTGTGTTATATATTCAGTTTACCTATGATCCATGAACTTAGTTGCACAACCCGGTGTGTTCCACTGCCTCGGACGGGGTGTGACATCAAGATACGTGAAACAATGTTTAAAACAAGTAAAAACCAATGATATTTAACATAAGTAAAAGTATATACCGATAATAAACACAACATATACGAGAAAACCCCTTGATCATTCAAGATCTCTGACAAAAATCCTCGGGAGGTGACAATTGTCACTCTACCGTAGAAATTTATCCATGAACTGATCTCAACTCATGTAATTATGCATTTGATAGCTAACTAACTTTCCTATAAATCTAGGGTTTTTCTCTATTCTAGACTGAACAGTTTTTTTGGGGAGACTCAACGTCTTTTCTCATTGACGTCGTGTTTGATTGACTTGGCCCATGCCTTGTGAGTGTAACATCCTCCTATAACACATATCAAAATATTATCCGTTTTGGGATCTTGACACGAAAATTTCCCAAAGGGTCGCCCATCCCTAATTGCTCTAAACTGGGCACACTTAATTCCAGAGTTCTTATGGGATCCACTACCCTCACGACTTTAAAACGTGTTGTGACAGGGTTCGACGTCCTCGTAGAGCATATCGTGGATCAATTCTAAGGGGTTTCTATAGTTAAGCGTGCCCGAGCGAGAGAAATTCAAGGATGTGTAACCCCCTCGGAAGTTTTCGTGTCGGGAGCCCAAAGCAAACAATATTGTGATACGTCCCAAATGGGGATGTTATAGTGAGATAAGCTTTTATTCATGTATATAGTAATATAAAGATACAATGGAAATTCTAACATGTTGGCTTGTTCAAGATCTTGGACCATTCATGATGTTATTATAAGCTCAAGATGTTAGACATAATAAAGTAAATGTAAAAATTTCACCCACAACAATTATTATCATTATATATATATATATATATATATATATATATATATATATATATATATATATATATATATATATATATATATAAAAGAAAAAAAATTGTTAAATATTTTTTAGCCTATATGTATCTTAGACGCAACTTTAAGAGTCAAATGGTGGTGTTGGTTTCAAAAAATTTTGGTCGGATTTTGAGTTCTCAAGTTCTCATGTAAATATTGGTTCTCAAAACAATTTACCTCTCTCTCTCTCTCTCTCTCTATATATATATATATATATATATATATATATATATATATATATATATATATATATACACTAGGTTAATACCCGTGGAACCCACGGGTGTTAATTTTAAATAGAACTAAAAAATTAATTATGTAATAAAATAATATATCATTAATTCAGAAAACTTATGAACTGTAATATTGTATTTTTTTAATAACTTTGTGATTTGTAAGTATTTAATTACATAGTAATTTGGTGAGATTAATAGAAATTGTTGCTGTCTTTGTCAGTTTTTTCAACCCAGTTTTTGCAAAAACAAAATCAATCAACCCAACTTGTGCAAAGCTCGTTTAGAAACGCTAAAAAAATATGTAAACATACTGATGAGTGATCACGACTTGATTTAGACCGATAATTATCTACAATTAGATAGAGAACTGGATTTCCAAATTAGTTTCTTAGTTCTAATACATGATCGAAACAACGACCAATATAAAGATAGAGAAACTAAGACCGATAATAATGTAGTTACATACATATATTTACATACTTGTATCCATGTTTAGCAATACCAGTAGAAATGATAACATAACCTGTCAAACATCTTAATCAACAGTTAAAAGAAGATATATATTTAGAATTCTCTATTTTTTTTTCTTGCACAAATTAGTGATGGTAACAATTTTAGTTTCTCTAATCATTGAGCCAAACTGCATTGAAACAATTAACCATTTCAAATACATACTAAAAAACATTTATGACCATACATTATACTTGATATTCTTATTAACAACATCTTCACTATATAATTTTATAACAAAGAACTTGCATTTACATATTCCACAGGGAAATCATCCTTGTTGTAATTGTCCATGGAGATTACAATATTTCAATTCACATCACTACTTCCAGCTCTAATTGAGTAGGATTTAACAGTCAGCCAAATGTTTGATGTGTTTGTTCAAGGATAACGACTCTATTCACCCTAAGCATTCAAGATTATTTCAATTTCCATTGACATTATTTGTGATTTTACAAAAAGTTGACTTTGACTTTACCTTATCCACCACCACCCATTAGCACTTAAATTAGACAAGTTGTTTTTAGAAGGAGTAGTAACTTTTAGCCCGTTGTGTTATGATCAGTTGTAATTTTCCCACGGCTGGAATTTGTGACAACCGTCAATTTTTGGCCAAGTCAAAGTCAACTAAAGTCAACAAGTCAAACCGGTCAACTCATCTAACTCTTGTATATTAGGGTTTCCATTATGATTCTTATTGTACTACTCGCAATCTTAATATAAAGTATCACTTAGAGTTTTCACGTGTTCGGAAATTCTAAACCCTAATCAGGGTAAGTGATGAATCTACTCGATAAAACATTATTCCTTAACCCTCGGGGGCATATAACAATCATAACGAGACTTAACGAGATTTACAAAACGAAGCCAAACACTCAAAAAGGTCACAAGAGAAGTCTCTCCCAATCTCTTTCACTCTATCTCTCTCTACCTCAAATCTCTCCCAAATCTCTCCAAGTATGTGAAATCTCTCCCAAATATCTCTTTGTATGATAAATCTCTCCAAGTATGTGAAATCGCTCCCAAATCTCTCTCTGTATGAGAAATCTCTCCAAGTATGTGAAATCTCTCCCAAATCTCTCTGTATGAGAAATCTCTCCAAGTATGTGAAATCTCTCCCAAATCTCTCTCTGTATGAGAAATCTCTCCAAGTATGTGAAATCTCTCCCAAATCTCTCTTTGTATGAGAAATCTCTCCAAGTGTGTGAAATATCTCCCAAATCTTTCTCTGTATGAGAAATCTCTCCAACTATGTCAAATCTCTCCCAAATCTCTCTCAAAATCTCTCTCAACTGCTTATAATCCCTCGGGGCATCCCGACCCACAATTTAGTCGAAAACAGCTCGAAAACGGAATTCTACGCGAAAAACAGCCTTAAGGAGCCGAACCTTCTTAGGAACCGAACCTTCTTAGGAACCGAACCTTCTTAGGAACCGAACCTCCTGAGAACCGAACCTCCTGAGCCGAAACCTTGCATCAGAACCGAAACCCCCCTCAGCCGAAATGGACCGAGGGTTCTGTGACAACCCGAAATTTCTATTATGTACAACCATTCACTTCAATAGAAGTCAGAACTGTTTCTGCTAACTGTTAAGCTTTTTGGAGTCAGTTTGAGTGTTTTAAAGCTTAGTACATCAAGGGATAACTGGAGAGAGGATACCCTAGGGTTTATTGTGCAACAATAAAGTCTCAAAACTCCAAGATTTTGGAGTTTACGGCCCAAACATGGTGTTTACGGCCGTAAACTCTAAGGAGTATAAATATGACACTTAGTCATTTTTATCACTTTTTCACATTTTCAAGACTAGAACTCGAAATCCTCTCAAGTATCATCCGATTTTCCTTCTTGATCTTCAACTTTGTAAGTGTTTCTTGCCTTAATTAGTTGATCTCTTACTTAATCTAGTGATCTTACATGATTTCATCCATGAAATCATTCCATTTGTGTAGATCTTCAAGTGTTCTTCATTTCACCAAGAACACATACTAGTGTTCTTGGGCTTTTAACACCCTTACAAGCTTCTATATTGTAAGTACTCTTACCTTAGCTTGTTATAGGCTTGATACACATCTTAATCAACTAGAAAACACAAAGAAACACAAGATCAAAGGTGTTTACGGTCAAGACATGTTCTTGAACCGTAAACCCTAATGAAAGGGCCATTGTGAGCCCTAGTCCCTTACCAAGCCTTGGATACTAGTCTAGATCACATCCTTGAAGTGTATAGGACCTTAAACATCAAAAGGATCATGAACCATTAGAGTTTATGGCCATAAACTCATGGAGAAATGGTCCATGGGCCATAAACTCTATAAAGTGGTGCATTGGTGCCACAATGACTTCCTAAGGCTTAGACTTGAAGTGAGGATGCTTCTTTATGACTTATAAGACCTCAAAGCACAAAATGGTAGAAGTTACCATGGGTTTACGGCCATAAACCCATTGGTACCGTAAACCCAAAAGCGTAAACTTAAAAGAGTTTACCCTTGGACCTTAAACTCAAAAGCAAGGCCCTACAACCCTTAGATGCAATCCTTGGTACTTATAACACTTGAATCAAAGTGTTTCCCATGCTCTAGGGTGTCTTAACTTGGTTAATTAGTTGTTAAATGACTAATTGGATACATATATGTGTTATTATATGTTAACTAGGATCGTTGTGTGTGCTCAAGTCTTCACTTGACACTTAGCATCCTATACCATCCGTTCATCCAAACCACTCACTACAGGTGAGTTCATACCCCTTAATCAACATTTTAAATGATTTTAAATGCTTTTATGGGGGGGAATACAAGTTGAACTATTATAGTTATTATATCAATCACATGTGATTAATAACTACCAAACAAGTGGATTTATTACTTTTCAAACTTTATTATCAAACAAACTACTTCAAATTGTTTTACAAACTCTGTTACATGTCCAATGCTTTTATTAAACTCTTTTAGACTTATATGCTGTTAAATGTGTATCTATATAGATATAGTTATATAAGTAGGATTGAAAGGACTTAGGACTGATAGCTCACCTTACCTCCTGTTCCTTGTTTGGTTATGGACTTAGGGTATAGGTTGTTTGTCTGAAGGTCATTTGAATCCTAGTTATATATTATGTATATGTATATAGATATAAAAGTTCCTTCTTTCTATTTGATACCTTTGGGTAGCAAAGGTATAAAAACATGTTCATACATACAAACAACATTACTAGTAAACTATAATAGGTATAGTTTAGGAAGTTACTAATACTATTACTAGAACAATGAAACATACAATGAGTCAGTTCATACATACATACTAGACAGAGAGAGAACATATAATACAGCTAGTACCCACTATACATTATACAAAGAACATACTAGTAGGAGAAACAGAGAGAACATAAATACATACTAGACAGAGAGAGAACATACAATACAGCTAGTACACACAATACATATACAAGAACACTACTACACTTATGTGAGCCACGTAATGGGGCATGACATCACCTGTCATGGCTCGTTTTGTATCCAGAATCTCCTTAAGTGGAGAGCGTTGAGTTTGTGTATAGATCTATACTGGATTGACTATCCTACACCTTGCTGCTCGCTACAGTGGGACTTGCAAGTCTACGGGTGCCAAACGTCATTTCTTCCGACGTCTTACATCGTCGTGTTTCTAGTCGGTAGTATGGTACAGGCCGATCACATGGTACTTTAAATAACAATTGGTTTAAAGTAGTTAGTACAGTAGTAGTTACTTAATACAACACTACAGTGCTATTTTATTTCCCCATTGCATTCACTTTGTGATCTTCACACAATGAACAGTAATGTAAAAACTATATTTTTGGTTAATGATATTCAGATTTGGGAAAATACATACTCTTACAAGAGACATACATACAAACATTTGATGCCTTGGTAGAAGGCTACTTTTAGTAGAAAACATAGGGTTTTCTAGGGAAGTTCAAACAATTAAAAACATTTACAAACAGTTGATGCCTTGGTAGAAGGCTACTTTTAGTAGAAAACTGTTGGATATAGTGTCTAAGTCCATAACTTTATTTGGTATGTACTTGACCCGATCCGGCATGGTCCATTTGGGTTGCACGGCATTGCAATACTTGGATAGACTAGATGAGAGAATAAGGCACTTATGATTATTAATATATTATAAGTTCTAATATATTAATAATAGTATTATTTAATTAGTATTGATGAAGTATTAATCTAGTATTAATTTGGTGATCAAAGTGAGACTAATTAAATATATAGGGTTGATTATGACAATCATCAATTCTTTTATGGTGGATTAATGATCCATGGTTTATGGGTTTGGTTATAACCATATGGAGCTCCATGGATAGTCCATGGGAGTTACAAACCCATGGGTCATGAGAAATCAAGAGTCATGACAATTAAGGGCATTCATGTGTAAACCCTAATTGTGACAACACTATAAAAGGAACCCTATGGCTAGCAAAATCGTGACCTAGTGTTTCTAGTGAGGGCATAACCGATTTTCAAGTGTAAGAAGTATTCTCTCAAGTTATTCCAAGTCTTGTGGTGTTGTGTGAAGCATTTGAGGCACAACATTTGGGGTGCTAGGCTCACAAAGTCTTGAAGGAATCCAAGCAACAACAAGGTATGTATTTCTACTAGTTTTATGTTCTATGTAATCCCCATGTCATGCTAGTTAGGAAATAACCTTGAAAAGAAATTTGCATGTATATAGAGAAAACATAGATTCAAGGTTATTAGGGTTGCATGTACACTTAGGAAGTGTTAGAATGCTCAAAAACCCATCAAAAACATAGGGTTTTCTAGGAGAGTTCAAACATTTACCAACCTTTACAAACTTATACATCACATACTTACAAACACTTTCGTACAAACACAGACATTAAAATACTTATGATCTCACCAGCTTTAAAGCTGATAAACTCTTTCAAAATAACTTGTATTCTCAGGTCACCAGTAGACAGGTACCGGTGCCAGATTTTGAGAAGATGGAGCTCGTTCAAGACTCATCTTTTATTTTGATTTATATTTTTGGTGTCTATTAAACTTGACAGAACACACTTGTATTAAATTATATTATTAATGCAATGGATGATGTTGTTGCTTGTTTACTACTATGCATTGTTGTGATACTGTACATGACATCCTCCACCCCCGAACGATTCCGCCGTTCCGGTTTTGGGGTGTGACAGATTGGTATCAGAGCTTTGTTTATAGTGAATCGAGTATATCAACCCATAAAAGATATACGAACTATAAACACAGCGGGATTAAAATACTCTGATAAAGAGTTTATACTTTTAAATAATAAAATATTTAACCAAGTATACGTACCTGCATTCATACTAAAATCAGTGTCACTAGGACAGAACAAAAGTATTACGATTGTTGGGCAGCACAAGTAGACTTAGAGACATATAGTCAAATCTGGGAAGATATAGCCTGATCAACTATATTATCCGGGGAGTGACTAGCATGTGCCTAAGTGTGGTTGTGAGGTTGCAACAAGTCTAAAAACTTACCAACGATACCACAACGAAAACCTTAGAACAGAACATAAAACTAAAATACTATAGGAGTATTTTGTGTTACTATAAATTACTTATGTGCTTATTTCTTATACCCCTTTTCTCGCGTAGATATCATGGCTGGATTCCATATCCCCGGAGACCCGTACTATCCCAACCACGGCAATGCAGGATGGCTGGGAGAAGAGCCAGAAGATGATCATCCAATCCCTTTGGATGATCACTATGCTGAAGGTTTTTCTGATGGTTCTGACTCAGAGCCGGAAGTCAACAACCTACCCCCAGCTGCTCAAAACCCAAACCCGAACCTTAACCCTCGACCAACATTTCAAGGACCCACACCTCTGTGGGCAACAAACATAAACAGATGGAGTCACGAGCAAGGTTAGCCATTACCTTACAACGGAGACCAAAGCTTATATGACTTAAGCGAGGGAGGTTCAGCTGATCGTGTCCTGCCCATCATGGTCCGTAGGATTTCTCGAAACACCGAGCAAGGTCGAGCAACTATCGACCGAGTGTTGGAGATTGACGCCAACTCTGGCGTTAACATGGTCTGCATTCGCCAACTCGAGGTAGCTATGGAAAGGGCTAGGGCAACCAATGGGAATATGCAGCAACAGCTAGTTGCATCCCAAGCTGAAGTTAGGGAACTTCGGGCTAGACAGTCAGTGTCGGAAAGGCGTATGAGAGACATAGAGCGCCGTCTGTCAGGATCCAGGACTCATTCTAGTGGCTCTCGTCGTGGATAGAGCCTACTTAACCTTCTCTTTTGGATATAACTTAGTTACATAAAACTCTAGTCTAATTTCCTATCTTTGTTCAAACTTGGACCTGTTAGGTCTTGATTAGGTCGTAGTTCTGTCAAAATTTTCCCATTTTGGTTTGATGTAAGACCTACTTCTAGGTCATTTTTCCCGAACTTGTTACATCTGTAATACCAGTATTGTTGATAGATATCTAATCTCATGGAAATTATTATCCAAATTCTATCATCTATTAGTACTAGATCTACATTCAATCGTGCTGTTCAAATGTGATGTTGGACTATGGAGAGTTAGTCCATGAGGCATTCTCATCAAATTCTCCCTATTAAATTCTTATCAATATCTTCATCTTTGTAAACTTATAGTTGAAAGATGCCTCCACGTCGATCAACGAGACACGATCCTCCATCAACTGCAACACCACCTGCTCCTCAAATCGATACGGCAGCTCTGAATGCTGCTGTAGCTGCGGCTGTGGCAACAGCCATGGCTCAATATCATTCTTCAGGTTCCACTGGAGGAGGAACACTTGTTCAATCTACTCATGGTGAAATCCCTGTGCGCTTGAGAGAGTGCTCCTACAAGGACTTCACCAACTGCAAGCCACTGTCCTTTAAAGGGACTGGCGGAGTCATTGCCCTCTCGCAATGGTTCGAAAAGACAGAGTCGATCTTCGAGATCTGCTCATGCCCGGAAGGAAGCAAAGTCAAATTTGCTGCGTGCACCTTCGAGGCAAAGGCCCTGGCATGGTGGAATAGCCATGTCAAGTCACTATCCCTTATAGTGGCAAATGCTATGGGCTGGGAAGCTCTGAAAGAGCTAATGATAGAAGAGTACTGCCAGAGGGGCGAAATCCAGAAACTAGAGCAGGAACTGTGGAGCCTAACCATGAGAGGCTCCGACATAGTCTCCTACACCGCCAGGTTCTGTGAGCTGGTGGCCCTCTGTCCCAACATGGTTCATACAGAGGGAAAGAAGATAGAGAGGTACATATGGGGGCTGGTGCCTCCATTCCAGGGGAATGTTTTGGCTTCAAACCCCACTACATTCGATAGTGCCAAGCGATTGGCACAACGGCTTATTGACCATGGGGTCCGTACCCCGGCCGCAACAACAACCCTGGCCATCTCAGAACCCGCCAAAACCGCTGATTCCAAGCGAAAGTTCTGGGATGACAAGAAGAAGAAGAAAGCTACCAAAAAGCAGCAGGTCGTGGCAGTTCATGCTGCGATAGCACCTGCCGCTGCTGCTCCGGTAAGGCAGTATGCTGGGAGTTTGCCTAAGTGCAACCAGTAGAACTTCCACCACATTGGAGCCTGTCGTGAAATGCAGTGCTCTAACTGCAGCAGGAAGGGGCACACCGCCCGCTTCTGCAAGGCTCCAGCAAAACCGATCACCCAAGTCTCCGGCGCTGGTGTGGGCCAAGCTTGCTACGGTTGTGGAGAGGTGGGCCACTACAAGAGGAGCTTCCCTAAGACAGGGAACGCCGGTGGAGTGGGAAGAGTTCTGGCCATAGGCCACGAGGAAGCGGTTGCCGACCCCACAGTGGTCACTGGTACGTTTCTCCTCGATAACTCTTATGCATGCATACTGTTTGATCGTGGAGCGGAGAGGAGTTTCGTGAACCAAAAATTTGCTCATTTACTTAAGCAAAAATCACGAGCACTTAAAGAACCGTTCACTGTAGAAATGGCTAATGGAAAGACGGAAAGCACTAGCAGTATATTCATAGGGTGTACCCTAACGCTAGATAGCCATTCATTTTCGATCGACCTCATGCCGGTCTCAATTAAAAGTTTCGACGTCATTATCGGCATGGATTGGTTGAGTCTTCATCGTGCCGACATTATGTGTTACGAAAAGGCAGTTCGCCTTAATCTGCTGTCAGGCGAAACTCTAGTAGTTTATGGCGACAAACCCGACACGAACCTTCGTATCATCTCGAGCATTCAAGCCCAGAAATGCTTGCGAAAGGAATGTCGCGCATTCCTTGCTCATGTAGTAGATGTGAGCCAAGAAACGAAAGACATTGAGAACATTCCAGTAGTACGCGATTTTCCCGACATCTTTCCGGAAGAACTCCCAGGATTACCTCAGTAACGTCAAGTCGAGTTCAGAATCGACTTAGTTCCAGGGGCTACTCCCGTAGCCAAATCGCCCTATCGTCTAGCACCTGCAGAGATGCAAGAACTGTCCTGTCAACTTAACGAACTGCTCAGCAAGGGCTTTATAAGACCAAGCTTCTCACCCTGGGGAGCTCCAGTCTTGTTCGTCAAGAAGAAGGACGGATCGTTTCGTATGTGCATCGACTACAGGGAGCTCAACAAACTGACCGTCAAAAATCGTTACCCTCTGCCTCGCATTGACGATTTATTTGATCAACTGCAAGGGGCGAACTTCTTTTCGAAAATCGACTTAAGATCCGGATATCACCAGCTACGAGTGCTAGGGGAGGATGTTCCGAGACAGCCTTCCGAACTCGTTATGGGCACTACGAATTCGTAGTGATGCCGTTCGGATTAACAAACGCGCCCGCAGTATTCATGGATTTAATGAATAGGGTGTGTCGTCCTTACTTGGATAAGTTCGTCATCGTCTTCATCGATGATATACTTATCTATTCTCTTAGTAAGGAGGAGCATAGTCGACATCTGCGACTAGTCTTAGAAACACTGCGTTCGGAGAAGCTCTATGCGAAGTTCTCAAAATGCGAATTTTGGATCCGAAAAGTCGAATTCTTAGGGCACGTGGTTAGCAAAGAGGGAATACACGTCGACCCTTCCAAAATCAAAGCCATTGAGAGCTAGTCAGCACCGAAGACGCCTACCGAAATTCGTCAATTTCTAGGCCTTGCTGGCTACTATCGCAGATTCATTCAGAACTTCTCACGAATTGCAAAACCTCTCACGACTTTGACCCAAAAGGGCGTGGCCTTTGACTGGGAAGAGAAGCAGGAGAGAGCGTTCCAAACGCTCAAGCGAGCCTTGTGCACCGCACCAATACTATCCCTCCCCGAAGGGATAGAAGACTTCGTTGTCTATTACGATGCTTCAAATCAAGGACTCGGCTGTGTTCTGATGCAACGAGGTAAGGTCATCGCCTATGCCTCGAGACAGCTGAAGACACACGAGGTCAACTACACCACTCACGATCTTGAGCTAGGAGCAGTTGTGTTTGCTCTGAAGATCTGGAGACACTACCTGTATGGTACAAAAATCACTATCTTTACAGACCACAAAAGCCTACAACACATATTCGACCAGAAGGACCTCAACATGAGACAACGACGGTGGGTCGAGCTACTCAGTGACTACGAATGCGAAACTCGTTATCATCCGGGTAAAGCCAACATAGTAGCTGACGCTCTAAGTCGGAAAGAATACTCTGGTCGTAGAGTCAAATCATTGATTATGACTATCCATTCACACTTGTCCACACAAATTAAGGAGGCTCAGCTCGACGCTTTGAAACCTGAAAATGTAGCGGGTGAAACCCTGAGAGGGATGGATAAGAACTTGGAAGTCAAGGGTGGCGGAGCCTTATATCTCATGGATCGGATCTGGACACCGAAACACGGTGGTTTCAGAGACTTGGTCATGACCGAGGCACACAACACTTGTTATTCCATCCACCCAGGTTCAGATAAGATGTATCTGGATCTTAAAAAGCTATACTGGTGGCCTAACATGAAAGCAGAGATTGCTACCTTCGTGAGTAAATGCCTTACTTGCGCCAAGGTCAAGGTCGAATACCAGAAACCCTCCGGTCTACTACAACAGCCGGAGATACCGGAATGGAAGTGGGAGCGGACCACTATGGACTTCATAACCAAGTTGCCCAAGACAACGGGTGGACTTGATACCATATGGGTCATCGTCGACAGATTGACCAAGTCCGCACACTTCCTGCCTATCAAAGAAACAGACAAGATGGAGAAGCTTACAAGAACTTACATACGGGAGATTGTACGACTTCACGGTGTTCCCATATCCATTATCTCGGACAGAGATAGTAGATTCACTTCGAGGTTCTGGCAGTCGCTACAAAGTTCCCTAGGAACTAGGCTGGACATGAGTACAACCTACCATCCACAGACCGACGGACAAAGTGAGAGGACTATCCAAACCTTGGAAGATATGTTGCGAGCCTGTGTGATCGACTTTGGGAAAGCATGGGATACTCATTTACCCCTTGTCGAATTTTCCTACAACAACAGTTATCACATGAGCATAAAGGCTGCTCCATTCGAGGCCCTCTATGGCCGAAAGTGCAGATCCCCTCTGTGCTGGGCTGAGGTGGGTGATACCCAGTTAGCTAAAGGAAGAGTTCCTGACAGCACTCTCACGGGTCCGGAGATCATTCGGGAAACGACAGAGAAGATCGTTCAGATTCGTGAACGATTGAAAGCCTCTAGAGACCGACAGAAAAGCTATGCAGATAAACGAAGGAAACCATTGGAATTCCAGGTGGGCGACCGTGTTCTATTGAAGGTCTCACCCTGGAAAGTCTTAATACGCTTTGGAAAGCGTGGAAAGCTAAATCCAAGATACATAGGGCATTTCGAGATTCTCGCTAGAATCGGCCCTGTAGCTTACAAACTTAACTTACCTCGCGAACTCAGAAGCGTACATTCTACTTTCCACGTCTCGAACTTGAAAAAGTGTCTGTCCGACGAGACTCTTGTAATCCCACTCGACGAGATCGAGATCAACGAGAGCCTCAACTTCGTGGAAGAACCTGTAGAGATCATGGACCGAGAGGTCAAGCAAACGAAACAAAGCCGTATCCCGATAGTGAAGGTTCGCTGGAATGCCAAGCGAGGACCGGAATTCACTTGGGAGCGAGAGGATCAGATGAAACTGAAATATCCTCGTTTTTTACTTAGTTATTTGTAACTACTTATTTGCTTAAACTCTAATTTCGGGACGAAATTCCTTCTAATGGGGGGATGATGTGACAACCCGAAATTTCTATTTTGTACAACCATTCACTTCAATAGAAGTCAGAACTGTTTCTGCTAACTGTTAAGCTTTTTGGAGTCAGTTTGAGTGTTTTAAAGCTTAGTACTTCAATGGATAACTGGAGAGAGGATACCCTAGGGTTTATTGTGCAACAATAAAGTCTCAAAACTCCAAGAGTTTGGAGTTTACGGCCGTAAACTCTAAGGAGTATAAATATGACACTTAGTCATTTTTATCACTTTTTCACATTTTCAAGACTAGAACTCGAAATCCTCTCAAGTATCATCCGATTTTCCTTCTTGATCTTCAACTTTGTAAGTGTTTCTTGCCTTAATTAGTTGATCTCTTACTTAATCTAGTGATCTTACATGATTTCATCCATGAAATCATTCCATTTGTGTAGATCTTCAAGTGTTCTTCATTTCACCAAGAACACCAAGAACACACACTAGTGTTCTTGTACTTTTAACACCCTTACAAGCTTCTATATTGTAAGTACTCTTACCTTAGCTTGTTATAGGCTTGATACACATCTTAATCAACTAGAAAACACAAAGAAACACAAGATCAAAGGTGTTTACGGTCAAGACATGTTCTTGAACCGTAAACCCTAATGAAAGGGCCATTGTGAGCCCTAGTCCCTTACCAAGCCTTGGATACTAGTCTAGATCACATCCTTGAAGTGTATAGGACCTTAAACATCAAAAGGACCATGAACCATTAGAGTTTACGGCCGTAAACTCATGGAGAAATGGTCCATGGGCCGTAAACTCTATAAATTGGTGCATTGGTGCCATAATGACTTCCTAAGGCTTAGACTTGAAGTGAGGATGCTTCTTTATGACTTATAAGACCTCAAAGCACAACATGGTAGAAGTTACCATGGGTTTACGGCCGTAAACCCATTGGGACCGTAAACCCAAAACCGTAAACTTAAAAGAGTTTACCCTTGGACCTTAAACTCAAAAGCAAGGCCCTATAACCCTTAGATGCAATCCTTGGTACTTATAACACTTGAATCAAAGTGTTTTCCATGTTCTAGGGTGTCTTAACTTGGTTAATTAGTTGTTAAATGACTAATTGGATACATATATGTGTTATTATATGTTAACTAGGATCCTTGTGTGTGCTCAAGTCTTCACTTGACACTTAGCATCCTATACCATCCGTTCATCCAAACCACTCACTACAGGTGAGTTCATACCCCTTAATCAAACTTTTAAATGATTTTAAATGCTTTTAAATGCTTTTATGGGGGGGGATACAAGTTGAACTATTATAGTTATTATATCAATCACATGTGATTAATAAGTACCAAACAAGTGGATTTATTACTTTTCAAACTGTATTATCAAACAAACTACTTCAAACTGTTTTACAAACTCTGTTACATGTCCAATGCTTTTATTAAACTCTTTTAGACTTATATGCTGTTAAATGTGTATCTATATAGATATAGTTATATAAGTAGGATTGAAAGGACTTAGGACTGATAGCTCACCTTACCTCATGTTCCTTGTTTGGTTGTGGACTTAGGGTATAGGTTGTTTGTCCGAAGGTCGTTTGAATCCTAGTTATATATTATGTATATGTATATAGATATAAAAGTTCCTTCTTTCTATTTGATACCTTTGGGTAGCAAAGGTATACAAACATGTTCATACATACAAACAACATTACTAGTAAACTATAATAGGTATAGTTTAGGAAGTTACTAATACTATTACTAGAACAATGAAACATACAATCAGTCAGTTCATACATACATACTAGACAGAGAGAGAACATACAATACAGATAGTACACACTATACATTATACAAAGAACATACTAGTAGGAGAAACAGAGAGAACATACATACATACTAGACAGTGAGAGAACATACAATACAGCTAGTACACACAATACATATACACGAACACTACTACAGTTATGTGAGCCACGTAACGGGGCATGGCATCACCTGTCATGGCTCGTTTTGTATCCAGAATCTCCTTAAGTGGAGAGCGTTAAGTTTGTGTATAGATCTATACTGGATTGACTATCCTACACCTTGCTGCTCGCTACAGTGGGACTTGCAAGTCTACGGGTGCCAAACGTCATTTCTTCCGACGTCTTACATCGTCGTGTTTCTAGTTGGTAGTACGGTACAGGCCGATCACATGGTACTTTAAATAACAATTGGTTTAAAGTAGTTAGTACAACAGTAGTTACTTAATACAACACTACAGTACTATTTTATTTCCCCATTGCATTCACTTTGTGATCTTCACACAATGAACAGTAATGTAAAAACTATATTTTTGGTTAATGATAGTCAGATTTGGGAAAATACATACTCTTACAAGAGACATACATACAAACATTTGATGCCTTGGTAGAAGGCTACTTTTAGTAGAAAACATAGGGTTTTCTAGGGAAGTTCAAACAGTTACAAACATTTTACAAACATCTTACAAACATTTACAAACAGTTGATGCCTTGGTAGAAGGCTACTTTTAGTAGAAAACATAGGGTTTTCTAGGAGAGTTCAAACATCTACCAACCTTTACAAACTTATACATCACATACTTACAAACACTTTCGTAGAAACACAGACACTAAAATACTTATGATCTCACTAGCTTTAAAGCTAATAAACTCTTTCAAAATAACTTGTATTCTCAGGTCACCAGTAGACAGGTACCGGTGCCAGATTTTGAGAAGATGGAGCTCGTTCAAGACTCATCTTTTATTTTGATTTATATTTTTGGTGTCTATTAAACTTGACAGAATACACTTGTATTAAATTATATTATTAATGCAATGGATGATGTTGTTGCTTGTTTACTATTATGCATTGTTGTGATACTGTACATGACGTCCTCCACCCCCGAACGATTCCGCCGTTCCGGTTTTGGGGTGTGACAGGTTCGGTCTATTTCGGTTCCCTGAACAATCCGAACCGAGACCTGACCTTCGGCTCTTCCCTTCCCACCTTCGGTCCGGAATCTTGACCTTCGGTCCCTTCTAATGAGCCGCCTGCGAGACTTCTCGGTTCCCATGCAACCGAACCCTACTCTCGGTTCCTCTTCTACCTTCGGTTCTAAGGGCTAGGACCGAACCTCCGACCCTGAATTTCGGAAATTGGCAGTTTTTGCCCGGTTTTCAATATTTTTAGCGTTTTGAGCCCGTTTTTCGAGATTTTAACACGGGATTTTCACCCAAACTCGTATTTTAACATAATAAACCCTAAATAATCATATTTAATTATATTTTTATGAAAATCCTTACTTAGGAATAAAAATCTAATGGGTATGGCTTAGAGGTGGAGTGTTGACTTTGCTTTAGTGTATGACACAAGCAACCACCCCATGCCCACTCCATGAACCACCCTTGTCCTCCCACCATACCTGGTCATCTCATTGTCCTTTCACACTATTTCACCAGCCCATAATCAGATCAAAGGGCTGGAAAAATCTTCACTTCACTTCCCTCAATATTCACTCTTTCTCAAGAAGGATCAAACCCATTTCTCTCTCACTTCCTCTCTCTAAAATTCGAGATTCAAAGGCTGGTCTTGGGTTTTTCCTCCACATTCGGTAAGTATCTTCCTCCTACACTTTGATATTCTACTATCCTTCATCCAAATCATAGATTTCTTACACAAATATCGTCATATTTGTTGTTCGATCTTCAAATCTTCAAGCATCTCCCAAGTGTTCTTGAGTTGAACACTTCTTTTCTCCATCATCCATCTACTGAAACCACTCAAGGTGAGTTCATACCCCTACATTTTCATGTTTTCTTCAAGTTTTAGGGGGGGGGATACAAGGTAAAACACAAAAAACTTAACTATACTCAAACAACAGCTTTCATCAGAAAAGTTGAGTCTTATTCACGGACTTGTTTGACCATCTTAAACTTAATATCTTTCAAAACTGTTTAATATGCAAATAGTTCAGGTTCATACCTTTAAAATGACTACTTGCACATCTCCATACGAGTTTTCTACGATTTATGGTGATTTTTACAAAACTGCCTATCATTTCAGAAACGAATTCGGACCAGTCTGTGAATATGAACATTTTAACGCAAGTTAAAGACTTCTAAAAATCATAATAAAAATTATGAATAAATTAGACACATTTTGTGAACTCTCAAAATTTACGGAATCAGTTTTCGACTTCGTATGATTTTTATATGATTTTTCTAAAACAGTGTAGAAAGGTAAAAATCTAGATAACAGCTTATAACTTTCATCACACTTTGTAACTTGTTGAGCAAAGTGTTAATTTTTGAAGATTTCATATTTTACATGTGTTTCTTGTTGTGGTATAATTATATAACAGAAAATACTCACTGAATTGTAAGAATCCTCCATCATTACCATTAGTACAAAACAAGGCATGATAAACATAGTTATATTTTGCTATACATTCGACTTACATAGAAAATGGTCCTTATACACCACAAACAAACATACTAAACTATAATAGGTATAGTTAGGTTGCATATACATTACAAACATTTTGATAAACTATAATAGGTATAGTTTATGTTCATTTACATTACGAACTCATTACAAAAGGTTTTCATACAAAAAGGGGTACAAATACAAAGTATCGGGTTTTCTTACAAAAAGGGGTACAAATACAAAGTACTGGATTCATAGAAAAAGGGGTACAAATACAAAGTACCGGGTTTATACAAAAGGGGATACAAATACAAAGTACCAGGTTTTTATACAAAAGGGGTACAAATACAAAGTACCGGTTTCATACAAAAAGGGGTACAACTACAAAGTACCGGGTTCATACAAAAAGGGGTACAACTACAAAGTACCGGGTTTATACAAAAAGGGGTACAAATACAAAGTACCAGGTTCACACAAAAATGGTTTTTATGATATTAAAACTACATTTCATCTAGAATTGTTAGACTTCAGCTATAATTTCTAAGTGTATATGCTAGAGTTATATAATAATCTAGTCACAATCGACTTAGAATTGGTGGGTCCGCCTTATCTCCTGTTCCTTGTTTGGTTGTGGACCTAGGGCAGACCCATTATATTCAACGGTTTATTTAACTTAATTTTTATATAACTTATATACGCTGGGCGATTATAGAAGGAATCTATGGGTCCTTCTAGGGTACATTATCGCATAACATAGAAGCATTCTTTTCACACTTAACTAAGAAAATGTTGGATTTTCTGGAAATCATACTCTATCGCTTTTAGAAGAAAAACGATTTCTTCCTCAAACAAAACTCTTATGAACTCACCAACTTAATTGTTGACACTTTTCAAAACTACTTGTATTCTCAGGAAATCAGTGAAACAGGAAAACATCAGCACTTTGAGGATGAGACGTTAAATCGTCAAACAGTTTATTTTGTCATCATAATGTAATTGATTTTGAAACATGTAAACATATACTATGGTGTAACCTTTTCAATTATATTTATGATGGTTGTATTTACTTTGAGCACTATTATACTCGTTGTTGTGATACTTTACATGAAGTCCTCCACCCCCGGACGTTTCCGCCATCCTTGGTTTGGGGGTGTGACAGAATTGACACCACCATCACCATCTGTTTGCAGAAATAGCAATGTACTTCCATTTATTATTATGATGTAATCAAAATAGCATCATTACACCAGACAACAAATTATGATAAAGGCAATAAATTATAATGTACTTCCATTTATTATTTTGTCATATGGTTGACCAAATCCAGCCAGTCAACAAAAATGCAAGACAATTTCCCTTCCATAGGCAATGCATTCTTCCTCTGGTTTTGTATGTGTCTATCAAGCATTATCATAGGCAAGAATTTCCATACTATCAACATTATGCAGGAATGGTCAAGTTTACTCTCCACCGTACCAGAAGTATATTTGTTATTTTCTAATGTATTTTTTCAGTTAGGTTGCTTTCTGAAAGGGTTTATCATATAAGAGAAGAAATCAATCCGATATTCAAGGTTAAACACACAAAAATACCAGGATTTTCTTTGTTCTTACCTAGATATTGGCAGATAAGGTAAGTAGTCCATAATTAGTCATAAGGGATTCAAAAGGTAATTTTAGTGAAATTAATAAATATATTAAAAACAAATTAAAAAAGCAAATTTAACATGTCTATAATTAGTAAATCGATCATCTCTCATAGCAAAACGAAATTCAATAACTTCACCAATAGATTTGAAGAAATTAACCCTACAGTGCTTATTAATTGTCATGAACTTGATTATGCACAATGAAATTTCAAGATATAAGGATAAGAAGCACATACATATCAGCTTCTTGAGTTAGTTCTATACCAGAGTTTAATTGAAAATCATGTAATAAGTTGCGACGAATTAGTCAATCTGCATCACAAAACGTACAAGCATTATTGCATCCATTAAAACCATAACAATTCAACCAATATTATTGATCTCTAATGATGGGACCCGCTAATCCGTTTGAGATAAAAAAAACGATATTTCTACAGCAAATTGAAAATTGAAACTTCAAAATTTCATATTAGATGAAAAATCAATTAGATTTTGAACTTACATAAACATGGCTGGCGACGTTTTCTCTGTTAAGACCTAGAACGTTTATAAGCTACAAGATCTTCTTCGGTCTTCAATTTTCACAAACCTAATTAATTTCATCCAACAACATTATGCAGGAATGGTCAGGTTTACGGTCCCTAAAAAGTAAATTTTAAACATTTGCAGTCCCTAAAAAGTATTTTTGCTGTGCTCTTAGTCCCATTTTATTTTTATCATCAACAACACCCTGTAGAGACATTTTGATCTATTCCGTCCAATTCTTCAACCAGGGCAAGGAACCTAGAAGCCAAAAAACAAATGAACTTTTTTTCATTTTTTTCGTTTTACTTTGTTCTTACAATTAGTTTATTAATATTAGAATGTTTTGGCTGAATACGATTTTAAACTTGGGTTCAAGTCCTTCAACATGGTGATGAGTTGATGAAGAAGATAGGGGCAAAATGGTCGTTTATATGATTTATCATGTCTAACATATTAGTTATAATGATAGAAAACATGATGAAACTTTGTATATTACCATGGATTCTTCAAGTTTCTGAAAAAATGCTTCTAAAGAGTTCATGTAAAAGCTTTAAAAGAAATATGGCAAGTATCACCATTGCATTTTTCAAAGTATTTGCAAAAAAGAATTGATAATGGAAGCTTACATCAGCAAGACCATCTGACAGAGGTGGAATGAATTTAAATGCAGTTAGACGATTGTCCAACTTAAACCGTTGTTTAGTCGCAACAACAGATGCTTGTGATTGTCATTGTTGATAATGGAGGTTTTATTTGTAATTTTGTGGCTGATCTCCATAGTTTTCTGATTTTTGAGCTTTTGGATTCCATATGAACTAATTTCGGATGAACCCTAACACACTGCAAAAAAAAAAAAAAAAATTGAATCTTGATGCAAATAAAGAAGTATGTGGCAATCCCATTGATAATATGAAAAGCAAAGAAGCCAATCAAGCGCAATACTTATAGATGTATTGTGACTAAGCCATATTCTGGGCAGTAAGGCCTTAATTCAATCCAAATGAATGACAACTGGTTGTCAGAAAGTTATTTTGTAAATATACAGACGAATCATATACAACTACAATTAAGGCTTTAATAATAGATATGGAGACGGAACAGAGAAGACTTACTTGGTAATTCAGAAACATGCATTCTTATGTGAAGTTCTTGTGTTTCATCATACACCTGAATATCCATTAGATCCCCGGAATCATAGAAAGCATCCGCTTCCACCTCTTCTGATATCTAAACTTGCATAATCTCTACAACACCAATTTCTTTTACAAGTCGCTTCATATCCACCAATTGTTAGAATCGATCCTGCCAAACTTCCTTTCTGCACATAGGTAGTGGAATTACACAACAAAGATGGTTGAGACTTGGTAACTAAAGAAATCGTCAAATGAGGAGAGAGAGAGAGAGAGAGAGAGAGAGAGTAACATTGAAGAAGAAGAAGTTATACTTTAGGGTTGAAATTTGAAAACCAAATCAATTTTATGGGATTACATCCCTGATTTCTGGAAATTGGAGGCCGATTTATAGCATAGAAGTTGGAAACTCTTAATTGTTTTCGACGCCAGAGCGAGAATGAAGGCAAATAGGGGTATTAAGAGGTAGAAATGGTGTTTTTGGAACTTCACATAGAAACTTTGAGCGGGAAATTCACTGGGGAGGGGCTCAGAAAATGCCACCTGGCATAAAGGTACTGTTTTATTAGAATAGGATATATATATATATATATATATATATATATATATATATATATATATATATATATATATATATATATATATATATATATATATATATAAAAGCCTTAAACCCTTCCAACCTATAGCCCATTTAGTAGGAGATGTGAAAAACGTAGCTATTTACGTCAAACTATTTAATTTTTGCTAATATTTGTAAAATTTTATGAGATAAGACTAAATTTGTTTTTTTTTAATACAAATATATATAAGCCTTTACAAAAAATTATTATAGTTTAAAATTAAAATAAGTATAACAATAAAAACATCTCCAAAAATTATTATATATAAGCCTTTACAAAACGGTATCTGAATTATAAATGGTCCGTCCAACCTATTTCGTAATAAGTTGGCCCATTTGGTAGGAGATGTTGCAAAAAAACATGGTTATTTAGGTCAAACTATTTAATTTTTGCTAATATTTGTTAAATCTTATAACTTATAAGATACGTCTAAATTTGTTATATATATATATATATATATATATATATATATATATATATATATATATATATATATATATATATATATATATATATATATATATATATAGTTAGATTCACGTGAGACGACCTAATTTTATGAGACCGTGGGGCGCAATCCTAGCCACTCATTTTGTAGATAAAAAAAAAACATTTTTAAAATGCAAAATAATTGAAAATTTTCGAAATTTTTTTTTCAAAAATTAATTTCTTCATTTATATTTTTCAAAAAAAAAAAAAACCAAAAAAACTATAAATAAATAAAAAAAATACAATTTTTTTACATATTCTAATTGAATATTAGAATATTTTACATATCTGAAAAATCTATTAAAATATTCTAACATTCTAAAACTCACATTAGAATATTTACAGTGTAATATTCTATTAGAATATTTCACGTATTTTAAAAAAAAAAACGGTAATTTCTTTTTTTTTTTTAATTTTTTTTATGTAAAAAAAAGTGAAGAAAATAATAATTAGAAAAAGAATTTTTGGATTTTTCCTTTATTTTGCATTTTAAAATTATTTTTTGATTGGGTCTTACGGTCTCACAAAATTAATATGGTTTCAAATGAACCTGAACATATATATATATATATATATATATATATATATATATATATATATATATATATATATATATATAAACCTTTACAAGAAATTATTATAGTTTAAAATTAAAAGAAGTATAACAATTAAAAATACTACGAAAGATTTAAAACCCAAGTGTGTGATTTATAAATGGTGTTTGTGAGCTTAATTAGTTGAGCGTTCAACTTCCATATGAGACAATAAGACAATAGTAAAATTTAAAAGTAGATTAAAAAGTATATGTATTTCTGTCCTTAAGAATGTTATTAAAAAATTGGATATATACACTAAAGTCCCAATATTTTCATCGATTTGACAAAAAAGTCCTAAACTTTATTTTTTTTACAGGAAAGTCCAAATTACGGGTAATTTTTGACACCTTTATCCTTTTTTCCCGGTTAGCCGGTAATTAGGACTTTTTTGTCAAAAAAATAAGTTTAGGACTTTCTTGTCAAATCATCAATTAGGACTTTACTGTCAAAAAAATAAAGTTTAGGACTTTCTTGTCAAATCTTTGAAAATATTGGGACTTTAGTGTATATATCATTTTTTTGTTAGAAATTTAATGGTATGATACTCTTTAAACGTAAGAGTTCTTGAAACATTTTCTAGTCAGCTAGATTCTATTGAAATCATTAACGTTTGCTTCTTGTTAAATAGTTTTTTAAATATCAACAAACCGACATTGAAAAAAAATGGAGATAATAAAGAAAGAAAGAAATAATCAGGGTTGTGTTGGCGTTTTGAAGTCCCAAAAATGGAGAAATAAGAAACCGAAAAAAGCGAAATTGTCATTTTTTCCCTTCTCAACATTCACACCCTTTTGACTAGGCATGTGTTGTTTGTGTTTGTATAATCTGTTCCGAGTTTTTAGTTCAAGATTTGGCGGCGAATCAAAAAGAAACTTTTACAATGGTGAAAAGACTTGTAAAACCTTCTTCTTACTTCGCCGCCAAATCTTGAACTAAAAAGTGGGGATAGATTATACAAACACAAACAACACATACCTAGTCAAAAGGGTGTGAATGTAGAGAAGGGAAAGAATGACAATTTCGTTTTTTTCGGTTTCTTGTTTCTCCATTTTTGGGACTGCAAAAAGCCAACACAACCCTGGTTCTTTCTTTCTTTCTTGATTATCTTCATTTTTTTCAATGTCAGTTTGTTGAGATTAAAAACACGATTTAACAAGAAGCAAACATTAATGATTTCAATAGGATCTACCTAACTAGAAATGTTTCAATAACTCTTATACTTAAAGAGTATCATACCATTAAATTTCTAACAAAAAAATGATATATACACTAAAGTCCCAATATTTTCAACGATTTGACAAGAAAGACCTAAACTTTATTTTTTTGACAGTAAAGTCCTAATTGACGATTTGACAAGAAAGTCCTAAACTTTATTTTTTTGACAAAAAAAGTCCTAATTACCGGCTAACCGGGAAAAAAGGGTAAAAGTGTCAAAAATTGCCGGTAGTTTGGACTTTACTGTCAAAAAATTAAAGTTTAGGACTTTCTTGTCATATCGATGAAAATATTGGGACTTTAGTGTATATATCCCTTAAAAAAACCCGATTAGAAAACTGAAAATAATTTATTTAACATTGAAAATAAATTATAATATCACATAATGCGAAAAAAAAGAACGATCATTTGTCATGCCCTACATTCGACAAGCCCTTAATAAACAAAGTCATGTTGAATTTCGATAAAGTTACGAGGGAGTAATGGTACGCGTCAAGATGAAGTTGGACAAGGGTCCATTTGTCACCCCAAAATTAAATAAAATCGAATAAAATTTTGGATGATAACAAAACAAGTTAAACACTTCAGACAAATATCAAACCAAACTTCGATGAATTTGCGGAAATAAAACTTCTGAAAATGTAAATCAAGTGAACACAATATTTAACGTGGTTCGGTCAAGGTGACCTACATCCATGGGCAAACGAGAGAGAGAAGATTTGATTAACTTCCAAGAACAATTACAATCACACACAAAGGTTACACCTTACTTGAGTTCTCAAAACAAAGGAATCTTTCTTGCTTACTATCTACTCTAAAGGAGTGCTCTCAACCTCACAATGATTACTCTCTTGAAATTTATGCACATTTCAATGATAGGGATATTAGCCTATTTATTCTTGAAAGATCAGACCTAAAACCCTAATTGGCCGAACCCATTTGCCCATAGGCCCATGAAAGGTGTCAACCAATCACAATCCTCCATGAAACATCTTCTAGAACATTCATCCTTGTATGAGCATCAGCAACACACATGATGAAGCATCATGATCCATAATTGCATATCAAGATGCAAGAGTGGCACATCAAGATCACCATGACATATCAACCATCATGGTGACACATCAAGCAATAACCCTTGAGCATCTACAACTTCTGAGCTTCCTTGAACAATCTTGAGCTTTATAGGGGACTTCATAGCATACGACTCATCAAGGAACATAAGTGGCACATCTACCTTTAAAGTGGCGATTCTTCCTCTAGAATGGCATATCTAGACAATAAGTGACGCTTCCACATTATAGATGTCGCTTATTCATCCATAATGACGCTTCCACCTCATGAATGATATATCTTGTCACTTGGTGGCATATCTTGTCACTTTGTGGAATATCCTGTCACTTTGTCATATTGTAACGCCCGCAGATTCAGGCTAGTCAATTTAGAAACAATAAACGTCAAAAATAAAATTTTGATAGAAGATTATTTAGAGTAAATAATCTTAACCAAATTATAGTATATGTCACAAGGGTTCTGTACATATAAAGAACGCCGAATCCGAGTTATAACGAAGAAGTTATGACTTGTCGAAGTTTTACGGCAAAACCGGCACGACACCGGGAATCGTAAAAAGTGAATTTTTGATAAATTACTTTTTAGCCTTAGGGATCTAAACGAAAGTCGTAGTATATGTTAAACCGAGAACGTAAAAAAAAAGGTCCAAATCTGACTTCGTATGAGGAAGTTATGATTTTTCTAAGATTTAGCATACAAGTGCACAACCCGTAATTCGAATTTTAGATCGATCGATTTTTAGCCGACACAACCTAAATGAGAATTGAAAATCTCATTAATATGAGTTCAACGATAAAAAGACAGTCGAAAATGGAGTCCCTGTGTAGAAGTTAAGAATTTTACACGGTTGTTAAACAATGTAATCTTCTCATACTGTTAAATTTAAAATCAGTAGAGAATTAGCCGATGGGGTCAAAAGGAAAGTTTTAGAGTACGTCGCCACCTACGCGTGGATATAAAGAACGTAGAAAACGGAGCTCGTATGCGAAAGTTACGGAATTTAGAAGACGTAAGGGTGTTGCTGCGAAGGGGGTGACGTGGCTTAATCTGGACCATTGGTTCCTCCCCACGCCTTGCCACCAGATGGTGACACTTGGCACTCATCTCAACAAGTTGGAGGCTCAAACTCACCGATTTGGGCCATTTTTCATCCTATAAATACCATGCGAAGCTCACCCTTTTTCCTCACACCATAACCCTTCTTTTTCTCTCTCTCTCTCTAACTTCTCTCCAAACCTCTCCCAAAGCCCTAGTAACTCCTAATTGCTAGAGGAAAGCCCCAGAGCGTCAGAAGGATCCGAAAAGAAGAGCTTTTCGGCTCGGAAGTTCTACCCTCGCAGAGCCTGCTTCCTTGCCAAACCTCCAGGTAAGTGAGTTATGCTTACCATACTTCAAGTATAGCTTATGTTTAAGTTCAATATCGTTATTATGAACTTATAAACAATAAATATATTATAAAATTTAATATACAAAGTGTTATTATAATATCTTTTAACTACTCGTGGTACGGGGAATCTGATTAGAAGGGCCGCATAGGGTTGTTGGATTTCAGAAGTGCTATAATGCCAAAATGGTCCTGCCCTTCGGTGTTTCATGTCTGGCCCCTGTTTATACATAGTGGTTGAAAAGTATTGTTTAACACTTATAAAACAATATCCCTCGTAAATAGTCGCAATAAATATTAAACTAAAATCTAGCAGTAATGATACTAGGTTTCGTCGAAGGAAAATAGAATTGTTAGAAGCGAAGCGCTGCCCGAGTTTGGAATCATCACTTTAACAAGTGAGTGCATAGTTACTTTCATCTTACACATAGATATGAAGTATTTAATATAATTTATATGCTATGTGTGCATATTATATGTGTTCTTGATATCTATTTTGGATGAACAAAATATACATGTTTTATTCGATTTAAACTGTATAGTATTTTATACCTATAATTATGATGGGTAAAGATGGGTAGATTAAAGATAAGATGAGATGATAGATGAAAGATGAGATGAATGATGAGAGATGAAAGATAATATAGATGATGAGAGGTGAAAGATAATGAGAAGCGATGACCCAAGAGATGGCACATTCATCTAGCAGAGTATAGATGACAACCACGGACTATTCTAGACAGTCTAGTGGAACACTAGCATGCTCGCAACATGTAGGCGTTGTGAACGATGTGTTCACCAGATGTACTCTAAAAACCCTGGTAGCTATGGACTTAGTGCCTCATAAACGAATATTGGCAGCTTTGGACTTAGTGCCTTACAAATGAACGTTGGTAGCTATGGATTTAGTACCTTATAGATGAACAATGACAGCAATGGACTTAGTGCCTAACAGATAACATCGGCAGCTATGGACTTAGTGCCTGTTAGATGAACCTTGGAAGCGATGGACTTCGTGTCTATTCCTTAGGACAATCCTTAGGAATGAATGAATGAAAGAATATATGATTCTTAGGGTAGATCCTTAAGAATAAAGAAGATAATGGGGATAGGTAATTAGGTTAATTGTTTGATGATAAAATATGAAATCCCCATTTTCACGGCCAGAAAAGACCGAATTTGTTTATGCTTTGTTTAAAAATCAGAGTAATATTTTAAATAAAAGAGTTGTGGAATTTGTTCCCAAAACAAAATATGATAAAGATTTATCAAAGCATTTCTGTAGAAATGTATTTCATTAAAAGACTCGGGATGTCATGTTCGATACAGATCAAAACCATAAATAGTACCACATAAGCCTTACTACATTATTTCGTATTTACAGGCCTATAATCCCTTATCTCTCATCCAAACATCTATGCTCATGCGCCACTACCTGTAATACAAGAAACTGAGTGGGTCAGGCTTGGGGCCTGGTGAGCACATAGGGTTTTCAACCCACAATAAATAAGTTTATTAACTTTATCAAACCAAACAAACCCGATTACCCATTCCTGTTATCCTCAATTTACGTCCCTAAAACATCTAACACGAGGGACCTAGTCTAAGGACTTTCATCGGGGTGACAACACATGCTTCGGGGGTTCCTCAGCAATTCATGTCAAACAAGGCAACCATGTGGGGGATGGAGTACTGCTGGTGAGCACATAGTTCAAATAAACACCTACAGGTTGCGAGCCTGCTAGCGTTCCATTGGACTGTCTAGAATAGTCTGTGGTCGTCATCTATACTCCGCTAGATGACTGGATCATCAATAACATCTATAACGAGGCCTCTCATTATTTTCTTTTTTCACACAACAACTATTACATCTACAAATGTTTTACCCAACACATTTTGTAGATATAAAATACATATACAGTTTAAATCATTTAAAACATGTATAAAAATATTTCATCCAGCATAGACAACAAGTATTCAGACAATATGCACACATAGCACGTAATTTATATAAAATACTTCATATCTATGTGTAAGATGAAATGGACTATGCACTCACTTGAAAAGGTGGTGACTCGGTAGTCGGACAACACTTCGTTATCTCAAAACAATTTCCCTCGGACAAAACCTAGTATCATAACCACTAGGGTTTAGTCTAGCCTTAACCGCGACTAATTAATAGTCTAGCTATTATTACTATTATATAAGCATTTAAATAATATTTTCCAACCACTATGTACAGACAGGGGCCAGACATAAAACACCGGAGGGCAGAACCATTTTGGCATATAGCACTTCTGAAATCCAACAACCCTATGCAGCCCTTTAAACTAGATTCCCCGTACCACGAGTAGTTAAAAAGATATTATAACGACACTTATATAACCCATAATAATAGCTCAAATAATTATTATAAGTTCCTAATAAAAGCTATATTAAAAATAGCGTAGGCGTAGCTCATTTACAACTGGTTTTATAGAAAACCGAACTTCGCTTGGAGCAGCGTTTCCGAGCCGAAAGACCCTTTTACTCGGGGCTCCGGGAGCCTCGGGGCTTCCTTCGGGTGCTAGGGGGTTTACCTAGGCTTAGGGGAGGTTAGGGGGCTTAGAGAGAGAAAGTAGTGAGAGAGAGAGAGAAGAGATTTTGGTGTGATTTTTCCGAGCACCCTCGCACCCCTTTAATAGGGTTCAGCTCCTCGGAACGCGGGGCGTTCAGCAACACTACGCAGGGCGTAGTCTCGGATAAGGACGAGACGTGTGATCGCTTCGGTGGGGCGAAGTGGCTCGGTTTTAGACCGCGGAAGACAAGCATACGCGAGGCGTTCCGAACCTCGTACACGAGGCGTAGGGAGAATGCTGGGCGTCCGAAGACCTACGCTGGGCGTACCCCTCGCACAGCCTTTGTGATTTGCACTTCCGACTTCAAAAATTCGTATCTTTCGCACACGATCTCCATTTTCGACGTTCTTTATATCCATGCGTAGGCGGGAACGTACTCTACAACTTTCGTTTAGACTTCGTCGACTAATTTTGACTTTATTTTAAAAGTTATATTTTTAACAGGCCGGGACAGGGTTGGTCCGTTAAAAATTCATAACTTCTTCATCCGACGTCCGTTTTCATCTGTATTTTTATCATTACGCTACTATTAATGAGATCTTCGATTCTCGTTTAGGTTGTGTCGGCTAAAAACCGCTCGATCTAATATTCGAACTCAAGGCTGTGTACTGCCGATCCGAAACTTAGAAAAATCATAACTTCCTCATACGAAGTCAGATTTGGGCGTTCTTTTTATGGACACTCTCGGTTTAACATATTCTACGACTCTCGTTTAGATCACTAAGGCTAAAAGTCGCTCTATCGTAAATTCACTATTTACGCTTCCCGGTGCTGTGCCGGTTCCGTCGCGAAACTTCGACGAGTCATAACTTCTTCGTTATAACTCGGATTTCGGCGTTCTTTATATCCCCGGAATCCTTGTTTCGAACACTACAACTTTATGTAAAGATATCGGGCTTATCTCACACTTTAATTTTGATGCTTATTTTTATTCTTTATTAATTATATATTTATAAATAAGTATAAAGCACATAAATTCACATAATTTACATAATACTCAAGTAATTCATCTTTATTACTTCAAAAAGAGTTACAATAGTTGACCTAGACTATTACATCGCGTACTGATGCTTAGCCCTGAAACACGGGCGTTACAATCCTCTCCCCCTTAGTATGATTCCGTCCCACAATCATGCATCAGCAAACAGATGCGGATAGCGACTCATCATGTCACTCTCTGTTTCCCAGGTGAGATTCGGCCCATTTGTATGTTTCCATCGGACTAGCACCAAATCGACCATCTTGCGTCGTAACTTCTTAGTCTTACGGTCAACGATTGCCTCGGGCTCTTCGATTAGCCTCTTGTTCTCATCCATCCTTAACTCTGAGATTGGAATTATGTCGGGAACTTCTCCCGTGAACTTCCTCAAATAACACACATGGAAGGTGTTATGAATACCATCTAGTTCTTCGAGCAATTCGAGCTTGTAAGCTTGGTTCCCAATCGTCTGAAGAACTTTAAACGGTCCAATAAACCTTGGACTCAGCTTTCCTCATTTCCCGAATCTTATGAGTCCCTTCCATGGTGAGACTTTAAGTAAAACCGAATCCCCAAATTCGAAAGTCATCGGTTGTCTTTTCTTGTCAGCATAGCTCTTCTGACGATCCTGAGCTGCTAACATTCTTTCCTTAATCACCTTCAGCTTCTCAGCGGTCTCATGGACTATCTCCGGGCCCATAAACTGCTTTTCCCCGGCCTCAAGCCAACAAGACGGCGTACGAAACTTCTGTCCGTACAAAGCTTGATAGGGTGCCATGTTGATGCTCGAGTGGAAACTATTGTTGTAGGAAAATTCTACCAGAGATAAGTGCTCATCCCAGTTACCTTGGAACTCAAGGGTACATGCTCTCAGCATATCTTCCAGTGTTTGAATCATTCTTTCGCTCTGACCATCAGTTTGCGGATGGTAAGCTGTACTCAAACACAACTTCGTACCCAATTCCTCTTGTAGACTTCTCCAAAACCTTGATGTGAAACGACTATCACGATTGGATACAGTCGTTAGAGGAACACCGTGAAGTATTACTATCTCCTTCACGTAAGCATTCGCGAGCTTATCCATAGACCACCTCTCGTTAGCTGCTATGAAGTGTGCACTCTTGGTGAAACGATCCATGACCACCCAAATCATGTCGTGACCGTTCTTCGTCCTGGGCAGTTTAGTCACAAAATCCATGGTGATGTCTTCCCATTTACCCATGGGTATAGGTAAAGGTTCTAAACTCCCATACGGTTTCTGATGTTGTGCCTTAACTCTTGCACAAGTCACACACTCGGCCACATACTTTGCAACATCGAGCTTCATCGTCAGCCACCAGTAGTAGGGTTTTAGGTCCCTATACATTTTAGTGCTCCCGGGATGAATCGAGTACATGGTCTTGTGAGCTTCTTCCATCAGAAGATTTCTTATTCCTCCCGTCTTAGGTACTCAAATTCTATCTTGGAATACCTTCAGTCCTTGACTGTTTGTACCGAACTCCAACGTTTTGCCCAAACGTTCTTCCTTTCGGTCGTTCTTCTCCGAAGCTTCTTCTTGAGCTTTCTTGATACTTTCTACAATCATCGAGACAACTTCAATTCTCAACACTCTTGGCCTTTTCCTTTCAAGGTTTACTTTCCGACTGAGAGCATCAGTGACAACATTTGCTTTACCGGGGTGGTAAAGTATCTCACAGTCGTAGTCCTTGAATAACTCTAGCCAGCGTCGTTGTCTCATGTTTAATTCTTTCTGATTAAAGAGATATTGGAGACTCTTATGATTAGTGAAAAGTTTGCACTTCGTGCCATAGAGGTAATGCCTCCATATCTTTAGAGCAAAAACTACCGCTGCTAACTCCAAATCGTGAGTGGGGTAGTTCTTTTCATGCTCCTTCAATTGTCGAGACGTGTATGCTATCACCTTTTCTCTTTGGGTCAGAATACAACCCAACCCAACTCCCGATGCATCACTATACACCGCGAAGTCTTCAACTCCACCGGGTAGAGAAAGTATCGGTGCTTCACATAACTTATTCTTTAGCTTCTCGAATGCTCCTTCGTGCTTCTCACTCCATGAATATGTAGCTCCTTTGTGGGTCAAAACTGTCAGTGGAGCAGCTATCGAAGAAAAGCCTTGGATAAACCTTCGGTAATATTCAGCTAATCCCAGAAAGCTTCGAATCTCTGTGGGATTCTTCGGACGTTCCCACTTCATCACAACTTCGATTTTTGCTGGGTCAACCATTATTCCCTCCTGGTTAACCACATGACCCAAGAATTGGACTTCTCGGATCCAAAAATCACATTTGGAGAACTTTGCATACAGCTTCTCCTTCTTTAATACTTCTAGGACTTCTCGCAGATGCTTGCCATGCTCCTCCTGGCTCTTTGAGTAAATCAGAATGTCATCTATGAACACTATCACAGATTTATCGAGGAATGGTTTACAAACGATGTTCATCAAATCCATGAATGTTATTGGAGCATTGGTTAGTCCAGACGACATAACCAAGAACTCATAGTGTCCATATCTTGTTCTAAATGCAGTCTTCTCGATATCCTGCTCTCTCACCTTCAGCTGATTATATCCTGACCTAAGATCGATCTTTGAGAAATAGCTCAAACCTTGCAGCTGATCGAAAAGGTCATCAATCCTCGGCAAAGGGTACTTGTTCCTTACCGTTGCCTTGTTCAGCTCTCTGTAGTCTATACACATTCGCATGCTTCCGTCCTTCTTCTTTACGATGTAACACCCATAAAATTCAAGCCAATTTAAAACTTTTAAAACATTTCCAAAACCATTAACCATTACAAAACTTGTTTTCAAAATGTATCATATCAGCGTATCCCAGAAACAAAGTCATAAAAAGTGAGGAGCTGTACGATCACACCTTTGCCTTGCCGCGATCCCCTGATCTACCTGAAACAATAAACTGAAACTGTAAGCCCGAAAGCTTAGTGAGTTTCCCCCAAAATACTCATACCATAACAATACACATATAATCATAAACATCATACTATGGGTCCAGTTAACCATCGGGTTGGAATACCCCAGGCCCTCAACCATCCGGTTGGAATGCCAACATACTATGGGTCCAATCATCCTCGGGATGGAATAACCCAGGCCCACAACCAACAGGTTGGAATGCCCACATACTATGAGTCCAATCATCCTCAGGATGGAATACTCACGGCCCATAACCTACAGGTTGGAATGCCCAGGTCTATTGGCCTCCGTACAAAGCAGATAAACCTCAACTGCTAAACGAACATGTGCACATTTAACAGATAATCACATAACAGTCTATAGAAAAATACTTGATCTAACGGATCATACCACATATCACATGACACCATCCTATCTACCAGGATTCCGATATAATAGATCATACCACATATCATATAACATTATCCTACCCTCTAGGATACCGGTCTAACAGGTCATACCACATATCATATAATATTATCCTACCCTCTAGGATACCGATCTAACAGATCATACTAGCATAACATAACCATATAACAATCCAAAGGGTCGGCCTTGGTGCCTTAGACCCTTAAGTATAATGAGGATAACTCACCTCGCAAGTAGCTCGGAAGGTAGTGTCAAACTCCTCCAGATGTAGCTCCAACTCCAACACCGATATTCACCAATGTCCTTTGCTATCAATATTCAATTTACCAAAATACCCTCAGAAGTCAACTGGTCAACCTTTGGTCAAAGTCAAAGTCAACTGTCACGGTCAATAGTCCATGTTGACCTCAACTCATCGAGTACCCTTATCTACTCGCCGAGTTCCTTGCATAACTTGCCAACTCGCCGAGTCACTCGTCTGACACGCCGAGCCTAAGGCAATCTTCATCGGACTCGGCCAGTCATTCATACGAATCGCCGAGTCCCTTCAGTCCTTCATCCATACAGATGCTTTTTAAGCCATGCTAAAGCTCCATACTGCAGATCCAAGCTCCTAGGGCATGTTTAGCACTTAAAGTTGCAAACTTTACGTGCATGCAAGGTGCTAATGACTTAAATCAAGCTAAAGAAGAGGTTATAGGAAAAAGAGCTTCACCAACATGCTAAAGACTGAGACTTTATGATGATAAGAGCCAATATGAGCCTAGATCTGAAGTTGCAACTTCAGATCCTGGTTCATCACACGAAATGTAACACCAAATGCCCAAAATGGTCCCAAAACTCAAATATAAAAGGGATCTAGCTAGAAGAAGCTCAAGGTGATGACTTGATACCTTCAAACGATGATAAACTGAGGTAGACTCAGTTCCCCAACTGTTCCTTACTCAAAGCTTCTTGATCTTCAAGCATTTCCTCACCAAGATCCACCTTTCAAGCTTAAACACACAAGTATGGAGAGAAAATGGAGATTTAGGGTTTCTGGACTCACAGGGGCTGTAAGGGAAGGCTAAAGGGGCAAATAATCCTTTAAATAGGGTGCAAAACCCCGGGGATTAAGGTTTCACCCTCCAGCTCCAACTCGTCGAGTCACTCTTCTGACTCGACGATTTGGTCACTTAAATACGTGGCCCAATCGCGCTCCTACTCGACGAGTCAGGGCATCCACTCGTCGAGTAGACCTTGAAACTTGAAATTTGAAGTCATATTATCAATACCTGAGAATCGGGGCGTTATAATTCTCCCCGACTTGAACTAGACTTTGCCCTCGAAGTCTGCTACGGTGAACAACTATGGATAGTGCTCTCGCATCTCAGCCTCCAACTCCCATGTCCATTCGGATCCCCTTTGATGCTCCCATCGTACCTTCACCAAAGGTATCTCCTTGTTCCGTAGAATCTTCACCTTCCTCTCTATTATGGCCACGGGCCTCTCAACATAGTTCAGACACTCATTGACCTAAATGTCATCCAAGGACACCACTGCCTCCTGGTCCATAACACACTTTCGCAATTGCGAAACGTGGAAAGTGCTGTGAATCTGACTAAGCTCATCTGGAAGCTCTAGCCTGCATGCCACCTTGCCAATCCTGGCAACAATCCTGAACGGCCCAATATATCGGGGACCCAATTTTCCCCTCTTCCTGAAGCGGATCACACCCTTCCAGGGCGAGACCTTCAGGAGTACCATATCACCGACTTGAAACTCTAACTCGGATCGGCGCCGGTCGGCATAACTCTTCTGCCGACTCTGAGCGGTCTGCAACCGTTGCCTAATCTGTTGAATCTTCTCGGTAGTCTGCAAGACTACCTCCGTCCGACCCATCACCTTGTGTCCGACCTCACCCCAACAAACCGGGGTGAGACATCTTCGCCCATACAACAGCTCGAAAGGCGGAGCGCCAATGCTGGAATGATAGCTGCTGTTGTAGGCGAACTCTGCAAGGGGGTAGGTGGGAATCCCAGCTCCCACCAAAGTCAATAAGACACGCCCTCAACATGTTCTCAAGGGTCTGAAGGGTCCGCTCACTCTGACCGTCGGTCTGTGAGTGAAATGTTATGCTAAAATGCAACCGCGTGCCCAGTTCCTCGTGGAACTTCTGCCAGAAGCGGTAGGTAAATCTAACATCTCGATCGGAGACAATGGAGACTGGGACTCCGTGGAGAGCAACAATCTTGCAGATATACACGTCGACCAACTTCTCGGCCGATGAACTCTCCCGAATGGCCAAGAATTGGGCACTCTTGGTCAATCGATCCACGATGACCCATATAGCATCAAACCCCTTTGTCGTCCTCGACAACTTGGTAAAAAAATCCATCGTGATCTATTCCCATTTCCACATGGGAATCTCCAGGGGCTACAACTTGCCATGCGACCTTTGATGCTCGGCCTTGACCATCCTACAGGTCATGCACAAGCGATTTCTCGCTTCATACATGGCCACCAGTAAGTCAAACTCAGGTCTCTATACATCTTGGTGGCCCCCTGGTGAATAGAAAAATGAGACTTGTGAGCCTCCTCCATGACTATCTGTCTGACCCCACCAGACAACGGAATCCAAACCCGACCGTATCGGGTCAATAATCCCCGACTATCCTGCACAAACCGGGTGTTCTCACCCTTGATCCTCTCCAGCTTCCAATTCTCCGGTCGCATGCCCTCAACCTGGGCGTCTCTGATCAGACTCACAAGCGGAGAATCCACCGCTATCCTCATACATATAATAATCGGCTCATAAGCACAAATACTCATACCTGGCCCAATCCGCCTCGGGCTGGAATACCAGGCATGCCTACGACGGTTCCAGTCATCCCTAGGATGGAATACCCTCGTATCACGCACATGTTTGGTCCAGTCAACCCTCGGGTTGGAATACCAAACACGTCAGTTCCACTCAATCGTAGGGTTCGGTCATCCTCACGATGGAATACCTAGATTGGAATACCAATTTATACATAACTTGGGTCTAACCCATGACTTGAAATCCAAGGAACTATCCTTGCATCTCATCCAAAATCCTCTGATTCGTCACAACCGAGTAACACTCATCTGAAATACCGAGTTCCGGCCCGGTCGCAGAGCTAAAGGATTCCCACATAGTTGCCTCACATGACTTCCGAACAAAATCCTTCCCTGGAACTAGTTGGTACCAGTTATCATGCCTCTGCGACTCTAACAACCTCCTGATCCAACTGATTGGATCCATGCGTCAAAAACCGAGTAATACTCATCTGAAATATCGAGTTCCAGCCCGGTCACAGAGCTAAAGGATTCCCACATAGTTGCCTCACACGACTTCCGAACAAAATCCTTCCCTGGAACTAGTTGGCACCAGTTATCATGCCTCCGCGACTCTAACAACCTCCTGATCCAACTGATCGGATCCATGCGTCAAATCCTGACGTCACCAAATCCAAGGCTAAAACTGATTGCTACCTGACCAACGGTAGACTTACATCACAAAAGACCTTAAGAAATTCCTTGCTTCCTTGATCTATTAACTGTAGTGGCATTCCTACAGTCTTATCGTTGGCTTAACCAAGTCTAATCCCTCTGGGGAAACCCATAACCAATTCGTGGATTTCCATATCCTCACTGCTACACCCGAACTGGTGGGTACTATTGTTCCTTCCGCGTCCTAGCAACGCGCTCATACTATCTACCAACCTAGCGAATGCTGCGGCTACACCCACAGACTTACATCACTCTAGCACTATTTGCTAACCTTGTGAATGCTACGGCTACACCCGCAGACTTATAACACTTCTCACACTATCTGCTGCGAGTGAATGTTACGGCTACCCCCGCAGTCTGACAGCACTTCCATACTAACTGATCGCTAGTGAATGCTACGACTACCCCCCGCAGTCTTACAACGCTTCCCATACCGGTCGAACACGTGCTCGACCTAACACACAACTGAACTTAATTCATGGCTAGAATCCCATTCTGTTTTTCCACAAGTTCTGCTATCAAGCGCCGAGAAGACGCGATTCACATACTGGGGAGCTTTACCGAATTCCCAACTCACACAACACTCAAACCAAGCAGCCACTTGGGTTGTCTTCTTTCCTGAAAACGATGCGAAACTTATCCCATTTTCAAAACCGATCCTGCTTCTGCATTCCGGTTCGATTCTCCCCCACTTAGATTCAAGTAAGTCTTCACAATACATGGAAATTTGAGAATTCCCAATCCTTCTTACTTCCAACGATCGATCTGATGACAATCAGACCTTACCAACTAGTACTCCTTACTAGCCGCCCCAAATGATCACACGCTTCTAATAACTAGATGAACACTTCCTGAATCCTAGTGAAACCGACAGTCCCTAATGCTTGGATGACCCCACGTTCAAGTCCTGGAGACCAAAAGGTAGATGCTGCAACTAATACCTCGTCGACGAGTTACTTCCCTTGGCGCTTTAGTCCGTCAACCTCTAACTGTTGCTAAAACCACTGAATCCTGTCAAAGCTGAATAACAATCCTGTGGAACCCTGTCCGCAGACCTCCCACATAATATCCTTCTTCCTAAGATGCTCCAAACAAGTTTCCCGCTCTCGAGCTCTAGAATCATTCTCTTCAGGGTTCGCACCCTGACTCACTTACCAGCTTAAACATCCACAGTTGAACTGCAGCAACTGAAGCAACCTCTGCTCTAAACCGGGCTACAAACCACTCCCAAAACAGAGTCTACAATCCCAAAAGTGCAATAGGCCGCACAATCAATCCTTACCGCCTAATACAAGAGATCCAAGGTAAACCGAACCTCACAAAATACTTATGCCACATCGACCCACCTGCGCTCACCGGCGCTGAAATAATATCGCCAATCCCTGCAACCAACTGACCCGAGCTGGAATACAGCCTGATCCTGGGATCACAAGCCTGCTCACTCCTTCGAACTCGAAAAACTGAAAGGGCACAACCCTTGCCATAGATGATAAAATTCTAATCAATCACTCTACCTCCCCTCTTCTAATGAATCCCTGAACTCTAATCACCTACAATCCTTTGATAATAAATTTCTCCTCACACCTCCAATGGCCTAACAACACATGAAACTTCGTAACACATAGATCAGACAGAACAGGCAACTAACCCGAAATTACTGCTTATCCATATTCAACAATATTCCAAGACAAAAATAAATACCGATCTCGGACGATTTGACCACAATATTATTACAGAATGAGGTTTTCCAATTACATACCAGAGACTTCTTGCGGATCGACCTTGACCTCCTGAGGAACGATGACCGCTGGAATTTGAATTCCTTCCGTCCTCAACGCAGGACAGCTGGACCTGAAATGACCTGGCTGGTGACAGTGAAAGCATATCTGATCCTTTTTGCAATCCCGTTGCACATGCCCTCTCTCGCCGCACTTGTAGCACCTGAATTTTTTACAAGCAAATCCGTGGGTTCCCCCACACTTGCCACACACCTCCTGACCCTCCTGACTTCCAGTACTTAGGTTAGCTGTCTCCAACTCTTCATCCTCTGTAGAAAAGTCCCTCCTCCTATTTCTTACTTGTGACCCCACCACCAGCACTCCCCCAGTAGTCATCCCGATAGCAACTTCTCTCACAGATTGCAACGCTGCAACTTGCTCCTCGAACTTGGCGATCACCCTGGCGGTGACCCGGTCCACGACACCGAACAATTCTTCTCGCAAAATCTGAGAAACCTACCCATCCACCAACTGCCACACGACCCTCCATTGGTGCCAGTTAACTATTGCATGAATACAATCACATACCACACAGCTTAAACAATCTTAGACTAAAAGATTTAATCCCATAACAGTTGGACTCAGACAAGAGCTGCACAGCAGGACCAAATCCCTTACCCTAAGACCATTTAACCCATGTAGCATGTGACTTAGAGTATTCACCCAATAGTTAGTTCACACGCGAAAGAGTCACAAACAATCAATTGAGGTACTCTACATAAGATAAGGCATCAAAGATAAGGAAATTCTATCATACGATTCCTGAGGATCCCTATCTTATTAGTAGCATGGTGTTCTAACATATCACATAATATCAAATAACTTGTATGGTATTTTGGGGTCTACTTACTGGCTCCGACTGATCATACATTTCGCATCCTCTTTTACTTATTTTGAAAACCATTTAAAAATCATTTTGAAAATCTTTCCTTGATTTGAGACTGGATTCACACGAGTGTTCATCCAATTCACTCAAACCAAGGCTCTGATACCAACTTGTAACACCCATAAAATTCAAGCCAATTTAAGACTTTTAAAACATTTCCAAAACCATTAACCATTACAAAACTTGTTTTCAAAATGTATCATATCAGAGTATCCCATAAACAAAGTCATAAAAAGTGAGGAGCTGTACGATCACGCCTTTGCCTTGCCGTGATCCCCTGATCTACCTGAAACAATAAACTGAAACTGTAAGTGTAACACCCCAAATGTCAATTGTTCAATGAAGGGCCAAAAGTGTAAATTTAGGAAAGGGACTCGACGAGTAGATCCGTTTACTCGCCGAGTCGGAACGGGATTCTGTCGCGGTTTAAATGGCCAACTCGCCGAGCCGGCGGCTTGGACTCGACGAGTTGGTGCTGTAGAGAGAAAACCCTAATCCCAGGGGTTGTGCCCTATATAAAGAACATTATAACCCACCCTTAGCCTCTTTACTACCCTTTTGAGATCCAGAAACCCTAATTTTCGTGTGAGACTCCATTGTTGAGGAGATTGGAGTTTGGAAGAGGAATTTGGTGGAAGGAGCTTGAGAAATTAGAGGCTAGCATCAAGGGGCTTGTGTAGATCTGGAATCTACATAAGTTTGGGCACATCTCAGAGGTAAGGAGCCATTATCTTAAGCTATTTCCTTTTTTGGTTCATCCTTGGTGGTTGATTTGGAGTTCCTTAGCTTGGTTGTGAGCTATTTCGAGTTAGAGGCTTAGATCTGAGGTTGCTACTTCAGATCTAGGCTTGTGATGGTCCATAATGTCATAAAGTTTCTGTTTAAGAGTTGTTGGTGAAGCCCCTTAGTCATTAAACCTAGCCATAGTGTGTTTTGGACCTATATCTCCTTGGTTTCACGTAAAGTTTGCAACTTTATGTGAGGGTTAGGCTGTAGAAGAGTGGATCTATGGATTGGAGCCCCTGCATAACTCGAAAAGCCACTGTATGGATTGAGAACTGGAGGGACTCGGCGAGTCACATGGGTGTACTCGACGAGTTGTATGAACATGTGCATGGACTCGGCGAGTTGAAGAACAACTCGGCGAGTCTGTTGAAGATTGCCTTGGACTCGACGAGTCTGTTCTTGTGGTTAAAGCTTTGGTTTAGTGAGTCGGTTGGCGACTCAGTGAGTTGGACAGGATGGGATCCCGAGATCGTTGAACTCGACGAGTCGTGGGGCGACTCGGCGAGTTGAGTCGTGTTATGGGAGTTTTCTGAGTATGGGAACTCGGCGAGTCGACGGGTTGACTCGGCGAGTAGAGTCAACCAGGAAGGTTGACTTTGACTGAGGACTTTGACTTTGACAAAGAGTTGACCAGTTTGACTTCCAAGGATACTTTGGTAATATTGGTATTTATGGAACTGGTTCCTTGGTAGTGTTCTGTGGTGAAGATCGTGTCGGTGGTCGGAGCAGCTTGGTCTTATCTTTTCAGTCGGCAATTGCAGGTGAGTTATCCTCACTATATCGACAGGGTCTACGGCACCAAGGCCGACCCTTTATCGGATGGAAATCCGGGTATTTTTGTTATGTATTGCTTTGCTAGATCTGCATCCTGGTACTTAGGATGGTGTTATGTTAGTGACTTGGTTAAGGTCGGTACCCGGTATATAGGGTAATGTTATGCTAGTGACCGGTAAGGTCGGAATCCTGGTTAGGATGTTGATATGCTATGTGATCTGTTAGACTGTTTGTCTGGTTGAGGATTGTTATGTGATAAATTGTTTTATGTGCACATGGTTGTTTGACGGGGGTTGGGTTGAGGCGGGTCTTGCTTTGTGCTGTAGGCCAACATACCCAGGGCAGACCGGATATTCCGAAGGCCCAGCGAGCGGTCCGGATAGGCTGAAGGCCCCAAGAGGGCGGACCAGACGTGCCGAGGCTCGGAGAGTGGACCAGGCCGACTGAAGGCCCGGTGTGGGCGGACCAGTCATACTGTAGACTCAGAGAGTGGACCAGGTGGATTGAAGGCCCGGTGCGGGCGGAGCAATCACACTGTAGACTCGATGTGCATGGCTAGACTCGGAGGGTGGACCAGGTGGACTGAAGGCCCGGTGCAGGCGGACCAGTCACACAGTAGACCTGATGTGCATGGCTGTTCTATTTGTGATATGTTATGAGTATGTTTATGTGTGGTTGGTATTTTGGGGGTAACTCACTAAGCTTTCGGGCTTACAGTTTCAGTGTATTGTTTCAGGTACTTCAGGAGATCGTGGCAAGGCAAAGGCGTGATCGTACCGCTCCTCATGTTTTATGATTTATGCAATATGGTTCTGGGGGATACTCTGATGTTTAAACTATTTTGAAAACGAGATGTATGAACTTAATGGTTTTTGAATGAATTAAAATGTTTTAAATTGGCTCAATTTTTATGGGTGTTACAGTAAGCCCGAAAGCTTAGTGAGTTTCCCCCAAAATACCCATACCACAACAATACACATATAATCATAAACAACATACTATGGATCCAGTCAACCATCGGGTTGGAATACCCCAGGCCCTCAACCATCCGGTTGGAATGCCAACATACTATGGGTCCAATCATCCTCAGGATGGAATACCCCAGGCCCACAACCAACAGGTTGGAATGCCCACATACTACGAGTCCAATCATCCTCGGGATGGAATACTCACGACCCACAGCCTACAAGTTGGAATGCCCAGGTCTATTGGCCTCCGCACAAAGCAGATAAACCTCAACCGCTAAACGAACATGTTCAGATTTAACAGATAATCACATAACAGTCTATAGAAAAATACTTGATCTAACGGATCATACCACATAGCACATGTCACCATCCTATCTACCAGGATTCCGATCTAACAGATCATACCACATATCATATAACATTATCCTACCCTCTAGGATACCGGTCTAACAGGTCATACCACATATCATATAATATTATCCTACCCTCTAGGATACCGATCTAACAGATCATACTAGCATAACATAACCATATAACAATCTAAAGGGTCGGCCTTGGTGCGTTAGACCCTTGAGTATAGTGAGAATAACTCACCTCACAAGTTGCTCGGAAGGTAGTGTCAAACTCCTCCAGATGTAGCTCCAACTCCAACACCTATATTCACCAATGTCCTTTGCTATCAATATTCAATTTACCAAGATACCCTCAGAAGTCAACTGGTCAACCCTTGGTCAAAGTCAAAGTCAGCTGTCACGGTCAACAGTCCATGTTGACCTCAACTCGTCGAGTACCCTTATCTACTCGCCGAGTTCCTTGCATAACTTGCCAACTCGCCGAGTCACTCGTTTGACACGCCGAGCCTAAGGCAATCTTCATCGGACTCGCCGAGTCGTTCATACGACTCGCCGAGTCCCTTCAGTCCTTCATCCATACAAATTCTTTTTAAGCCATGCTAAAGCTCCATATTGCAGATCCAAGCTCCTAGGGCATGTTTATCACGTAAAGTTGCAAACTTTACGTGCATGCAAGGTGCTAATGACTTAAATCAAGCTAAAGAAGAGGTTCTAGGAAAAAGAGCTTCACCAACATGCTAAAGAATGAGACTTTATGATGATAAGAGCTAAGATGAGCCTAGATCTGAAGTTGCAACTTCAGATCTTGGTTCATCACACGAAATGTAACACCAAATGCCCAAAATGGTCCCAAAACTAAAATATAAAAGGGATCTAGCTAGAAGAAGCTCAAGGTGACGACTTGATACCTTCAAACGATGATAAACTGAGGTAGACTTCAGATCCCCAACTGTTCCTTGCTCAAAGCTTCTTGATCTTCAAGCCTTTCCTCACCAAGATCCACCTTTCAAGCTTAAACACACAAGTATGGAGAGAAAATGGAGATTTAGGGTTTCTGGACTCACAGGGGCTGTAAGGGAAGGCTAAAGGGGCAAATGATCCTTTAAATAGGGTGCAAAACCCCGGGGATTAAGGTTTCACCCTCCAGCTCCAACTCGTCGAGTCACTCTTCCGACTCGGCGAGTTGGTCACTTATATACGTGGCCCAATCCCGCTCCTACTTGACGAGTCAGGGCATCCACTCGTCGAGTAGACCTTGAAACTTGAAATTTAAAGTCATATTATCAATACCTGAAAATCGGGGCGTTACATACGAATAGCACCGGAGCTCCCCAGGGTGATGAACTAGGTCGAATGAAACCGTTGTCCAACAACTCCTGAAGTTGCATCATTAGCTCCTTCATTTCTGTCGGTGCTAATCGGTATGGTGCTTTTGCTATCAGTGTTGTTCCTGGTAACAAGTCTATTCTGAACTCCACTTGTCTATCAGGCGGTAATCCAGGAAGATCTTTGGGAAAGACCCCCGGATAATCACACACCACTGGTATGTTCTGCACCTCCTTCTTTTCCTTCTTAACATTGATCACAAATGCCAAATACGATGCACATCCCTTGGACAAACATTTTCTGGCTTTCATCAGGGAGATGATTCCAGAATTCACTATGCGTTTGTCCCCGTACACCGTAAATAACTCTTTTCCGGGTGGGTTTACTCTTAATATCTTCTTCCTGCAAAGAATCTCAACATCATTGGCACTAAGCCAATCCATTCCCAAAACGATATCGAAACCGTTCAACTCTATGGGTAATATCTCTTTGTGGAATTCTTTTCCGTTTAAGTCGATGATGACGTTCTTAATACGATCACTAACAGGTACGAACTTGCTACTGGCAACTTCCACAATTAGGGTATTATCAAGTTTTTCTACAGGTAATGCTAATTTCCCACCAAATTTATGCGACACAAAGGAGTAGTTGGCTCCGGAATCAAAAAGTATATTGGCAGGAAAACCATTTACAAGAAAGGTACCTGAAGCGACGTCTGCTGCCTCCTTTGTAGCCTCGAGCGTCATTTGGAAGACTCTCGCCTTCGGCTTCGGTGGAATGTTGGGCCTTGCCACATCTTTCTTCTTCAGGCAATCCTTAGCAATGTGCCCTTCCTCATGGCACTCGTAGCACACCCTTTTGTTGACGGTGCACTCATTGGCATAGTGCCCCGTTTTCCCACACTTGTAGCAGGTCACTTCCTCGCTACATTTCCCCGAGTGCTTCTTCTTGCACTTCTCGCACCATTTCGCTTCATTCCCTCCTCCTCCAAACTTCTTTGAACTGAACTTGCTCTTCTTATTGGGTTTAGCAGACCCCTCAAACTTTCTCTTCTCACCAACCTCAACCTTGCTGGCAGTTCTTCCCTTGATCATCTCCTCCACAGACTTGGCAGCCCAGATACCTGCCTCCAGAGTATGTACCTGACGTACCGGCACCGCATACTCCCATGGGAGTCCCTTGGCGTACTTGTCGATTTTTGTTAGTTCATCTAGGACAAGACGCAAGGAAAACTCCATCTTCTCTGTGAAGTTGTTGGTGTATTCATCAATCGACATGCTTCCCTTCTTCAGGGTCAGGAACTGGTTCTCTAGCTCAAGCAAGTTTTGGGCTGAGCAGTACTTGCGTTTGAACTGCACCAAAAATTCTGCCCACGTCAGTCGCAGGGGCTCATTGGGGCTTAAAGTCTTCCCCATGGTGTTCCACCAACGCACCGCGCCTCATATGATCTGGCGTACTGCAAACATGGTCTGTAACTTGCCTCTGCAACCGCATGTCATGAAAACTAACTCCATTTCTGAGATCCAATCCATGATTCCGATCGGATCTTCCTTTCCAGTGAAAGTTGATGGCTTGCAAGTTAGAAAATTCTTGTACATGCATCCGATTCTTTCGACTCCATCATCCTGAACGTTTCTCCTAATCATTGGCGGATCAGCTTGGCCAACAGTCCTGATGTAGTTCCCCTCCTTAGACTGCCCGTCATTCAACTCGGGCTGTTCAACTGGCATCGTAGGTTCATCCCTACCCTGTAGCAGTAGTCGTCTTGTATCCTCCATTTGACGATCCAACATCATCTGGATCATCGCTTGCACTCCGGCCATCGTTATTGGATCAGGAGCGGCTACCACAATGGGTATTTGCTCAATCACAGGTGGTTGGTTTCTGTTTCCATTTGCATTCCCGGCTCCACTGCGGGTCCTTGACATTTTGATCTATACTAAGGTGGATTTAGATCTTTATTTAGGATAGACGTTTAATCCGTCCTTATCACTCCGAAACGTTTACATGTTAGTTCTAATATCATAGTCGTACGTTTAGAATCCTAAACACATAAGGTTTCCAAATCCGGTCGGCAACAGACCATAGATCCGAACAAATAACAGCATATCTGGCACAAAGCATTTAGTACATAAAAGCATTTTAGGCATAATTCCTAAAATAAACTAGTGCTCACATCTCACAATCATCGCTTAGCATTCTAAGTTTAAGTCTACAAATCCTACAAATTCCTAGTTCGCTTAAACTAATGCTCTGATACCAACTGTGACATCCCCATTTTCACGGCCAGAAAAGACCGAATTTGTTTATGCTTTGTTTAAAAATCAGAGTAATATTTTAAATAAAAGAGTTGCGGAATTTGTTCCCAAAACAAAATATGATAAAGATTTATCAAAACATTTCCGTAGAAATGTATTTCATTAAAAGACTCGGGATGTCATGTTCGATACAGATCAAAAGCATAAACAATACAACATAAGCCTTACTACATTATTTTGTATTTACATGCCTATAATCCCTTATCTCTCATCCAAACATCTATGCTCATGCGCCACTACCTGTAATACAAGAAACTGAGTTGGTCAGGCTTGGGGCCTGGTGAGCACATAGGGTTTTCAACCTACAATAAATAAGTTTATTAACTTTATCAAACCAAACAAACCCGATTACCCATTCCTGTTATCCTCACTTTACGTCCCTAAAACATCTAACATGAGGGACCTAAGTCTAAGGAGTTTCATCGGGGTGACAAAACATGCTTCGGGGGTTCCTCAGCAATTCATGTCGAATAAGGCAACAATGTGGGGGATGAAGTACTCCTAGTGAGCACACAGTTCAAATAAACACCTAGAGGTTGCGAGCCTGCTAGCGTTCCACTGGACTGTCTAAAATAGTCAGTGGTCGTCATCTATACTCTGCTAGATGACTGGATCATCAATAACATCTATAACGAGGCCTCTCATTATTTTATTTTGTCACACAGCAACTATTACATCTACCCATGTTTTTCCCAACACATTTTGTAGATATAAAATACATATACAGTTTAAATCATTTAAAACATGTATAAAAATCTTTCATCCATCATAGACAGCAAGTATTCAGACAATATGCACACATAGCACGTAATTTATATAAAATACTTCATATCTATGTGTAAGATGAAAGGGACTATGCAGTCACTTGAAAAGGTGGTGACTCAGTACTCGGACAGCACTTCGTTATCTCAAAACAATTTCCCTCGGACAAAACCTAGTATCATTACCACTAGGGTTTAGTTTAACGTTAACCGTGACTAATTAATAGTCTAGCTATTATTTTATTATATAAGCATTTAAACAATATTTTCCAACCACTATGTACAGACAGGGGCCAAACATAAAACACCAGAGGGCAGGACCATTTTGGCATATAACACTTCTGAAATCCAACAACCCTATGCGGCCCTTTAAACCAGATTCCCCGTACCGCAAGTAGTTAAAAATATATTATAACGACACTTATATAACCCATAATAATAGCTCAAATAATTATTATAAGTTCCTAATAACGTTACTATAATTAAATAAAAGCTATATTAAAAATAGCGTAGGTGTAGCTCACTTACATCAGGTTTTATAGAAAACCGGGCTTCGCTTGGAGCAGCGTTTCCGAGCCGAAAGACCCTTTTTCTCGGGGCTCCGGGAGCCTTGGTGCTTCCTTCGGGTGCTAGGGGGTTTACCTAGGCTTAGGGGAGGTTAGGGGGCTTAGAGAGAGAGAAAGTAGTGAGAGAGAAGAGATTTTGGTGTGATTTTTCCGAGCACCCTCGCACCCCTTTTATAGGATTCAGCTCTTCGGAACGCGGGGCGTTCAGTAACACTACGTGGGGCGTAGTCTCCGATAAGGACGACACGTGTCATCGCTTCGATGGGGCGACGTGGCTCGGTTTCAGACCGCGGAAGACAAGCGTATGTGAGGAGTTCTGAACCTCGTACGCGAGGTGTAGGGAGAATGCTGGGCGTCCGAAGACCTACGCTCGGCGTACCCCTCACACAGCCGTCGTGATTTGCACTTCCGACTTCAAAAATTCATATCTTTCGCACACAAGCTCCGTTTTCAATGTTCTTTATATCCACGTATAGGTGGGAACGTACTCTACAACTTTCGTTTAGACTCCGTCGGCTAATTTTGACTTTATTTTAAAAGTTATATTTTTAACAAGCCGGGACAGGGTTGGTCCGTTAAAAATCCATAACTTCTTCATCCGACGTCCGTTTTCATCTGTCTTTTTATCGTTACGCTACTATTAACGAGATCTTCGATTCTCGTTTAGGTTGTGTCTGCTAAAAACTGATCGATCTAATATTCGAACTCCAGGCTGTGTACTGCCGATCCGAAACTTAGAAAAATCATAACTTCCTCATACGAAGTCAGATTTGGGCGTTATTTTTATGGACGCTCTCAGTTTAACATATTCTACGACTCTCGTTTAGATCACTAAGGCTAAAAGTCACTCTATCGTAAATTCACTGTTTACGCTTCCCGGTGCTGTGATGGTTCCGTCGCAAAACTTCGACGAGTCATAACTTCTTCGTTATAACTCGGATTTCGGCGTTCTTTATATCCCCGGAATCCTTGTTTCGACCACTACAACTTTATATAAAGATATCGGGCTTATCTCACACTTTAATTTTGATGCTTATCTCTATTCTTTATTAATTATATATTTATAAATAAGTATAAAGCATATAAATTCACATAATACTCAAGCAATTCATCTTTATTACTTCAAAAAGAGTTACAATAGTTGACCTAGACTATTACATCGCATACTAATGCTTAGCCCCGAAACACGGGCGTTACATAAAACATAGTAACTTTATTATTGTGGGATGAATACCCTATGTACTCGTCAGGTTTCCCAACATGACCCACTCAGTTTGTTTGTATCACAGGTGTCGATACGAAGCTACATTACACTGAGAGATTAACGGAGATGTAGATCATTAGTGTAAATGAATGTAAGGTCTGTTTATGCTTATGTTTCTATATGGACGATGGCATCCCAAAGTTTTGATATAAACAAAATACATTTCTTCGAAAATGCTTTGATAATATATTTATCATGTTTTCTGGGAACAAATTCTGCAATATTATTCTTTAAAAAATGAATACTCTGATTTTAAATAAGCATAAATAAAAATTTTAAAATGACCATGAATTTGGGTATGTCACAGTTGGTATCAGAGCATTAGTTTAAGTGAACTAAGAATTTGTAGGAATTTCCATCTCAGGTTTGGGTATATTGTGATGGGCACAGAATATGTCAACACGATAGGTTATAAACCTCAAGTCGTGTGCTAGTGAAGAACCTCAGGTTTTATTCTTGATTAGTTCTTGAAATTCTTTTTAGGATCTTTAAGACTCCCACTATCCTCTTGACATATAAGACTATCTTGCCAAATATTCAAGAGATAGTGCGGATTCTTTATCAAGACAAACACTTCACACAATTGGCCTTAGTTGGTCTTTGTTTTATCCAAAACATCACAACTTACCAATTTCAAATGTACAAGAGTAGGACACTTTTACTCTTACATTTGACAAGTGTTTTAAACCTTTCTTTAAGATATGTCACTCAAGTTACAATCTTGGAGTATGACTCTAAGAATTGTTTTGGAACGAAGTATGACTCATCTTCCTGATCTAACCATTTCAACAATTCATGACTCCTCTTTTTAGTCATAAGAATGCACTAAGATGACCTTTAGAGGACTAATTGTGATATGATTTCTAAATCATTAAGATGATCACAAACATGATACTAAAGTACTCTCCCATCTTTTCAGATTTGAGAAACTTTTATCTTTCTGCCTAATTTGATTCTTCCCATTCGTTCTGCCATACATTGAGACTTTTCCAATGTTTCAGAATTATACTTAAACTTGTAAGTATAACCATATTTACTAAACTTTAGTAAATCAAATAGTCTTAACGAGCTTTGTGGTGGACATGACCAGTGCACAAGAATGTGTACTCGATCCCTTTAGTCCTTCACTTGACTCACACATCCATGTGAACAAGTAATTAGTCTTGATTTTCCAATGCTTGAAAGTTCTCATTCATCATACTATTCAACTTGCATGATTCCAAGTTTCGGTCCAATTGAAACTTGGGTGATGAGGAACTTTCCTGATTTGGTAAATTTAGACACTACCACAAATGAAAGAATCAAATCCATTTTCCAATATTGTTGTCAGTGGAATCATATAAGCAACAATTTTCCACAAATGCCATTGTAAGGATACTTCAAATAAATAAAATTAAACAATTTTCTTTTATTTTAAAACTTTGCGGAAAAACTTATCCTTACAATCCACATGGAAAATTGTTGTTATCTATTCCTTAGCAATATATCATAACTTCTTAAGCAACTGCTCAAAATTCTGATGCGATCGAAATCCACCTTCGCGATCAGAATCAACATATACTTCCTTTAAGATTTCTCTCTATTCTTTGATTCTTAAAACATCAACATGTGACCCAGTCACATCATGTAATGAGGATCTCATAATAGAACTTAACAGAGTTAGATAATGGGCTCTACCTGATGTAGAGTCAAACTTATTGACTTTAACATCCTTAGGTAAATTTGGCAGCTTTGCAATCAACGCCCCTTCCTTTGGCAAAATAAACATATGAACCCTTTGGTAATGAGACTATCTCAGACTTAGCCTTTCTCTTTACCATTTGGTCAACCGAGTTGACTATGGCCAATCCCTTTCCATTGGGAAGAGAATGCTTTTTCTGGATTTCCAGTGTCACCATTGTCACTGTCCATATAGTTTTTTGGGAAGTTGATCTTCTAATCAAATTTGCTTCACTATCGTTCCAAATCATTGCTGATTCAGCAGCACCAAGCAAATAGATATGATCATTAAGGTTCATGTCATAGTCTGTATCATAGTAGTCCCAAAGGAACTCACTATGTGACTTAGAAAGTGATTGAACATCCAACTTTCTCAAGACTTTGAAACCCAACTCTCCCGGCTTGTCAATATGTGACTTCATCTCTAAGATGTGATCACACATAGACCTTGCTTGCCATTAGGGCTTGAGTGACCTTGAAATTGTGGGTTAGGGAGAATAATTGGAGGAGGTGGAGGAAGTAAAGTTCCAAGAGATTTGGGAAGATCATAGATGTCTGAACTCGACATCTTTTGGGAGATATTCAAGATAGTTGATCTAAAGTCCTTAATATAACACCCAATATGAAATATTAAGGCTAGGATCCAACAACCTATTTATAACTGGAAGAGGGATGCGTAATCCGAGTTATAAAATAGTTGAAGGTAGGTAAATGACGATTTACCAATTTCCACCATGAAAAACGAAATAATTTAATTACGTTTTTTTACTTGGTTTTGAAACTCCTAGATCTTTTGAGATTCATTGAACTTTTCAATGGCATGTTTCAATCTCGAGTGTGCCCTTCAGGTTTTGTGACTGGGATGCCGAGGATCACAAAACAAGGTGTGAAGTAACCATGCAAATATACGTGGTACCCTTAATATTTACCCCTCAATCGATGTGCCGGTTAACCACACGAGCTCCACCGATACTATGATAAATATTAAGTTACCCTTTGCCTACTTTGTTAAATCCAGGTTAGTGGGCCGGTTAACCACACACGCTCCACTAACGGTTTAAACAAAGTGCAAAGTGTAATTTCATGGATTAGCACCTTATTCACATTTTCCTAAGTAACTAAGATTGGGAATTAATAAAAGGTTTAGTTACTTAGTATTTATCATTAATACTTTTAATGAAGGGAGAATTATAATCCTTGTCCTACCTGTTCGGCTAACGACCCTCCACCAGTCAAGGAAGCGGTGGGTGAGAGTGGACACCCATTAAGCTGCCATTTTATAGGCAACAACCTTATACCCCCTTATAGACCGGCTTCGTGAATGAGGCCTACTAATGGTAAGACGACTTGCTCTTATACATATAATATATTAAACTTTTAATATTATAATAGTATAAGGGTGTATTTTAGACATTTAAAATACTTGATGGTTTAATCTATTAATTAAACTAGACTTTAAATTTAATTAAACTCAAACCATATATTTATGGATTTAATAATACTCTTTTAATTAAACGCTTTAACTAACTATTAATAAAGTTCATAAGAGTTAATTTGAACTATTCAACAAAACATCATAATTCCAATTATTAAACTCAAAATTAAAACCATTTAATTAATTGTTTAAGTTATGAACCCAAGAGTTTTTGAATTCAATTCTTTTTTTTCATAAAAAACTTTTCTCAAATTCCAAAACTTGAGGGCAAGTTTTCTAATTCTTGAAAACCTTTGGATTCCATAACTTATTGAATTAATGATGTTTTATGATGAAACTTTCCATGTTCCATAACTTAAGAACAAGTTATGGAATTCTTTAAAACATTAACACCAAATTTTGTAACTCCATAAAAACTTTGAATCAAATGTTTTTTTAAAAAAAACTTTCATATCTATAACTTATGGAAGTTTCAAAAACCCTTAAGATCACAACTTTAAAAAAAACTTTTGAGCTCCAAAATTTTATGACAAAATATGTAACTCCTTAAAACATTTAGATCAAACTTTTAAAACTAATAAAATAATCATATCATTTTATCTTTTACTAAATTTGACCTAATTCAACTCATATAACAAATGATTCAAATTTTACAAATAATTCGTTTTTCACAAAACAAGTAATTATCTTAAAATTTGACAAACGTCATGTTTTTTTTCCTTTTTTTTCAACTTGAAAATAAAACATTTGCATCAATATAACAGAAAACAACCCATGGCTCTGATACCACTGTTGGGTTTTGAGCATTCTAACACTCCTATGGTGTACATGCAACCCTATAAACCTTGGATCTATGTTTTCTCTATTATACATGGAAATATTAACTATTCCAAGGTTTCATCCTAAGTAGCATATTATGAAGCACCTATACTACAAAGTTCTAGTTAGATGACATACCTTTTGATGTAGCTTGATGTCTTCAAGCTTTAAGAGCTTAGCCCCAATAGTGTGGAAGCCTCAAATAGAATCACAAATCACCAAAACACCTTGGAAGAACTTGAGAGAATATGTATGCACACTAAAATCGGCCCACTTTTATTTTCACACACTTGTACCAATTTTGGGAGCCAAGGACCCCTTTATATATTATGGAGGATTAGGGTTACATCCATGTAAACCCTAATACCCATGACCTTTCATTTACATAGGGTCCATGGGTTAAAAGCTCCATGGACCATCCATGAAAGCTTATCCCAACCTAAATGAACTTGGCCCATTCCATATATATAAGAGTCCATATTTAATTAGTTCTTTTTGATCACTTAATTAATTCTAAATTAATTCTTGATCAATACTAATTAAATAATATGATTCCATATTAATATATTAGAACTTATAATATATTAATATAAATCATAAATATACTATTCTCAAAAGACTATCCATATAAATTGTGCCGGTGAAGTGCAAGCCAAATGGACCATGCCGGGTCGGGTCAAGTACATACCAAATATAGTTATGGACTTAGACATTAATCCAACAATAATAGCTATCATGCGAGTATTGACCGTCCTCCCTTCGAGATGTTATACGGGAGGAAGTGCAGAACCCCGATATGTTGGGGCGAGGTTGGCCAGAGGGTCATGGGGAGCACCGAAGTGGTGCTCAAGACGACAGAGAAGATTCAGCAGGTTCGGAGCAGACTTCAGACTGCTCAGAGTCGGCAGAAAAGTTATACCGACAAGCGCCGATCGGACCTGGAGTTTCAGGTCGGGGATATGGTTCTCCTGAAGGTGTCGCCATGGAAGGGCGTCATCCGATTCAGGAAACGGGGCAAGTTGGGTCCCAGGTATATTGGACCCTTCAGGGTTATAGCCCGGGTGGGCAAGGTGGCATATAGGTTGGATCTGCCACCCGAACTCAGTCAGATTTATAGCACTTTTCACGTCTCCCAGTTACGGAAATGTTTGGTGGACGACTCGGCAGTGGTACCATTAGAGGATATTCAGGTCAATGACAGTCTGAATTACATTTAGCGGCCTGTAGCGATTCTCGACCGGAAGTCGAAGGATCTGAGGAACAAGAGGGTGGAGCTCGTGAAGGTGCAATGGCAGCACCGGAAGGGCTCGGAATGGACCTGGGAGCAAGTGGATGAGATGATGGAGCATTGCCCAGAGCTATTCCAGGATCGAGCAGCAGACTTCGAGGATGAAGTCTAAAATAAGTGGGGGAGATTTGTAGCACCTGGTTCCTGGTATGTATTTTATTTAAGTAATTTTGCATTTTTGGCCTTGGACTCGGCGAGTTGAAGGACCAACTCGCCGAGTAGAAGCGGGATGAGACGCGGGATTTAAGTGATGGACTCGTCGAGTCAGGTCCCGGACTCGACGAGTAGGCTCTGACTGGACAAAACCCTAATATGAGGGTTTGCACCCTATTTAAACAACCTTATACAGCCTGCATCGCCCCTTTATGCTCCCAGAAACCCTCCATAGCAAACCCTAAGTGTTTTGGTGCAAGATCTAAGGCTTTTGAGTGATTTTTGTGGGTTTTGACCTCAAGGAAGGAGGAAGAGCATAGAAGGATCAAGAGGAGACTGAAGGATTCGAGTTTGGTTCATCATTTGCAGTCTTTGAAAGGTATAAAGTATGTACCTTGCTTGCTTGTTTGTTACATCCCTTTTTGGGGAAGATTTAGGGCTTTTTAAGCCATATGAGGTAGCCAAACATGATTGCAAACATGGTTGGGGGTCAAGACTTCAGATCTAAGTCTTGGGAAGGGTCACAAGGCAGATTTGGGTTGCTTTTGCGCTCAAGGAAGGCCCCATGCAAGATAAGAGTCATTTTAGAGCCTTTTAGGCTCAAAAGTCCCATGCATCCACGTAAAGTTCGAAACTTTACGTGCTAGATCGAGCTTAGGGGCTTGGATCTATCTTTTGGTCAAAGGTTGTACATCAGAAATCGAGGATTTAAGGTGTGGACGTTATCGACTCGGCGAGTCCGTTCTTGGGACTCGACGAGTCCAAGGCATAAAGTCCCATGTCTGTTGAGGGTCAAAAGAACTCAGTTGGGTGTTAGAAAGGTTGTAGAAGGACCGAAGGAGTGACCCAATGTATTGGACTTAGCCTTAGACCTGGAGTTCATGGGACTCGACGAGTGCTAGAACAGACTCGGCGAGTCCAAGGCAATCTCCTTATGGTTGGAGATGAACTCGACGAGTTGTGCATACAACTCGGCGAGTCAAGGTCAGAACTTGTTCATCAGATGAAGGTGAACTCGATGAGTTGTTCATACAACTCGGCGAGTCGGATGAAGGTTCATTCGATGTTCATATCGAAGAGGAACTCGTCGAGTCGTTGCTAAACTCGACGAGTAGAGTTGTGGATGAGGATAGTTGAAGAGATAGGGACTCGACGAGTTGGCGGCCCAACTCGACGAGTCGGGTCAACTGGAAGTTGACTTTGACTTTGACTTGGACTTGGTCAGGGGTAAAATGGTAATTTTACCCTAAGAATAGATTTCAGACTCTGATTAAGTATTTTGTGGGGATTATAGCCGAAGGATTTCCGGAGCAGCAGCAGACAGAGATTTCTCGCACAGATTATCATCAGCTACGCGTTCGAGGTGAGTTACCTTCCAGTAGCAGTGGGTCTATGGCCACAATGCCGGCCCACCAGTAGGAGTTGTTATAGATGATTGTCTTCGTGATAATTGTCTATGTTTGCTATGTTTGCTACTACCTGATATGTTATATGCTAGCATGATATGTATATGTGACAGTAGTAGAGTCCGGTTGTTAGGACCGGAAGGGTAGGTCAGACACCCCAGATATGTCTGACAGTATGTGATGATATGATTATATGCTGGCATGATATGTTATATGTGATAGTGGTAGTAGGGAGGGAATAGTCCTCAAGTTCGGTTGTTAGGACCGAAGGGTAGGTCGGACACCCCAGAAACGTCTGACATCATGTTTACGTTATGATATATGTGATAGTAGCAGTAGGGGTGGAATAGTCCCCGAGGTTCGGTTGATAGGACCGAAGGGTAGGTCAGCACCCCAGAATGGCTTGACATGGGTAGGTCAGCACCCCAGAATGGCTTGACACGGGTAGGTCGGCACCCCAGAATGGCCGTACTGGGTAGGTCGGGCACCCATAATTGCCCGGCAGTATGTATGCGATATGTCTGTATGGTATGTGGTATGATGGGGGAACTCACTAAGCTTTGTGCTTACAGTTTTAGTTTTGGTTTCAGGTACCTCTTCGTCTAAGGGGAAGGAGCCGGCAGTGTAGCAGCGCATCACACACACACATGATTTCCGCATGGAGTTTTCTGGGATTGTACTCTGATATCTTATTATTTTATGACTTGGGTTTTCAGACATGATACATTGTTTTATGAGATGATGTGTTTTCACAGTATTTTCTTATGAATGTTTTTATGAGTCAGTTAATTTAAAAGAAATTTTTGGACTTGAAAATTGGGATGTTACAGTTGCGTCATACGATGAGAAGTGATTAGAACATGACCCATCAGTCTATTATGGTAATCGAAGGAAAGAACTTATCTTAAGTTTGTTAAGAAGAAGAAGGAGTCTTCAATAAAGATCAAGTTTGTAACTCGAAGGTTACAATTGAAAGTACAACATAGTACGAAGAGTAGGTGCAAGATTGAGCACCGCCTACAGTCAAGAATTCCAAGAGTTAGATACTCATTCGAAGGAACATTGAAGTTACGATTATTACCTAGGATGAAGAGACAACGTATGGAGTTATTATACAAGTCCTGTTTTGTTGATGATTTCAGGATGTAATCATCCCAAGGGGGAGATAACTGTAACGCCCGCAGATTCAGGCTAGTCAAATTAAAGACAGTAAGCGTCAAAAATGATTTTTTGATAGAAGATTATTTATAGTAAATAATCTTAACCAAGTTATAGTATATGTCACAAGGGTTCCGTACATATAAAGAACGCTGAAATCCAAGTTATAACGAAGAAGTTATGACACGTCGAAGTTTTACGGCAAAACCTGCACAACACCGAGAATCGTAAAAAATAAATTTTTGATAAATTATTTTTTAGCCTTAGGGATCTAAACGAAATTCGTAGTATATATAAAACTGAGAACGTACATAAAAATAACGTCTAAATCTGACTTCGTATGAGGAAGTTATGATTTTTCTAAGATTTAGCAAAACAGTGCACAACCCGGAATTTGAAGTTTAGATCGATCTATTTTTAGCCGACACAACCTAAATGAGAATTGAAGATCTAATTAATAGGATTTCAACGATAAAAAGATAGTCTAAAACGGAGTCTGTATGTAGAAGTTATGAATTTTACACGGTCGTTAAACAGTGTAATCTTCTCATACTGTTAAATTTAAAATCGGTAGAGAACTAGGCGATGGAGTCAAAAGGAAAGTTGTAGAGTACGTCACCACCTACGCGTGGATATAAAGAGCATTGAAAATGGAGCTCGTATGTGAAAGTTACGAAATTTAGAAGACGGAAGGGTGTTGTTATGAAGGGGGTGACATGGCTTAATCTGGACCATTGCTTCCTCCCCACATCTTGCCACCAGATGGTTGTTGGATTAGGTGTCTAAGTCCATAACTATATTTGGTATGTACTTGACCCAGTTGAAGCATGGTCCTTTTGGGTTTCCTTCACCAAAGCAACTTGACTGGAAGAATAATGGAGAAAGAGGATAAAAGTGATTTATTAATATATTATTTGAATAATATATTAAAAGAGAAATCATATTATTTAATTAACATTGGTCAAGAATTAATTTAGAATTAATTTTGTGGTCAAAAGAGGTTAAATGAATTAAGGGGACTGATATTGTAATTATGTGATAATTGCAAAATGGGCTGAGGACCTCTTGGATAAGAGGTGGACGAAATCTTATGGAAGCCCATAAGAATTTCGTCCAAGGCTAGGTATTCTGGAAGATTCCTATGGGCAGCTTAGAGCCTAAGCAACCGGATTAGGTATTTGACTAAAACCCTAATTCCTCACCTATATTGGGTACTCCAAATCGGCTACCAAAAACCCTAAGAGGATCTTAGAGCCGATTTTAGCCTTCTCTCTCTCTCTCTCTCCAACATTCTCCAATTGCTTGTGGTGTTTGTGATCGATAAGAGGCATTACATTTGTGATACTAGGCTCTCAAAGGCAAGGATCTTCAAGTTATAATTGAGAGGTAACATTCTTACTTGTTTATTTATGTTGATTTTGATTTCTATATGATAGATTTAGGGTTTAAAAGCTTTGGATGATTATTGCATGTACAAATAGAAAAACTAGATCCAAAGCTTTAGGGTTTGCATGTACACCATAGGATTGTTGTTTTGCTCATAACCCAATAGTGGTATCAGATCCTATGTCGTTTTTCTTTTGTATTTGATGCATAGCTAAATTGTTCAAAGCTCAAAAGTCGAAAATATTTGCCTCTGACTGATGAACTCGTCGAGTCACCTGATGAACTCGACGATTCAGGGCTACTCAACGAGTCCAGTCTGTGACTCGGCGAGTCGGCTCGTCTGTTGGCAGATTTTTTGGGATTTTCACTATAATTGGGTTGGGATAATTACATGGGATTTTTTGGGATTTTCACTATAATTGGGTCGCCAATGTTCACACATATTATCTGGGATTTTTTGGGATTTTTTTGGGATTTTCACTATAATTGGGTCGCCAATGTTCACACATATTATCTTTCATCTCTCATAATTCATCTACCCATGTTTTACCCAACATATTCATAGATATAAAATACATATATAGTTTAAATTATTTAAAACATGTATAAAATCGTTCATCCAGCATAGATAGCAAGTATACAGGTTATATGCACACAGAGCACGTAATTTATATAAAATACTTCATATCTATGTGTAAGATGAAAGTAACTATGCACTCACCTAATAAGGTGGTCGCTCGGTACTCGGACAACGCTTCGTTAATCTTAAAACAATTTCCCTCGGACAAAACCTAGTATCATTACCACTAGAGTTTAGTCTAACGTTAACCGCGACTAGTTAATAGTCTAGCTATTATTACTATTATATAAGCGTTAAGCAACACTCTTATATAACTCATAATAATAGCCCAAATAATTATTTTAAGGTCCTAATAATGTTACTATATTAAAACATAAGCTATACTAAAGATAGGGTAGGCATAGTTCACTTACAACTGGTTTTTTTCGCAAAGCCGGGCTTCGCTGGAGCAGCGTTCCCGAGCCGAAAGGATAATTTCTCGGGACTCTGGGAGCCTCAGGGCTTCCTTCATGTGCTAGGGGGTTTACCTAGACTTTAGGGGGCTTAAGGGAGGCTAGAGAGAGAAAGTAGAGAGAGAAAGTGAAGTTGGAAGGTGTGAGAAATGAGGGTGCCCCGACACCCTTTTTATAGGATGGAAATCACCAAAACTCATCGATTTGGCCTCCAACTAGTCGAGTTTCATGGCCAGGTGTCACCATCTGGTGGCTAGCCTTGGGGAGGAAGCAACGGTTGTGATCGCGCCACGTCACCCGATTTCGCACAGCACCCTTCCGACTTAGAAAAATCATAACTCTCGCATACGAGCTCTGTTTTCGACATTATTTTTTCCACGTGTAGATAAAAACAAGAGCTACAACTTTCCTTTAGACTCCGTCGGCTATTTCTCGACCGATCTTAAATTTAACAGTAGGAGGAGATTAGACTGTTAAATGACCGCGAAAAATTCGTAACTCCTTCATACGGACTCCGTTTTCGTCTGTCTTTTTACCATTGAATTCCTATTAACGAGATATTCAAATCTCATTTAGGCCGCATAAGCCAAAAACTGCTCGAACTAAAATTCGAGTTTCGGGTCGTGCACTGCTAAGCCAAATCTTAGAAAATTCATAACTTCCTCATACAAAGTCACATTTGGGCGTTATTTTTTTGTATGTTCCCGGTTTAATGTATACTACAACTTTTGTTTAGATCACTAAGGCTAAAAAGTTCTCTATCGTAAATTCACTATTTACGTCTCCCGGTGCCGTGCCGGTTTTGCCGTAAAACTTCGACGGGCCATAACTTCTTCGTTATAACTCGGATTTCGGCGTTCTTTATATGTACGGAACCCTTGTAATATATACTAAAACTTGGTTAATATTAATCCTTCTAAATAATATTCCATCAAAAACTCATTTTTGATGCTCATCTTCTTTAAATTGACTAGCCCGGATCTGCGGGCGTTACAATTATCTCCCCCTTAGGATGATTACGTCCTGGAATCATCAACGAAACAGGGCTGTATAATGACTCTGTACGTTATCCCTTTATCCTAGGTAATAATCGTAACTTCTATGTTCCTTCGAATGAATATCTATCTCTTGGACTTCTTACTACATACAGTGCTCGATCTTGCACCCGCTCTTCATACTATGTTGTAGCCTTCGAGTTACAAACTAAATACTTATTGGAGACTCCTTCTTCTTCTTAATGAACTTAAGATAAGTTCTCTAATTACTACAATGGACCAATGTGTCATATTCTAACGACCTATCATCGTGTGATACAGCGTTTAGACTCAGGTCTCTTAGAGTCAAATTCCAAAATGGAATATACCTTCCTTCATGTCCTAATGTGATATAATCACCTTTTAGCATGTAGCATTTCTAGATACAAGTTTCTTACTTTAACAACGATCACAATTGCTTTGATTATCTTTCACTTCAATCTTCTGGCTTAGGTCAGATGCTATATCGAACTTGGTTCTCTGAACTAGGTAACATACTTATCTTTAGTCGGACTCGACATGATATGGCCACTAGGGTCGGAATAATAATCATCTTCTTAGTTATTACCGAAACGATGGTAACGACATACATGAATAAAACAGAATCAATTACTAGCGCCTTGGTAACCTTGTGACTTTCCCTGATCCAAGTGTGAGTCCTGTGATTCCGGTAGTATAGGCATCTACTACCTTTCAAACCTACTCATACTCGTCCCAAGTATTGTCTCGCAATTCTCCAAGTCATTATCACAAAAACAGTTTTAACACATACAAATGTGTCCAAACAATCATATAATTTTACCTAGACTCTACTAGGACTTCTTCCATGCGTATATTCAATCATCAATTCTGCTTCAACTCGGTTGGTGATGGAAATGTCAGACGATGGGATAACTTCATGAATTATACAAAAAATCTTTCTTTCTGCTAATCGAAAGTGTACTTATCTCGTACTAGACGTATTATTCCTTAGACGCATTCTAAAGGAAAAATATCACTCTTACGATATCTTCCGATCAGTATCATTCGATATCGTAAGCCTTCTCATTTCCTCCATTTGCTCAGTCTGCTATGAGTCCTTATCATGACATTCTATACACCAAAGCAGGAATTCGGTGTATTGAGACGAGAATATAGATAGAGGAAGATTTAGACACGTATTCCTCCTTATTACTCCAAAAACTTACATGCTAGTTCTAATATCGTAATTAAACGTTTAAAAAACTGAGGACATAAAATTTCCAGATCTGGTCGGTAACAGACCATAGATCTGATCAAACGATAGCATAAAACATCACAAATCATTTAGCACATAAAAGCATGTTAGAAATTTTCCCTAAATAAGCTAGTGCTTGCGTCTATTTAGGTGTACTACCTAAAATATATTAGACACACTCCTCACAATCATCGCTTAGCATTCTAAGTTTAAGTCTAGAAATAAATCCTTATTCCTAGTTTGCTTAAAATAATGCTCTGATACCAACTGTGACATCCCCATTTTCACGGCCAGAAAAGACCGATTTTGTTTATGCTTTATAAAAATCAGAGTACCTCTCTTAATAAAAATGTTGCGGAATTTGTTCCCAGAAAAAAAATATGTTAAATACGTTATCAAGGCATTTCCGAAGAAAAGTGTTTTTATTCCTTTTCAAACATTTGGGATGTCATCGTCAATACAGAAACATAAGCATAAACAGAACTTACATTCATTATCACTAGTGATTTATATCTCCTTAATCTCTTAGTGTAATGTGACTTCATATCAACACCTGTGATTCAAATAAGCTTGAGTGGGTCAGGTTGGGAAACCGGATGAGTACATAGGGTTTTCAACCCACAATAATATAATTATTATGTTTAAACATCAAACAATCAACCCAATTACCCATCCCCATTATTTTCTTTACTCTTAAGGATCTACCCTAAGAATTAGCTATTCCTCATTTAATCATTCCTAAGGATCATCCTAAGGAATCGGCACGAAATCCATCGTTTCCAGGGTTTACTCAACAGGCACTAAGTTGCATAGTCGCCAGGGTTTAGGCACTAAGTCTCATAGTCGCCAGGGTTTATACAACAGGCACTACGTCGCATAGTCGCCAGGGTTTATACAGCAGGCACTAAGTCGCATAGTCACCAGGGTTTAGGCACTAAGTCTCATAGTCGCCAGGGTTTATACAACATGCACTAAGTCGCATAGTCGCCAGGGTTTATACAACAGGCACTAAGTCGCATAGCCACCAGGGTTTATACAACGGGCACTAAGTCTCATAGTCGCCAATGTTCACTCATATCATCTTTCATCTCTCATCATTCATCTACCCATGTTTTACCCAACATATTCATAGATATAAAATACATATACAGTTTAAATTATTTAAAACATGTATAAAATCGTTCATCCAGCATAGATAGCAAGTATACAGGTTATATGCATGCATAGCACGTAATTTATGTAAAATACTTCATATATATGTGTAAGATGAAAGTAACTATGCACTCACCTGATAAGGTGGTCACTCAGTACTCGGACAGCGCTTCGTTAATCTTAAAACAATTTCCCTCGGACAAAACCTAGTATCATTACCACTAGAGTTTAGTCTAACGTTAACCGCGACTAATTAATAGTCTAGCTATTATTAATATTATATAAGCGTTAAGATACAATCTTATATAACTCATAATAATAGCCCAAATAATTATTTTAAGGTCCTAATAATGTTACTATATTAAAACATAAGCTATACTAAAGATAGGGTAGACACAGCTCACGTATAGCGGGTGTTTCGCAAAACCGGGCTTCGCTGGAGCAGCGTTCCCGAGTCGAAAGGCTCTTTTCTCGGGACTCCGGGAGTGTCGGGGCTTCCTTCGGGTGCTAGGGGGTTTACCTAGACTTTAGGGGGCTTAAGGGAGGCTAGAGAGAGAAAGTAGAGAGAGAAAGTGAAGTTGGAAGGTGTGAGAAATGAGGGTGCCCCGACACCCTTTTTATAGGCTGGAAATCACCAAAACTCATCGAGTTGGCCTCCAACTCATCGAGTTTCATGGCCAGGTGTCACCATCTGGTGGCTAGCCTTGGGGAGGAAGCAACGGCTGTGATCGTGCCACGTCACCCGATTTCGCACAACACCCTTCCGACTTAGAAAAATCATAACTCTCGCATACGAGCTCCGTTTTTGACGTTCTTTTTTTCCACACATAGATTAAAACAATATCTACAACTTTCATTTAGACTCCGTCGGCAAATTCTCGACCGATCTTAAATTTAACAGTAGGAGGAGATTAGACTGTTAAATGACCGCGAAAAATTCGTAACTCCTTCATACGGACTCCGTTTTCGTTTGTATTTTTACCATTGAGTTCCTATTAATGAGATCTTCAACTCTCATTTAGGCCGCGTAAGCCAAAAACCGCTCGAACTAAAATTCGAGTTTCGGGTCGTGCACTGCTAAGCCAAATCTTAGAAAATTCATAACTTCCTCATATGCAGTCAGATTTGGGCGTTCTTTTTTTGCATGTTCTCGTTTTAACGTATACTACAACTTTTGTTTAGATCACTAAGGCTAAAAAGTCCTCTATCGTAAATTCACTATTTACGTTTCCCGGTGCCGTGCCGGTTTTGCCGTAAAACTTCGACAGACCATAACTTCTTCGTTATAACTCGGATTTCGGCGTTCTTTATATGTACGGAACCCTTGTAACATATACTAAAACTTGGTTAAGATTAATCCTTCTAAATAATATTCCATCAAAAACTCATTTTTGATGTTCATCATCTCTAAATTGACTAGCCCGGATCTGCGGGCGTTACATTATTGATTATCCTCAATCAATTAGAAGATAATTGTTAAATAATGAGATAATTACTTATTTATATGATTAAATAAATTATTTCTGTTATTTTATATGATTTATCTTGCCATAAATTGAATTAGGTCAAATTTAGATAATCACAAATTATTTGGTTAATTAAGTTATTTGAAATTTGATGTAGAAGGTTTTGAAAAGTTTCAAAACTTGCCCTCAAGTTTTGGAATTTAAATTTTTGATTAATAGTTTTAATTTTGAAATATTTAAGTTCTAAACCCTAGAATTTTACATGTTTAAAATCCAATCCTTATACTATTATAATATTATAAGATTAATAATTATATATATGTATAATATAAAACTAGTCTTACCGTTAGTAGGCCTCATTCACGAAGCCGATCTATAAGGGGGGTATAAGGTTACTGGCTATAAAATGGTGGTTTAATGGGTGTCCACTCTCACCCACCGCTTCCTTGATTGGTCGAGGGTCGTTAGCCGAACGGGTAGGATAGGGCAATTAATTCCTCATTAATAAGTACAATGATTTTAATAAAGTAACTAAATGTTTTTATAAATTCCGAATCTTAGTTACTTTAGGAAAAATGTGAAAATGTATGCTACTCCAAGAAATTACACTTTGCACCTTGCCAAGTCGTTAGTGGAGCATGTGTGGTTAACCGGCACACTAATTTGGGACTAGCAAAGGTGGCAAAGGGTAGCTCGATGTTTATCATAGATCAATGGAGCGTGTGTGGTTGACCGGCACATTGATTAGGTGGTAAATGACATCGAGAGTACCAAGTACATTTGCATGGTTATTCACACCTTGTTTGTGATCCTCGGTATCCAGTTACAAACTTGAAGGGCATAATCGAGATTTAAACATTCCATTGAAAAGTTCAATGAATCTCAAAAGAATGTAGGAATTTCAATTCATTTAAAACTTAAAATCCTTTTTCGTTTTTCATGGTGGAAATTGGTAAATCGTCATTTACCTACCTTCAAATTTATTTGCAATTAGATTACGGCATGCCTCTTCTGAATTGTAAATAATCATGTTGGGTCCTAGCCCTAATTTCTCATTTGGGTGATTAATTAGGGATTATTATCTAATCTAAACTTTGTTCCTTTTCTATTTCAGATGTCTACTCAAAACAACAACGCTTCTGGCTCGACACCTTCTGGCTCATTCTCACTCATGAACTTGTGTGGGAGGGTGATCTTTGATGGAACCAATTTTAATGATTGGATCTGCAACATTCGCATGGTCACCCGCTACGAGGACAAAGAGTATGTTCTCGACAAGGAGCTGAAGGAGGTTAATGCGAACACTGCTACTCCCGAGGAAATTGTTGCGTAGGAAACTCATGAAAGAGATGCTACTAAGGTGCATTGCATCATGCTCGCAACAATGACTATTGAACTGCAAAAGTCCTACGAGGACTACTATCCATACGCGATGCACCAAGATTTGATGGAAAGGTGCCATCAAAGTGCTAGGCAGGAGAGGTACGAGATCATCGCCTCGATGATCACTACCAAAATGAAGGATGGAGAGTCCATCATGGCCCAGTTGCAGAAAACGCAAAGGTTTGTGGACCGCTTGCTAAAGTTGAATGTGAACTTCGATGAGGAGCTGGCCATATATATCATTTTACACTCTCTGCCTCCTTGTTACGACCAGTTTCATATGACCTATCATATGAAAAAGGAGGAGATCACTCTGAGCACCCTTTAGGGCCTGCTAAGGACTGCTGAGAGTAGTCTAAAAGGAAAATCTGTTGCATCTACTCCTACTGCTGCTTCCCCTGTCTTGGCAATTGGACAAGGGAAAGGGCAGAAGAGGAAGGCTACTTCTAAGAGCCACAAGGGTAAACCCCATGACGGATCCTCTTCTAGTGGGACCAAAGCTGGTTCTGCTACCCCCTCTTCCAACCCAAAGGAAGCAGAGTGCTTCTATTGTCACGATAAAGGGCATTGGAAACGAAGCTGCCCGAAGTATCTGCAGGACATCAAGGATGGAAAGATAAAGCCCTCCATCGTAGGTATTTACACTATTCAATCTAACAACGCATCACATGCTAGTTCTTTTGTCCTTGATACAGGATATGGTTTTCACATTTGTTCTGATTTGCAGGGTCTAAGAAGAAGTAGGGATGTGGAGCATGGGAAGATGAACCTGATCATGGGGAATAGGAAAGCGTCGCCTATCACCAAGATTGGAGTTTACTCTTTAGTGCTTAGTAGTGGGTTAGGTTTAGATTTAAATGATTGTTGCTACTCTTCAGAAATGGCGAGAAACATTATTTCTTTTCATGGTTTGTACAGACAAGGTTTTAGATTTTCGTTTAATAATGAAATTGGTTCTATCAATGCTTTCTTGAATGGTACTTTCTATTTTGAAGCATTGCCTTGTAATGGAGTATATGAAACCGTGAATGTTGTAGATAAATTAGGAAATAATGTGTTCAACATCGATTCGTACAACAGTTTGGACAAAGCATGCTTGTGACATTGTCGTCTTGGACATGTCAACAAGAAGTGCATAGCCCAACTCCAAAAGGATGGAGTGTTATAGTCATTTGACCTAAAATCAGATGACACGTGCGAGTCTTGTTTACTTGGAAAGATGACCAAGTCACCCTTCGCTGGTACTTGTGAAAGGGGTAAGGGTTTATTGGATCTCATACATACGGATGCGTGTGGACCCTTTAGATCCACCACAAGGGATGCGAACCGCTTCTATGTGACTTTTACCGATGATTATAGCAGATTTGGATATATCTACTTAATCAAGCACAAGTCAGAAACCTTTGAAAAGTTCAAAGAGTTTAAGCAAGAAGTGGAGAATCAGCTGGGCAGGAAAATTAAGATGCTCTGATCCGATCGAGGAGGTGAGTACCTTAGTATTGAATTCCACGAGTACCTCAAGGAATGTGGAATTGTTTCGCAATTGACGCCACCTAGAACACCGCAATTACATGGTGTGGCTGAGAGGCACAATCGAACCTTGTTAGACATGGTTCGTTCCATGATGAGTCGAGCTTCGTGACCTATCTCATTCTAGGGGTATGCATTAGAGATTGCCACCCATATCCTTAATCTAGTCCCGAATAAGAAGGTTACCAAAACACCTCACGAGATGTGGTCAGGGAAAGTTCCCTCGTTGGCACATATCAAGGTTTGGGGTTGCGAGGCTTTCGTAAGACGAAAGACTCACGAAAAACTCAAGCCTCGTAGTGAGCGATGTATTTTCATTGGCTATCCACAGAAGTCCTTTGGATATATCTTCTATAGACCGAGTGGCAATTTTGTCTACGTTGTGAGGAGAGAGTTCTTTCGCGAGAGAGAACTCATATGCCAAGAGGACAGTGGGAGGCAAATTGACCTTGAAGAGCTTCAAGAGTCAAGCGATGAAGGAACCTCTAACACTGGCGCTCAACCCGAGGAGGAAACTCCTGTTTAACCGATTGACGAGTCCTTACCTCTTTGACATTCCAGTAGAGTTAGTGTTCCACCCGAATTATATGGTTTCCATATAACTGTTGAGGGTGATACATTTATTGGTTATAGTACACTAACAAATTTGGATGAACCTAACAACTACAAGGAAGCCATGGCAGGCCCAGTGTCTGCGAAATGGAAAGAGGCTATGGACAATGAGATTCAGTCCATATATGACAATCAAGTTTGGAACTTGGTTGACAATGTACCAGGTCGTAAAATGGTCGGGTGAAAATAGATCTTCAAGAAGAAGACCGACATGGATGGGAAAGTACACACATATAAGGCGCGATCGGTTGCCAAGGGCTTTACTCAAACTCCAGGAGTTAACTATGATTAGACCTTCTCACCAGTTGTGAAGATTAAATCTATAAGTGTTATGCTAGCCATAGCTGCATTTCATGACTATGAAATATGTCAAATGGATGTCAAAACCGCTTTCCTTAATAGGAAGTTGGCTGAAGATGTTTACATGAGTCAGCCAGAGAGTTTTGTCAATGCAGAGAACCCTAATAGAGTGTGTAAGCTTGAGAAATCCATTTATGGATTGAAACAAGCATCTCGCAGATGGAATCTTTGTTTCGATGAGAAAGTCAAAGAGTTTGGTTTTTCGAGAAGCGAGGATGAGTCCTGTGTATATGTCAAAGCCAGTGGGAGTACAGTTAGCTTTCTCGTTTTGTATGTGGATGACATACTACTCATAGGAAACGACATCCCAACCTTGCAGGAGGTTAAGTCCTGGCTTGGGAAGTGCTGCGCTATGAAGGACCTCGGAGAAGCTGCTTATATTCTAGGGATAAGGATATTGAGAAATAGGAGTAAGAGACTAATAGGACTTAGTCAAAGTACTTACTTGGATAAAGTGTTGAAACGTTTCAGCATGGAGAATTCTAAGAAAAGGGAGTTACCAATCCAAAGCAATACCAAGTTGAGTAAGACTCAAAGTCCGAGTATCGATGTCGAGATAACAGAGATGAGGAGATTTTCTGCGATAACGAAGGTGCGGTCGCCTTAACCAAGGAACCGTGGGATCATGGCAGATCCAGGCATATCGCCATAAAATATCATTTCATTAGACATCGAGTAGAAGAGGGACTCCTCGTAGTAAATAGGGTATCGTCAGAGGATAACCCAGTAGATCCCCTTACGAAGGGACTGAGTAGGGTTAAGCACTTGCAGCACGCTAGGAGCATTGGGCTGAAGGACGATAATAGTTTTAGTGATTAGATAGCCTTTACAAACTTGTAATAGATAAATTGTAATTGACATTTTGATGATTAAATAAAGGTGTTTTATTTATAAGTAATGTTAATGTCTTGTGTCAATTATTTACTATTGTTTCACTTTGCATGTTTTGACTTCCTAAATAATAAGATTATTTAAACTATCCGCAATCGATCATACGTTCGAAGTAATTATGAAAGAAGACTGTCATGAACTGGTTTGTAGATTATCTAATCATTTAGACATAGCAAAGGTTTGCTACCATGTTCATGAGTGCTCCTGAAATAAGATTTAAGTATTGGATTAAACCCGCGCTCACATGAATCACTTCATGGAATTTAATCACGAGTGATTGTGAGACGATAATATCATATAGTCTTTAAACCTAGACATATGAGTTGTTGTTTACGAGTCAGTTGTGCATTGATAATGCGTAAACGCATCAGTAACTTGATGTTATAAAACACATTGTTGTGTACGATTTGATGAGTAAATAGTAGAAGCATATAAGTTGAAGTTTATCTGTTCCTTTTATCCTATGAGGTTAAAAGCGATATCTTGGGCCCCTTGATGATTTTGTTTTGACTTATGTGCCGGGCCCAGTCAGGACTGAATTGATGTGTTCAATTAAGTTCTATGTCAGACAAATTAGAGATCGAGAAACAAACTGCTCGACAATAAGTATGACCATGTTCCATGTAATTGTCCACACGATATCTTGATAAAGGAGGACTATACGATCCCTTATCTAAAGGACGTGTCAGAGTTCGACAGTGGCTTTTGAGAGCTACGATTTCTAATCGGATTTTGAAGTCGTACTTGCATTTATAGTTATTAGACTTATCCAAGTGGGAGACTGTTGGATTAGGTGTCTAAGCCCATAACTATATTTGGTATGTACTTGACCCGGTTGTAGCATGGTCCTTTTGGGTCGCCTTCACCAAAGCAACTTGACTGGAAGAATAATGGAGAAAGAGGATAAAAGTGATTTATTAATATATTATGTGAATAATATATTAAAAGAGAAATCATATTATTTAATTAACATTGGTCAAGAATTAATTTAGGATTAATTTTGTGGTCAAAAGAGGTTAATTGAATTAAGGGGAATGATATTATAATTATGTGATAATTGCAAAATGGGCTGAGGACCTCTTGGATAAGAGGTGGACAAAATCTTATGGAAGCCCATAAGGATTTCGTCCAAGGCTAGGTATTCTGGAAGATTCCTATGGGCTGCTTAGATCCTAAGCAACCGGATTAGGTATTTGACTGAAACCCTAATTCCTCACCTATATAAAGGGCCCTTGGGCACCCCAAATCGCTACCAAAAACCCTAAGAGGATCTAAGAGCCGATTTTAGCCTTCTATCTCTCTCTCACTAACATTCTCCAATTGCTTGTGGTGTTTGTGATCGATTAGAGGTATTACTTTTGTGATACTAGGCTCTCAAAGGCAAGGATCTTCAAGTTACAATTAAGAGGTAACATTCTTACTTGTTTATTTATGTTGATTTCGATTTCTATATGATAGATTTAGGGTTTACGAGCTTTGGATGATTATTTCATGTACAAATAGAAAAACTAGATCCAAAGCTTTAGGGTTTGCATGTGCACCATAGGATTGTTGTTTTTCTCATAACCCAACAATAGTGACACTTGGTACTCAACTCGACAAGTTGGAGGCTCAAACTCGCCGAGTTGGGCCATTTTTCAGCCTATAAATACCATGTGAAGCTCACTCTTTTTCCTCACACCATAACCCTTCTCTCCTTCTCTCTCTAACTTCTATCTAAACCTCTCCCAAAGCCCTAGTAACTCCTAATGGCTAGAGGAAAGCCCCGGAGCACCAGAAGGCTCCGAAAGAATAGCTTTTCGTTTCGGAAGTTCTGCCCCCGTAGAGCCCGATTCCTAGCCAAACCTCCTGGTAAGTGAGTTATGCTTACCCTACTTCAAGTATAGCTTATGTTTAAGTTCAATATCGTTATTATGAACTTATAAACAATAAATATATTATAAAATACAATATACAAAGTGTTATTATAATATCTTTTAACTATTCGTGGTACGGGTAATCTGGTTTGAAGGGCCGCATAGGGTTGTTGGATTTCAGAAGTGCTATAATGCCAAAATGGTCCTGCCCACCGGTGTTTCATGTCTGGCCCGTATCTATACATAGTGGTTGAAAAGTATTATTTAACACTTATAAAACAATATCGCTCGTAAATAGTCGCAATAAATATTAGACTAAAATCTAGCGGTAATGATACTGAGTTTCGTCGAAGGAAAATAGAATTGTTAGAAGTGAAGCGCTGCCCAAGTTTGGAATAATCACATTAACAAGTGAGTTGATAGTTACTTTCATCTTACACATAGATATAAAGTATTTAATATAAATTACATGATATATGTGCATATTATCTGTGTTCTTGATATCTATGCTCGATGAAAAAAATATACATGTTTTATTCGATTTAAACTGTATAGTATTTTATACCTATAATTATGATGGGTAAAGATGGGTAGATTAAAGATAAGATGAGATGAGAGATGAAAGATGAGATGAATGATGAGAGATGAAAGATGATATAGATAATGAGAGGTGAAAGAAAATTAGAAGCAATGACCCAAGCGATGGCCCAGTCATTTAGCAGAGTATAGATGACAACCACAGACTATTCTAGACAGTCCAGTGGAACACTAGCAGGCTCGCAACCTGTAGTTTTTGTGACCGATGTGTTCAACAGATGTACTCTAAAAACCCTGGCACTATGGACTTAGTGCCTCATAAATGAACATTAGCAGCTATGGACTTAGTGCCTTACAAATGAACGTTGGTAGCTATGGATTTAGTACCTTAAAGATGAACATTGGCAGCTACGAACTTAGTGCCTAACAGATAACATCGGCAATTATGGACTTAATGCATGTTAGATGAACCCTGGCAGTGATGGAATTCGTGCCTATTCCTTATGGCAATCCTTAGGAATGAATAAATGAAAAAATAGATGATTCTTAGGGTAGATCCTTAAGAATAAATAAGATAATGGGGAGGGGTAATTGGGTTAATTGTTTGATGATAAAACATAACAACTTTATTATTGTGGGTTGAAAACCCTATGTACTCACCAGGTTTCCCAACCTGGCCCACTCAGTTTATTTGTATCACAGAAGTCGATACGAAGCTACATGACATTGAGAGATTAACGGAGATGTAGATCATTAGTGTAAATGAATGTAAGGTCTGTTTATGATTATGTTTCTGTATTGACGATGACATCCCAAAGTTTTGATATAAGCAAAATACATTTCTTCGGAAATGCTTTGATAATATATTTATCATGTTTTTCGGGAACAAATTCCGCAATATTATTCTTTAAAAATAAATAATCTGATTTTAAATAAGCATAAATAAAAAATTTAAAATGACCGTGAATTTGGGGATGTCACACATATCATGTCACTTGGTGGCATATTATGTCACTTTGTGGTATATCAAGTTTATTTGTGGCATATCAATTCACTTCATGGCATATCAAATCACTTAGTGGCATATCAAGCCACTTCGTGGCATATACTGATTCCAAAGTGGCACATCCAAGCATAGGATGACACATCTTGATAATAGATGGCGCATCCATGCACCAGGATGCTCCATTCCACTTCCAGGTGCTCCATACCCCCTTTTAGAATATTTTTTCCATTTTCAGGAGATCCATTACTTTTTTAGGAGATCCATTCCTTTCTCAAATGATCCATTCCTTTGTCACATGCTCCACGAATCCCAAGTGCTCCATTGAGTTCCATATGATCCAAGTTGGACAAGATTTCATACCCCAACATCAAATTGGACCAAAATCAGTTATGTTTAGTGGGGATTTTTGTTTTGGATTCATTTAAAATCGATACTTAGATAGAGGTTTACAATGTTCAGTTCTACGCTTCGCGATGCCGAGCAGCATAATTACGGAGGTCTGATGATGACGTCTTTGGCTTGTGGGACAGTGACCGACCATCCTTCTAATATTCATTGAAAATCAAGTATGAAAGTTTAACACATATTTACTCTAAAAATATTAAAAAAATCATAAATTTATATTACATTATTAGAAAAGAAAACTCTGATTTGCTTCTAATTAAAAAAACTAGAAATCAAGAAGTTACCTTCTAATTTTCAGCACTTCAAAAAAAATCTGAAATTAGAAATTTCTAAGCCTCAAAGTTAGAGATGTCAAGGACCCCCGTGGGACCCCGATACCGTACGAGACTAATTTTTAAAAAAAGTTGGGAGCGGGAGCGGGGGCGGGGGCGGGGGCGGGATTAAACCCCGTTTATTTTCGGGATCGGGGTCGGGAGTGGGTGTTTTCGTCCCGTACTCCCGCGGGGGCCCCGACTGTATATTTATGTAAAAAATATATATATACTTAATATAAAATATGTATACAAAATAGACATTTCCCTTTTCCTTTTCCTTTTCTAATTTTAGGTTTAGGTTTCCCATTTCCCTTTTCCTTATTCACTTCACTGTGAAACGACGACTTGTCAAATCTCACTCCCACCCAAGACGCTAAGAGCCCAATCATGTCATCAGCTTCGTCGACGAGACGACGACAGAGTCACTGGCCACCTATCGACGCCCTTCCTCTTCACCGCCTGTTGACACCCTTCCGCCTCACTGTCGGTCTTCACGTCACTAGCTTCGTTTTGCTGAAATCGACTCGACATTCGACTATGTTTCATGGATACTCGACAGTGAACTGTCACATCCCCTCTCTAAAATCGACCGACGAAACCCTGGTAAGTGGTTATTTCGATTTCTGAATTTCTGATACATTTGAGAGTTTCTGATTTGTGTGAATTTGCTGTAATGTTGCTATGATTTGTCATATATGTGATGTTGCTGTGAATTTCCGATTTGTGATGTTCCTTTGATGTTCCGATTTTTGTGATGTTGCTTTGTTGTTCCTGTGATTTCTCATATCTGTCATCAATGTAATTTCCTGAATCTGATGTTAAAATCAGATGTTCCAAACACCAGATTGTTCCTACAACTTTTTGCATTTTTTCTTTGCTTATTCAACTTGACCATAATTTCAATGTTGACAGATTAAGGGAGCCTGTGAGATTGGTTATTGTATTAGATGTTGTTAGACTAGTTGATATTAATAGACATTTTATGAGAGATCTTACTTTCGTTAGTTGCTAAGATGCTTTATTTTTTAATAAGGACTATTAGAATTCTGTTATTGTATTAGTAAACCGGGGCGGGACCGGGGGCGATGAAGGTTATCGGGGGCGGGATCGGGGGCAATGTAAATGGGGGATCCGAGGGCGGGACCGGGGGCGGGGGCGGGGCAGCAATTTTCCGCCCCAGTTTGGTCCCGTTGATATCCCTACTCAAAGTTGGATTGAAAGTCGATAGATTGTTGCAGCAATGCTTGAATTCAGAAAATATGAATAAGAAAGAAAGAAAGAAATTGATTTACTTGTACACAATGTTACACCGTAAATTTTCAAACAAAATTTTCATTTAAAAATTATATTAATCTCATTACATAAATCACAAAAGCTCCAAAATCTCATTTTATCAAAACACGTGTCCATGACAACAAAAATCCAGGATCCTCAAATATAGTACAGTCTCGTGTGTACAACAAGTCGGCGCCTTCCCGTGATCCCGAGAAGTACCTGAAACACATAACACATAACACAGTAAGCACGAAGCTTAGTGAGTTCCCCAAAATACTACACACATAGCGTTAGCCACTCTAGACTAACTCAATACAACCCTCCGGTCGATGTGTTCCAGTAGAGACCCTCTGGTCCCAACATAAGCTCATAATAATAATACTAAGCATAAATCACGAAGACATAGTGCAAAATGTCACAATACGCAGAATAGCACATAAGACATCTCAATCACACAAAGATACCACTCAATGTAAGTATAGTGAGAAGACTTACCTCGTAAGCAAGCAAGCAAAACCTTGTACACAAATCTCGAACTAGCCTCCGCCTATCACATAGGATAAATATCTCTAATTAATACTCTATTCTCGACTCTAAATAAATCAAGGGTTATTATCTCTCTCTCTCTCTCTCTCTAACTCTTGAAATGGCTAAAAGACCATTTTACCCCTCCATGGTCTCCATTACTCATGTTTGACCAAACCCTAAAGTCAACAAAAGTCAAACTCGAGTCAACAGCCAACGTTGACCCAACTCGTCGAGTGCATTCATGCAACTCATCGAGTCCCCTTGTTTCCTCAAAATTTTCATGAAAGTCCAGCTCAACTCATCGAGTTGACCCTCCAAATCGCCGAGTTATCGCATAATCAGGCTCATCGGGACAAACCCTAACCGACTCGTCGAGTCAACTCATTAAATCCGCGAGTCCCTTCATTCAGTTTCTCATTTAGAAGTTTTAAGGCAGATCTACCACTCCACACTCTAGACCTAGGCTCCCAAGGCTCGAATGTCACGTAAAGCTTCGATCTTTACGTTCATGCATGTCACATTTTGCTCCAACATGCCAATCCAACTCTAACAAAGGGGTTTAAGCACAATAACTCTTATGCGGCTAAATAAAGCTAGAACCTTTGGACTCTCTGGACCTTACAAGGTCCAGATATGAAGTCTAGACCCCTTAATAGACTCCATGCACTCATTGTCCCAACAAAAGTTGGTAAAAGCCCTAACTTCCATACTCAAGAGATCCAACTAATAAGATTAGAAAGGTGTAAGCTTTTTTCCTTCCACAAAAGCTCCAAGTGAAAGAATTCTAGATCCCACAGCCTCTCCTCGTTCATTGCTTGTATCTCACTCCTTTCCTTCCAAAAGATCCACCAAAACACTCAATATTAGCTAACACACTTTCTCTTAGCTCAAGGGACGATTAGGGTTTCACACAGGGGATTTGGGAAGCTGGTGAGGCGGAAATGAGGACATAAGCTTCCTTAAATAGGCCCCAAACCCGGGGATATAAGGTTTCATCTCGCAACGCCTACTCGGCGAGTCAGTTCTCTGACTCGTCGAGTCGGTTTTTAGATCCACGTGGTCAATCAGTCTCTACTCGATGATTTGAGGCACCAACTCGTCGAGTCACCCAACCAACTCATAAATAAACATATATAAATATTATACATCGGAGTTAGGATGTTACAATTTTCCCCCACTAGAATCAGACTTCGCCCTCGAAGTCATGCTCTGGAAATAACTCTGGGTACTGCTCGCGCATCTCGGACTCCGACTCCCAAGCCCACTCTGATCCTCATTGGTACTCCCACTGCACCTTAACTAGACTCACCTCCTTGTTCCTCAGTGTCTTTACCTTTCTACCCAATATCGCAACTGGCCTCTCAATATAGTTCGGCGGTCATCAACTTGAACATCCTTCAATGGCGCCACTGCCGTCTCATGTCGTATGACAATCTCTTTCCCCAAGACACCCGAACCAAATACAGGAACTCCCTATCCCGAAAACGATAACTCCCTCTGCTGAAGCAGTTCCAGTTCTGACTCTTTAGAACCTGGAAACTCTAGTAGTCTAACTCCCTGCACAACTGCCCATGCAATATATCATCATGTCATTCGCTCCTACACAAGGAAATGATCGTGTCCATTTAGAAGTATCCTAGGACCTCTATGAACATAAGCCCCAGCTTCCTCTCACATATCCCTTCCAACACTGAGCACCAGGTCGGCTCCCGACCCATTAGTTGAACCTCTAAAGACTACCCATTGCACACCCAATAAAACGACTTTACATGCTTCCTTCTCATAATAACTATCTCGGCCCATCGTGATACACGAGTCACGAAGTTCGCTTTACCTCGAGCGAATACTACAACCTCATCTGAAGTCGTCTCACCTCTCACCTCTGTCGTCTACCACTCACTAGCTCTGTGCATCTCGCATTTCTTCCCATACCAAGGAACTGACCTACTCAGTTCTAAGACATCAGATGGAATCAATACTCCTCAAAATGAAGCCCATCTAAGAATCCAGAATCTCATCTCGCCTACTCAATACACCACTAGAGCCAAACTCAAACTCGAGAGTCTGGTCCGACACAGAATTGGAACCACTCATCCCAATCTAGTACTCAACTCGTGACCCATGATCCGCAACCCCATGCGTACATCATTTCTCCAATTCCTTCCGATTGCGATAAAAACACCTTAACTCAGAATAAAACGATCCTCGACCATTACGGAGACCCCAGTCTCACCCCTGGTCCGGCCACCAGGTTTCCAAAGACTCGATGGGTGAGGCTACCCAAGCCTAAGAACTCCTCCGCGTCATGCTCCGACTAGTGAATACTACGGCTCCCCGTAGTTACAATATTCCCTCTTATTGACTACCGAGTGCTACGGTTCTTGTTGAAGATATTAGTGTTGCGTCATTGGGCCTATGTTATCTAGTCCATTTTGTATAAACGAGTTGGGCCTGTCCACTAGTATTTAATGTTAGCGTTATAGTATATAAGGTGCATGCATGCTACGTATTTGAGTTAAGTCTGATAATATATTTTGTAACCCTAATTTACGCCTCTACAGAAGCAATTCTTCATCGAGTTCTTCTGAGGCGTGACTATTAATCATTCAGTACCAGTTTGATCATATTGTGTTCTTTACCTGTTTTAATCTATTCGATCATTAAGGATTTATTCCTATCAATTGGTATCAGAGCAGGAGACTGTGTTCTTAATACGCATCTCTTCTGTTTGACGAAATTATTAGGGTTTCCGTAAATATTGGATCTGTTAAGAGCCATCACTGAATTATTAACGTTACTCAGTGATCTCAATATTAACCAAATAAGTGTTTACAGTCTGATTAGTTACAGGTATTAAAAAGATCATTCACCATGCAGAACGAAGAGTCAAATATCAACTCCTCGAATATCTCAAGCAGCATCGGATCAACCACCAGGATTCCAATTCTCTTTCCTCAAGAATATGAAGTTTGGGCGATGCACTTTGAAGATTATGTTTTGGGTTCAGAAGACAATGGTTATCTGATCTGGGAAGCAATCACTCTAGGTCCGTTTGTTCACACAGAGACCAAAAGAACAATCAAAACCCAAAGAGAATACAACCAGCTGCTTCTTGATATGAAGGACGTGCCTGAAGATGAAAAAGAAAAACTCATGAGCAACATTATAGGAATTAGGATCATCAGATTCGCATTGCAAGCAGATACTTTTTGTCTTGTAAGTTCGTATGATACAGCGAAGGATATATGGGATAAGTTGAGAGAACTCTATTCTACAGACGCAGATCTAGAACACTCAACTCAAACGCTCTTGTTATCTGAGTTTGGCGAATTCCTCTAAAATGCTGAAGAAACTCTAAGTGCTACTTTCAATCGATACAATCATATTCTCAGCAAGATGATGAAGCACAAGATTGGAAGTGAACTGATTGAGCAAAAGGTCACGTTCATGAATGGACTTCGATCAGAGTAGCAAGCTGTAGTGTCAACTGTTAAGGCACACGAACAGTTCAAGAACTATAGTCTTGCGAAACTTGTGGGATTTCTGAAGGCCCGAGAGAGTGAGATAATGAAAGAAGCAAATGTGATGTCTGGGATGGGGTCTCTAGCCTTAGTTACAAAAGGCAAGACTGTTGCTGATGACGGATCTGATTCAGATCATTCTGAGTACGAGCTCTCAAACGAAGACTTTGCTTTAATGGTATCCAACCCTAAGCGATTTGCTAGGAAGAAGTTTCCCTCAAGCAAAAATAGAAACTGGCAGGGTAGCTACAGCTCAGAGAAAGTGAAAGAAGAAAACAAAAGTGGTTCTCAGAAAGAGGAAGACAAGAAGGAGAAAAAGTTAGTTGGAGACTCCGGATACGATTGTAATTATTGTCATGGTAAAAACCATATTGCTAAGGAGTGCATGTTGCGAAGGAAAAATGAGAAGAATGAAGAGGAGGATGAGGAGGCCTATCACAAACAAAAGCTTGAAGAGATTAACAAGAAGAAATCTAACGATAATTCTATGCCTGCTTTTGTTGTACAGGAAAACATGGCTCAAGGAGAGTTCGGAGGAGTAGATGTCTGGTCAACAGACTCAGAAGATGAAGAAGTACACAAGCCTACACACAGAAGGGCGTTCACTGCGAAACAACAAAATTCACAATTCTCAGGAAGGTGCTTGATGGTATCTGAAGGTGGATCGCAGATGCATGAGAATGCAGGTGAGAGCGGAAGAAGCGAAGATAGCTGTTTCGCGACAAAGACTGTTCCAGAATAGATCAACGAATGCGAACAACTGATCAATAAGGTAAATTCCATTCTTGAATCACTTAATATTCCTACATCTAGATACGAAACAAAATTTGATGATTTAAAATTCACCTTTTCAAGTATAAGCAATAGTTTAAAGCAAACTCAACTATTAAACTCTAACCTAACTGATCAATTGAGCAGGGCAACATCCAAAAGTGAGGAGAGACGTATGTGGATCGAGAAGGTTGAGTCGGATTTATCTAAGTCTAGGGATGAATCTATTTATTTATAGAGAGATAATTTAATGCTTTTGAAACAATGAAACATCTTTTGTTTAATTGCAAAAAGGTTTATTTTAATATCACTCAACTGCACCTTGATTGTGAAATCGGTAAGAAAATCCATAAAATGAATGATCTTGCCATTTCTCAAATTAAAGGAAGACGAAATAGACGCATACTGTTACAAATGCGAATCTATCGTTTCGTCTGAAGAAACTTCTGATGCATACAAAGTCGGTCTTGAACGCATTGAAAATTACATTAAGTCGAAAGACCACAAAAACATGTTGAAACAAATTTTGGATGAGAGTGACAAAAAGCAGATCAAATCTGAAACTGTGCATAAATTTAATTCATTGAATGCCAAATTAAGTTCAGAAAGCAAAATAAATGTTGATAGTACTTCTGAATTTGATGAGGATAGTGATATGAGTGTAATTTCTGTAGAGGATGAGGTTGACTGTTCAGAGTTTGTTAAAAGTGAATCTAAACCTGCGAAACCTCTTATTTCTGAAAATTTTGTTGAATTCGCAAGAGTTGTTCAAAACAAACCTAAAATTTTGAAAGAAAAGGCAACTGTTTTCCCAATTGTTCAAATAACACCAAATCAACTTTTTAAAGTCAATGGGGGTAACCGAAACTCAAATCGTCGAGCTGAAAACCATTTTCGACGAAGACAACAAAGACGAATGTGACAAATTCTTCTGGTCAGCTCCCATAGATAATGTTGACAAAACTGTTGGTTTATCTGAAAGAACTTCCTGGAAAGTCAAAGGAAGATATGTGGCTGAACCTTTAAATAATTTCTCAGCGTTTGAAAAAGGTAGTCTGAGTGGTACCAAGGAGGTTTGCGGTGAACCCAACTCCGTGCAGAAAAGCGAACCTGAAATAAGAAAAGCGAATCCTAAGGTGAACATCCATAAGTCGTCAAAGCAACTTGCTGATCAAAAACGACAAAGAAATGACAGATATAGAAGAAATCTTAGTGAAAGAAAGCAATTTTGGCAATCCCAAAATTCGGATTATGTTCGCCACGAAAGAAGGAAGAATCCTAAAGCGAAAGCTCATTCGCAAGTAAACTCCAATCAGTGTGTGCACTGTTGTTCTCATAGTCCAAGGGACTCTCAGCAAAAAGGGACTCCACAACCGTTCTTCGCAAACCAACCAATGGAGAAACCAAAGCCTTGTCTCTCTAAATCCACGTAGTCAGCACATAATAACATCAAAGGCAAGGGAAAGCTGCTTTCAGAAACGAAAGCTCTCACTGAGAAAACTAATGCGAATTCCAAAGAAGATGAAAAGAAGCCCGTCAAAAATCAAATCCATAACAAGAATAAAACCTTTGATTCCAAAGGAACTAACTCAAAAGACAACAAAATCAAAGTTTTTACAGTCAAACGCAAAGATGAAACCACTCTCATAAAACGAACATATATGGTTGATCTTGATATTACTTTTCCTAGTTGTGTGAAAGGCTCACAAGGACCCAAGAAACTTTGGGTTCCTAAATCTGCTTAATTGTTGCAGGTTATTTGTGACGAACAGTTCGACACTGAATGGTACATCGACAGTGGCTGTTCTCGTCACATAACAGGAAGGAAGGAGGAGTTGTGAGAGTTCAGGTCTCTCAAGGATGGCGGCAATGTAAAATACGGAAATAATTCATATGGCAGAATAAAAGGCTACGACATGATAACAAATAGGGAATTTTCTATTCGTAAAGTAGCTTATGTTGAAGGCTTGCAACACAACCTTATCAGTGTCTCACAGTTGGTCGTGGGAACAGGATTGAAAGTGTCCTTTGATGACGAAGGTTCAGAAATTATTGAAAAGAAATCCAAAAACGTTCTTCTAAAATCAGAATGAAAGGGTGAAATGTTTCCACTGAATCTGAACTCGATACGAGGAAAGCCTGCCATTTTCCTGCTTACAAAACCTCACTCAGACGAAAGATGGTTATGGCATAGGCGTCTTTCACACTTAAACTTCAAAGACATCAACAAGCTCGTTCTTGGTGATCATGTGCGAGGACTTCCTCTATTGAAATTCGACAAGGATCATTTGTGTTTCGCTTGTGAGATGGGAAAGCAAAGTGATGAATCAATGAATCGAGTAAGTAACAAATCAGAGTATGTAAGAATTCGAGATTGAACAACGGATGTAAATAAGATCTTGTTTCACCTCAATTACGCTCTGAAAGTTTACAGAGTACAAAGACAAGTTCTGTAAAGTAGACTCTTATCTAACTCTAGTAAACATCCATATTTATAGGAAATAGGGAAAGCGTACAAAAAATATACTAAGCCATATACACTTAAGCTTCGTATAAAAGCGCCTTAGTAAAATAGATTACATAACATACGAAGAGTACAAAACACCCTTCGACTAATTACAACATATTTGACCCTTACAATCTCCCCCTTTGTAATCATAGTCGAACACCTTAATTTGTGAGTAGCTGGATGGAATACAGTATTACCCTTCGTATCTCAGTGTACCAGGATATGATCTTCTTAAGCTCCTTCTTATCACCTTCGTTGTTCTTCTTACAATGATTCATACGAACAATTAAGTTCGTATATTGAGATGTCGAATACCTCTCCACTTCGCTTGCCTGGAACAAAAAACGCTTTTCTTTTCCAGCGTTGTCTTTTCCTGCGAAGACCATCCCAAAAGGCTTCAAACAAATCTCTCCGTCTGCATACTTCTTCAGCTCATTTTGTGTCTTCGTAGATGTCATTGGAGCTTTTATTTCCATACCCTCAGCATTTGCTAATTCAACATCAGTTAGTGCCAAGCACTCATAATAATTTTCAATGATAATCTTGATGTGAGCAACCCCAAGCTTGAATTCATCAGGTTCAGTATTTTGAAGATACGAAAATGATTTACCCTTCAGAATCAATGCAACTTGTATAAGATCATACAAGTTTATTAATGGAAAATCTGCAATTGTGAAATCGCAAATATTTCCATTTGCCCTGGCCACCACGTATTTGATATTTTGGACTGTGTTTTCGAACACCACATCCTTCTTCATACTGATAACTTTCTTGATCTTCACCAAAGACCAAACTTCCTCAGCAGGTTTGGCAAGAACAACATGGAATCGAATCTTCATGTGAGTACCTTCATCTTTTTATTTGAAATTTCCTTCTGCTTTGAATTGAGGCATGATAAACATCATTTCATTCACTAGAAAGTCTAGTTGGCTTGCATCAGTATTCATTATAACGTAAGTCTGCTTCGGTTTCTTTTCAAACGAATACATGTGGTTGAATGCAACCTTGGCTTCAATGGTTTCGTAGCTGTAATGCTTTGTTGGATCACCTTTGTTTAATCCAGGAGGATCACTAGCACGTTGTGTCATAATAATTTGAATTAGCCTCAACTTTTCAATTTCAGCTTCAACTTCAGCTTTCTTTTCCTCCTTCGTCTTTTCCACAAGAATGGTTTTTCCTTTGTCTTTCGAAGCATCACCTGTTTCAATTGGCTTCTTATTGCTCCCACTAGCACCTTCACCAATAACAACTCCTTTTGAGACAGGTCTTGAAATTGGCATTGTAGTGACCACTGTTGAAGTAATTGGCCCAGCAGATGCTATGATAGGTTTTGTTGTAGGGATCTTCATAGAAAACACCTTTCCTACAACTTTCGCATCTTCATACGAAACTTCACCACCAGCCTTCGAATCTTTAACTGTTCTTTCTCCCCCTTGCACCCCTGTGAAAACAGGTGGGGCATCCATTGTTGGTAGAAGGCTGAAAATCTTGGAAAGAGGAGCCATTTGCTTGTGGAGAATAGCTTCGAAATGGGTGAATTTTTGTGACAAAAATTCAGGAGTTAATAGAGAAGATGAGACTGGCTTGATAGTCAACTCTTTTAGCTCCTTTAGCAAATTAATCACCTCCAGAAAATTTTTACTTTCTGTTGTAGAAATTTGAGTAAGTTGAGGACTCATGTTTTCGTACAACTTGACAAATTTGGTAACTACATCACAAATTATGTCAACCTTCTGATTTAGAGATGCATAGTCCTGTTGAACACTAGCAATCTCTTTTTGCATATCTTGGCGAAGCTCTTGAATCTGCAAATTTACATCTTCACGGACCTTCTTAACATCTTGAACGAACAAAACATGTCGTTGTTTTTCCACATTTTGCAATTCCTTAAAGTCTCCCACAAACTTCGAATTTTGAGAATTAATCCGCAACTCATTGTTTTGATCGGAATGATCCACCTTTGCTAAAATCCGAGTCTCAGAATCTCTAACCATACCAGAGACTTTAGAGCTGATTCTTGCTTCGAATAATTTTAACAACCCATCAACCTCCAAACTAGAAACAAAATTACCTCCCCCAATATCTGCTTGAGATTGAAGAATACAATTCAATTTCTTGTTCATAATTTTCAATTGTTTCATAGTCATCAACATATGATCCGGAAAAACTTCGTCATCATTATCAAACTCCAATTCTTCAAAGGTTCCTCCAAAACCCTCATTGTCAGTATCAGTTTGCATAACAACTGAGTCTTTAGCAGGAGAATTGGTTTTGGGTGGATCAGTAGTTTGAGAAGAAAAAATGGAAATAATGGGTTGATTGATAATATTTTCGAAGGTGGGTGAGTCTGTGGTTGAAGTAATTGGTATAATTTGTGGAGGTAATGAAAGAAAAGTATCAGGATTACCTTGAGCTTCTTTCTTCAAATCTCTTTCACCCATGGTGACATTTACATCCATATTAGATACGTTTGCATTGATGTCTGAAGTTCGTGCCTCCTCATGAAATGACTTGGCAGACAAAGCTTCGAGTGGTATGATCATGATCTGCTCAGGAGTTGAACTTTCCTTGTTAAGATTGGCTTCAGGTGTTTCAGGAATGCGGCCATCTTCATCTTCTGTGGATGTGGTTGTTATAACAAGTTTTCGTGTCTTCTTCTTCTTTGCTCTTTGAGAAATCTGTTTGGCCATATATCCAGCCATTCTTTTCTTAGACAATGGAGAGACTGGAGCCGGTACTTCACGAAAAACAACACCCTGATGAGTAAGATGAGGTTTTCATACCACATGAAGAGTTGGAGACGTGCGAGTATGTTTAGACTTCATTTTTATTCTTCGAAAAACACCGGTCTTCGAAGGAATGACCACTTTTTCTTGAGTATCTTCACTAACAGGCTCAATCGATTTAGTCTCAGCAACAGACACTTCGTGTACCACTGGCTCTTCAACTGTAATTGGCTTCTTCTTTGAAGATTTCGTAGATTTCAATTCCTTGACTTTCTTTTCAGAAGAACCAGGTTCATTCATCTTCGAACGCTTGGATTTCTTCTCTTCTCTTGGCAATAATTTCCCAGTTTCAACATTAGAATCAATGTTTTTCAAATAAGCCACCAAGACTGAATTCGTAGGATCAACTCGTTTTAGCATAGCATCAGGAATACGAGCCACAAAGGGAAACTCCTCAGCATTATCCGTGACATCCTTCGGATAGTGGTATGTCTGAAAAACAGCTTTTTCTTCACCATTGGTTACCAAAATCCCCTCTTTGTTGTAGAAATATTGTAGAATCAAGCTCCAGTACCTCGCACACGAAATACCATGAAGAGCATTCGTGTTTTCTACACTCTTTTGGAATTCCTTCCATAACTGTGTAGAATAATCCACTTGAAGATCATAGTATAGCCCAACAACCATGGCATATACCTCCATTCGTCCTTTATCGAGACCAACAGTTCTACCAGTTAAACACCTCAGAAAAATACCAAATAAAAAATTCCAGATACGAGGAAGACCAGATTTCTTGAAATCACTGATCTTGGATAGTTGAGGTTGATAACCCATCTCATTGAACATATGTACAATTTGAGGGAATGAGAAATCAACATACGGTGGTGAATTTGGAATTTCAAGAATTTGGCAAAAGAGTTTCTTGGACAATCTGACCTTTTTGTCATTCACCAAATTGAAAGTAATGGCATCAAAAGCTTTGTTGTATGTAGCTGTTGACCCTGCTTGAGAAAGCCATGACATCGGAACTGAAAACGAACTAAACATTGCCTTTGACAGAACATAACTCTTCAAAGCAACAACTAACATCTTCAATTATTCAGGGTATTGAGAAACATCAGCCTCCACTTGATAGTTAGTTCCTTGAATCTTCATAATCGGTAATGAAGACACATCATCAGTGGTTTGTGAAGGGTCAGCATCGACATGAGCAGAAGTCGCCATTGTTAGGGTTTGAAAGCTTTGAAGATCAGAGATAATTTGAGAATTTTTCCTCTGAACGCGTAAACCGATAATAGACCCTTGTATCCCCTTTTATATGTAATCCTGAAGTTTGAATTTGAAGCGGGATGTGCATTTAATGAGATCCGACGTGGCACCTTGAAAGTTGGATCACTACTCCGTAAAAGTAGCCATGCGTCAAAAAGTAAGTGTCACTTCTCCTTGAAACCCGGACAGAAGACCATACGTCATTGAAATACAGCATGTATTGTTTGCCCCAAGAGAATTATAACCGTCAGAACCCTTCGGATGGAAGTAAGGCTCTTTCACTTTTGGGATGAAAAGCGAAGTCATATGCCAGATGTTTGAAATCATCAGCCTGAGTTGGTATTACTCAGAACCTCAAGGATTTCGTGAGTGTAGTGTTCCAAAGAATTTAGACAAGAAGCAATAATAAGAAAAATTTGGGATACTGTGATGTCAAAATATCAATTTGACACGAAGGCAGATAAAACCCCGGGCAAAGATTGCTTCGTTAATCATCAAGAGAGATGATCAACAGCTTGTATATGTTCCCGTGAAAGACAATCGATTACTTGTAGAGAAGTATCGAAGGGCTTCTTTTATAAGGCTTCATGAGTAGCTATAAAAATTTCGTTACATATCAACTTAAACATAAGGTGATAAATTGTAACATAAATTACTTGTTTGACCAGTGTAGTCAGTGACAAGTTTGCTTTGAAATATTTTAAGTGACTTTGGATTTCGAATGAAACTTACACGAAAATCATATTGTAACGCCCGTGTTTCTAGGCTAGGCATTAATATTGACATAATGGTCTAGGTTAACCTTTGTGACTCAGTTTGGAGAAATGAAAAGGAATTATGTGAATATTATGTGTTTTATGCTTAATTATTAGGGTTTAAATAATTAAGAATAAAAATGAGCGTCAAAAATTAAATTTTAGATAAAGTCGATATCTATTAAGAAACTTGTGGTGGGTGTGACAAGGATTACGGATATATAAAGAATGCCGAAATCCGAGTTATAACGAAGAAGTTATGACCTGTCGAAGTTTCGCAACAAACCGGCACGGTGCCGAATGTCGTAAAAAGTGAGTTTTTGAAAAACTACTTTTTAGCCTTAGTAATCTAAACGAAAATCGTAGTATTCATTAAACTGAGAAGTTCGATAAAGAGAACGCCCAAATCTGACTTCGTATGAGGAAGTTATGATTTTTCGAAGTTTCAGCTTAGCAGTAGACAGCTAAAAACTCGAATTTTAGATCGAGTGATTTTTAGCTTACACGACCTAAACGAGAATTGAAGGTCTCATCATTAGTAGCACAACGGTAAAAAGTTTGACGAAAACGGACGTCGGATGAAGAAGTTATGAATTTTTAACGGATTTCCTGTCCCAGACTGTTAAAAATAATAATATAAAAATTAAAATCTAAATTAGCCGACGAAGTCTAAACGGAAGTTGTAGAGCGTAATTTTTCCTACGCGTGCATATAAAGAACGTCAAAAACGGAGCTCGTATGCGAAAGTTATGGATTTTAGAAGTTTTGGCACGAAAAACGAGAAAAAATCCCCAAAACCGAGGAATTTCGCATAGGTGGACTTCGGCCACGTGTCCTCGCCTCGCAGGTGCCACGTGTCTGAAATTCTGATGAGTCACCGAAGTCGTGGAAGCATCCGAGGAGTGACGCGTGTGCAGCCGAGAGTCCGGCGCGTGCCAGGTGACTCCTCCATCCGAAGCCGCCTTACCTCGCCCCGACGCGTGTCGCACCAGCTGTCCAAAGCGGTCCAATCAGAAGCCTCCAGCGAGGGCCTCGCATGCGCAGCCATGTGCGAGCCCACGTGCGAGCCTTCCCTGTGAGCCCTCGGATCTGCGATGCGTGGCTTCTTCTCAGCCGTTGGATCAGGAGGCTCGGCCCTATAAATAGGAGGGTGCGAGACCTCCCGGGTAAACTTTGAAAACTTGTCATTTTTAGCCCTTTTTTCAATATTTCTTTCATTTCAACTTCCCTCGAAGCCCCGGTATCAATTATAACCCCCAGAATACGCCACGAAGTGCCCGAGAAGCCCGAAAAATTTATCTTTTCGGTTTCGAAGCCCGACCCTTCGCAGAGCCCGGTTTCTCAATAAAACTCCCAGTTTTATTAGAAACGATCGTTTAGGAAACGAATTGCTGCCCGATTTTCATTAAATCAGGTGAGTGTGTAGTTACTTTCACCTTACATATAGATATGAAGTATTTTACATAAAATACGTGTTGTGTGAATATTTATTGCTTGTTTATTTGAGTTGGATGTTGAAGGTGTGATTTATACATGTTTTTAAATAATTTAAACTGTATATGTATTTTTATCTACAAAAATGTTGGGTAAAACATGGGTAGATGAAATAATGGGTGTGTGATGATAGGTGAGTTGGATAAAGGAGATGATCAGTAATATTGATCATGAGTTGAGGGTGAGTGGTGAAATTTGAGAGAATCACTTACCCAAAATGTTGGCCCCCGTCATTCAGCAGAGTAGGGATGACAACCATGGACTATTCTAGATGGTCTGTGGAACACTAGCAGGCCCGCAACCTGTAGGTGTAATGAACTATATGTTCATTTGGAGTACTCTAAAAACCCATTGACATGTATGACAGGGGTGAATACTGTCAATAATACTGTCAGTAAATAAGAGCTATGAATTTAGCCCCTGTTGTATAAACCCTGGTGATGGTGTGACCTTGTGTCTATTCCTTAGGATGAATCCTTAGGAAGGAGTGATAGTTGATTCTTAGGGTAAACCCTTAAGGAATAAATAAGATAATGGGGTTGGGGTAATTTGGTTGATTGATTGATGTTTAAGTACAATAAATTTATTTATTGTGGGTTGAAAACCCTATATGGATTATAGGCCAGTAGTTATAAATAACTGTTGTAAGGCTTATAATGTCTTGTTTATGCTTTTGATCTGTATCAGAACATGACATCCCGAGGTTTTAATATAAAAGGAAATTATATATTTCTTAAAGAAAGGTTTTGATAAACATTATCATGTTTTATATTGGGGACCTATTCCGCAATATCTTTTGAAAAGATTTCTCTGATTTTATTTTAAAAAGCATAAATTAAATCGGTCTTTTCTGGCCGAGAAATTAGGGGATGTCACACATATTCATGAAAAAATTTGTGCTAGATCTTGTTGGGTAACAAACATCATGGGTTTCGAATGTTTGATCAAGACCACTCATATGAAATGAATATGATTTGGAGTTTCGAATTTGGGTACTGAAACAAATGTTTCGTGAAAATCTGGAACATAGTTCCCCGTCAATTCCTTAAAAGTTTAGAAAATTGGGTTTCACTTTCATCACGGTCTCATGATGTCAGATCATAAACACAGATTTTTGATATGTCTAAGTCTCGATTGGTTTGATCAGAGACCTCTAGGACATATGTCTTCGTGTGTGATCGTGTAAAATTTTTTTGGATAAAAAAGATTGATGTAAGACACGAAATGTACCTCTGTTATATTTGGACAAAACAGTAAAGTCTTAACTCATTGTGTGAAGAGTCAGGTAGCTCAGGAGACGAATGTGAGTATAAGCCTGATTGGGAAGAAATTTTCGTATGAAAGATTTCATTAAGGCTTTCGTACACACACATTGAGTCAATGGAGGCTTTGGACAACATGCAGCAGCATGCTTCTAGGGACAACTTAACTAGTTCAAAATATTCAAAAACTTAAAGATTCGTATGATAGATTTACCTGACCCTAGAACTACAAGCATTATCCACTGTGTATTTTCATGAATATCTACAACAAAGTACTAAAAAGAAATAAGAAACAAAATATTTTTGTTGTTTTGATTTTTCGAAAATAAAGAACGAAATAAGAAGAAAATCTTTTTGATGTTTTTGATTTTTCGAAAATAAAGACAGAACAAACGAAAATATTTGTGAAATTCTGAATTTTTCGAAAATAAAATGACAAAACAAATGAAAATCTTTTTGGATTTTTGATTTTTCGAAAATTAAATGACAAAACAAATGAAAATCTTTTTGGATTTTTGATGTTTCGAAAATTAAATGACAAACGAAATGTACTTGTTGCAAATACACGAAATTTTATCAACCCCTGAAAAGTGACAAATTTACGAATTCGAAGGGGTTGTAGCATTGACTATGAACAGTAACCTCTGAACGTTGAATGATATTGTTTTGTCTTTTATTCAGCGCCTCTGAATCATTCCTGGTCAACCATCATTCTCCTTTTTCGTATGGAACAAAATTTCCATCGATCATTCCAAGTCCTTCTAAAATTTTTACAAAGGTTTTTTCATCTAAAGGTTTCGTGAAAATATCAGCTAACTGATCAGTTGTTTTCACAAAATGCACTTCAATATTTCCATCCTCCACGTGATCCTTGATGAAATGATAACGAAGAGCTATATGTTTAGTCATCGAATGCTGCACAGGATTATGACAAATTCTTATTGCACTTTGAGAATCACAATATAATGGAATCTTTTTCATATTAATTGCATAATCACGCAATTGACTTTGGATCCATAAAATTTGTGATGTGCAAGCAGCAGCAGCCACATATTCTGCTTCAGCCGTTGAAATTGATACACATGTTTGCTTTTTCGACTTCCAGCTCACCAATTTGCCATCCAGCAATTGACATCCGCCACTTGTGCTCTTTCTATCAAGATTACAACCACCCAAGTCTGCATCCGAATAAGCTTGAACAAAGAACCCGGTTTTCGAAGGATACCACAATCCTAACGAAATTGTTCCCTTAAGATAACGAAAGATATTCTTCATAGCAGTGAGATGTGGTTCTCGTGGATTTGACTGATACCTAGCACAATTACACACAGAGAACATGATGTCAGGTCTACTAGCTGTAAGATAAAGTAATGAACCAATCATGCTCCTGTAAAGAGTTAGGTCAACTGCAGGTTTATATAACGAAGGTGTCAACTTTATGCCAGTTGCCATAGGAACTCATAACTTTGTGCTATTTGTCAATCCAAACTTCTCTAGCAGATTCTTCGTATATTTTTCTTGATTAATAAAAATATCTTCTCTGTTTTGACAAATATTCAAACCAAGAAAATTATTGATTTTTCCCATCATGCTCATTTCAAACTTGCTTTTCATAAGATCTTCGAATCCTCTAGACAAGGCAATATCAGTTGAGCCAAAAATAATATCATCAACATAAATTTGAACAAGCATTAGATGATTCCCAACTTTCTTACGAAATAACGTGGGGTCAACAGATCCTTGTTTAAATTTAGATTGCTTCAAAAATGAAGTAAGAGTTGCATACCATGCTCGTGGTGCTTGTTTTAATCCATAAACTGCCTTATCTAAAATATAAACATGATCAGGATGTTCTTCGTTAATAAAACCTAGGGGTTGTTCCACGTAAACTGTTTCTTCAAGCTCTCCATTCAAGAATGCACACTTCACGTCCATTTGATAAACATCAAAGTCTTTGTGAGCTGCATAAGCCAGAAATATACGAACAGCCTCGAGTCTTGCAACAGGGGAAAAAGTTTCTTCATAGTCTATTCCTTCTTGCTGTGAATAACCTTTAACAACAAGCCTGGCTTTGTTTCGAACAATGTTTCCATCTTTGTCGGTTTTATTTTTGAAAATCCATTTTAACCCGATAATTGAAACATCATTTTGCTTAGGAATTAATCTCCAAACCTTGTTTCGTTCAAATTCAGATAATTCAGATTGCATCGCAACAACCCAATCTGAGTGTTCCATTGCAACCTTAACTGTCTTTGGTTCAATTTTAGAGATGAAAACATTGAACATGCAAAATTCTTGATGAGTATTCAATACCTCATTCTTTGCACGAATTTGAGCTCTTGTTAAAACACTCTCTTGTGGATTCCCAATTATTTGATCCTTCGGATGATCTCTTGTCCACTTTTCCATTGGAGGATAAGCTGGATCAAAGTCCAAAGGTGCATCTTCGTATAAATCATCATTCTCTGAACCTGCAATCGAACAAACATCATTAAAATAATTATTATTTTCATTATATTCTAAATGCTCCCCCTCAACAAGAGTGTTCGAATCCAAGTGTTGCCCCTCCACTGGATTATTCTGCATACTTTCGCCTATCTCTTGAGAAATTGATGTTGAATCATCAGTAAACTTTGTTAATTCAGGGAGATGATTATCATTGGCATTAATTTCAGCATCAACAGCATGATCTGAAATACCAAAAATTAAATCATAATCAATATCCAACATTTGTGAAGGTTCAGATTCATCTTGTATTTCTTTTAGAATAGGATGATTTTCAAAATGTGTTTCAGTTTGTTTAATATAGTAATAATCAAATGTAAGATTAAAAGTTTCTTCCACTTTTCGTGTTCTTTTGTTCAACACACGATATGCGACTGAATTATGCGAATATCCCAAGAAAATCCCTTCATCTGCTTTAGCTTGAAATTTCGTAAGATCATCCTTGAGGTTCATAATAAAGCACCTGCATCCGAAAACATAGAAACATTTCACATTAGGTTTTCGATTGTTGAGAATTTCGTATGGAGTGATGTTAAAACGCCGATGGATGAAAGATCTGTTTTGAGTAAAACATGCGGTGGATACTGCTTCAGCCCAAAGGTATTGTGGAAGATTCGCATATGCCAGCATAGTCCTTGCTGCTTCACATAGAGATCTATTTCTTCGTTCAACTACACCATTTTGTTGTGGTGTATATGGAGACGAAAAATTATGCGAAATTCCTTTGTCCACCAAAAATGAATCAAGAACATTGTTCTTAAATTCAGTTCCATGATCACTCTTAATTTTTCGAACAGTCTTCTTCAACGTTGTTTCCATTTTTTTGATAAAGTCAATTATGATTTGTGCAACTTCAGATTTAAGCCTGAGAAAATAAACCCATGTGAATCTTGAAAAGTCATCAACAATTACTAAAATTTACCGTTTCTTGTTGAGTGTTGAAACTATCGATGGACCAAACAAATCAATATGTAAGAGCTCCAGTGGTTCGACAATTTTCGAATCTATCATAATCGGATGACCTTGTTTTTGTTGCTTGCCAACTTCACAAGCTGCACATAAAGAATCATTATCAAATTTAAGTACAGGTAAACCTCTTGCCAGATCTTGTACAACAAGTTTGTTGATGTTTTGAAAGTTGAGATGTGAAAGTCGTCAATGCCAAAGCCAACTTATGTCTGATGAAGCTTTCGAAAGAAGACATACAGCAGGTTTGCCTACTATCGGATTGATGTCCAAAGTGAACATGTCACATTTCCTTTTTTATTTGAGCAAAACTTCTTTTGTGTTGACATTCGAAATGATGCTTTCCTCTTCGTTGAAAAGAACTTGATTGCCAGTGCCCACAACAAGTTGTGAAACACTTATCAAGTTATGTTGAAGACCTTCAACATAAGCAACATGATTCACTGTGAATTGTCCGTTCGTGATCTTCCCATATCCTTTGACTTGGCATTTTTGATTGTTACCAAATTTCACAACTCCAGCATTCTTTAGGTTTCGAAAATCTCTTAAGTTCTCCTTCTTCCCAGTCATGTGACGTGTAACACTCGTGTTTCAAGCCTAGGCATTAATATTAAGGTGATAGTCTAGGTTAACCTTTGTAACTCATTTTGAAGAAATGAAAAAGGAATTATGTGAATTCTATGTGTTTTATGTGTTTTATGCTTAATTACTAGGAGTTAATTAATTAAGAATAAAAATGAGCGTCGAAAATAAATTTTAGATAAAGTCGATATCTATTAAGAAAGTTGTAGTGGTCATGACAAGGATTACAGATATATAAAGAATGCCGAAATCCGAGTTATAACGAAGAAGTTATGACCTGTCGAAGTTTCACGACAAAACCGGCTCGGTGCTGAATGTCGTAAAAATTGAGTTTTTGATAAACTACTTTTTAGCCTTAGTGATCTAAACGAAACTCGTAGTGTTCGTTAAACCGAGAGTAGGTATAAAAAGAACACCCAAATCTGACTTCGTATGAGGAAGTTATGATTTTTCGAAGTTTCGGCTTAGCAGTAGACAGCTAAAAACTCGAATTTTAGATCAAGTGATTTTTAGCCGACACAACCAAAACGAGAATCGAAGGTCTCGTAAATAGTAGCACAACGGTAAAAAGTCTGACGAAAACGGACGTCGGATGAAGAAGTTATGAATTTTTAACGGATTTCCTATCCCGGTCTGTTAAAAATAATAATATAAAAATTAAATTCAAAACTAGCCAATGAAGTCTAAACGAAAGTTATAGAGCATAATTTTACCTACGCGTGCATATAAAGAACGTCAACAACGGAGCTCGCATGCGAAAGTTATGGATTTTAGAAGTTTTGGTGCAAAAAACGAGAAAAACCCCCAAAACCGAGGAATTTCGCACACGTGGACTTCGGCCACGTGTCCTCGCTTCGCATCCGACGCGTGTCCGAAATCTGCTGAGTCACGAAGCCACCTGGCGAGGCGTGTCATGTCCTTCTGAGTCCGAGCTGCGGTCCAATCCGCTGATTACACGTATAAGCTTCGGTGGCGAGCCTCACATCCGACGCGTGTGTAGTGACTCATCCGTCCGAGGCTCGCAGTGAGCCACGAACCCCCTCATCGGACCCGGACTTCGGTCCAATCAGAAAATGCCAGCGAGGGCCTCGCATGCGCAACCCACGTGAGCTACTCTTCGGATCTGCGACGCGTGGCTCCTTCTCAACCATCGGATCAGGAGGCTCTGCCCTATAAATAGGAGGGTGCGAGACCTCCCGGGTATACTTTGAAAATTTGTCATTTTTAGCCCTTTTCAATATTTCTTTCATTTCAACTTCCCTCGAAGCCCCGGTATCAATTATAACCCCCGGAATACGCCACGAAGTGCCCGAGAAGCCCGAAAAATTTATCTTTTCGGTTTCGAAGCCCGACCCTTTGCAGAGCCCGGTTTCTCAATAAAACTCCCGGTTTTATTAGAAACGATTGTTTTAGGAAACGAATTGCTGCCCGATTTTCATTAAATCAGGTGAGTGTGTAGTTAGTTTCACCTTACACATAGATATGAAGTATTTTATATAAAATACGTGCTGTGTGAATATTTATTGTTTGTTTATTTGAGTTGGATGTTGAAGGAGTGATTTATACATGTTTTTAAATAATTTAAATTGTATATGTATTTTTATCTACAAAAATGTTGTGTAAAACATGGGTAGATGAAATAATGGGTGTGTGATGAAAGGTGAGTTGGATAAATGAGATGATCAGTGATATAAATCATAAGTTGAGGGTGAGTGGTGAAAGGAGACCATAAGTTGAGGGTGAGTGGTGAAAGGAGATCATAAGTTGAGGGTGAGTGGTGAAATATGAGATAAGCCCTTACCCAAACGGTGGTGTGTGAACTATACGTTCATCAGGAGTACTCTAAAAACCCATTGACATGTATGACAGGGGTGAATACTGTTAATAGTATTGTCAATAAATAAGAGCTATGAATTTAGCCCCTGTTGTATAAACCCTGGTGATGGTGTGACCTTGTGCCTATTCCTTAGGATGAATCCTTAGTAAGGAGTGATAGTTGAATCTTAGGGTAAACCCTTAAGAAATTAATAAGATAATGGGGTTGGGGTAATATGGTTGATTGATTGATGTTTAAGTACGATAAATTTATTTATTGTGGGTTGAAAACCCTATATGCTCACCAGGCTTCCAAGCCTGACCCACTCAGCTTTTTATGATTACAGGTAGTGGACCCCGAGCATAGTAGGATGATGATGATGAGTGATTTTGGATTATAGGCCAGTAGTTATAAATAACTGTTGTAAGGCTTATAATGTATTGTTTATGCTTTTGATCTGTATCGGAACATGACATCCCGAGGTTTTGATATAAAAGGAAATTATATATTTCTTAAAGAAAGGTTTTGACAAACTTTTATCATGTTTTGTTTTGGGGACCAATTCCACAACATCTTTTAAAAAGATTTCTCTGATTTTATTTTAAAAAGCATAAATTAAATCGGTCTTTTCTGGCCGAGAAATTAGGGGATGTCACAGTTGGTATCAGAGCATTAGTTTAAGCGAACTAAGAAGTTGTAGGATTTCTAGACTTAAACTTAGAATGCTAAGTGATGATTGTGAGATGAGTGTCTACCATAATTTAGACACGAGCACTAGTTTATTTTAGGAAAGATGCCTAAAATACTTTTATGTGCTAAATGCTATATGTTTGCCATATATGCCATTATTTGTTCGGATCTATGGTCTGTTGCCAACCGGATCTGGAAACCTTATGTGTGTAGGAGTCTAAACGTATGACTACGATATTAGAACTAACATATAAACGTTTCAGAGTAATAACGAAGATTTAACGCCTATCGAAAATAAAGATCTAAATTCACCTACGATTGGTGTATAGATCGAAATGGCGAGTACTCAAAGTGGATTCAGAAACGATAATCCACAGCCTGAGCCAATCACGATGGCTGGGGTGCAGGAAATGGTGCGTACGATGTTGGATCAACAGATGGAAGAAACAAAATGTTTACTTCAACAAAGTAAGGATGAACTTACTGTGCCAGTACGTCAGAAATTTACTTTGGAGGCAGCTATCTGGGCTGCCAAGTCTGTTGAAGATGTGATTAAGGGGAGAGCCGCCAGCAAGGTTGAAGTTGGCGAGAAAAGAAAGTTTGAAACGACTTCAGGGTCCAACGAGAAAAGAAAATTCTCGAAGTATGGAGGAGGAGAAGGCGAAGCAAAATGGTGCGAGAAGTGCAAAAAGAAGCACTTCGGGAAATGTAGCGAAGAGGTGACCTGCTACAAGTGTGGAAAGACTGGGCATTATGCCAACGAGTGTCCGTCCAACAAGAGGATGTGCTATTGATGTAACGAGGAAGGGCACATTTCGAAAGACTGCCCAAAGAAGAAAGAGGCAGCAATGCCCAATGTTACACCAAAACCAAAACCAAAGGCATTCCAAATGATCCTTAATGAAGCAGATGGAGATATAAGGGATCAGGAGTAAGGACCTTATATTCCCAAAACTAAGACATAAAGTAGCAATGCAGTTAGTAACTTGTAGTGCAGCCTATTAGAGACGTAGTATAGGGTAAACTTGAACCTCTGTGTAATCGTTTCAAGGAAATAATATAAACCCTGGTTTTGTCATCTGATGAATGGAATGGTTGGTGTAATTCTTGAAGTTGTCCCATCGTTTGGAATTTCCATCACCAACCAAGTTGAAGTAGAATTGGTGATTGAAGATACGCATGAAAGAAGTCCTAGTAGAGTCTAGGAAAATTTTATGATTAATTGGACACATTCGTATGGGTTAAATTGTTTTGTGATTTTAGGACTTGGGGACTGCGAGACCGTACTTGGGACGAGTATGAGTAGGTGTGAATAGTAGTAGAGATCTATACTACTGGAAGCACAGGACTCACACTTGGATCAGGGAAAGTCACAAGGTTACCAAGGAACTAGTAATTGATTCCGTCTTATTCTAGTCTGTCGTTACTAAGAAGATGATTGTTATTCCGACCCTAGGGGTCATATCGAATCGAGTCCGACTAAGATGAGTTTATTATGTGGTTCAGAGAACCAAGTTTGATGTAGCATTTGACTTAAGCCAGAAGATTGAAGTGAGAAATGATCAAAACGATCAATAGAAGTATCACACTCATTGTTAAAGAAGTTGGTAGTTAGAAATGATACATGTTGAAGTGTGATTGTATCACATTAGAACATGAAGGAAGGTATAGTTTGCTCCAAAATTTGTCCCTAGGAGATTTGAGTCTAAGTAGTGCAGTATACAATGAGAGATCATTAGAACATGACCCTGTTGGGTTTTGAGCATTCTAACACTCCTATGGTGTACATGCAACCCTATAAACCTTGGATCTATGTTTTCTCTATTATACATGCAAATATTAACTATTCCAAGGTTTCATCCTAACTAGCATATTATGAAGCACCTATACTACAAAGTTCTAGTTAGATGACATACCTTTTGACGTAGCTTGATGTCTTCAAGCTTTAAGAGCTTAGCCCCAATAGTGTGGAAGCCTGAAATGGAATCACAAATCACCAAAACACCTTGGAAGAACTTGAGAGAATATGTATGCACACTAAAATCGGCCCACTCTTATTTTCACACACTTGTGCCAATTTTGTGAGCCAAAAACCCCTTTATATATTATGGAGGATTAGGGCTACATCCATGTAAACCCTAATACCCATGACCTTTCATTTATATAGGATCCATGGGTTAAAAGCTCCATGGACCATCCATGAAAGCTTAGCCCAACCTAAATGAACTTGGCCCATTCCATATATATAAGAGTCCATATTTAATTAGTTATTTTTGATCACTTAAATTAATTCTAAATTAATTCTTGATCAATACTAATTAAATAATATGATTCCATATTAATATATTAGAACTTATAATATATTAATATAAATCATAAATATACTATTCTCAAAAGACTATCCATATAAATTTTGCCGGTGAAGTGCAACCCAAATGGACCATGCCGGGTCGGGTCAAGTACATACCAAATATAGTTATGGACTTAGACATTAATCCAACAGACCCATCGGTCTGTTACATTAATCCAACAGTCTCCCACTTGGATAAGTCTAAAAGTATTATTGAGTATGACTTCAAAACCTAACTGGCAATCGTAGCTCTTAAAGCCGCTGTCGAACTCTGACCTTGTCAATGACTTGTTCATTAGATAAGGGATCATATATTCCTCTATTCTAGATATCATATGGACTGAGACATGGATTATAATCATTCTCTCTGTCCATTTGTTGTTTCCCGATTTTCGATTTATGATGACTGACTGATTGAACAAATCAAATCAGTCCTGGCTTGGCCAAGCACTCACATGTGTCATCGCTAAATCATCGAAGGGCCCACAGATAACGCTTTTATACCGAAGGTAAAAGGAATGGATAAACTTCGACTCATATGGCTTGTTCTACTACTTGTTGAATCATACACAAAGGCACGTTTTATAACATCGAGTTACCAAATGCGTTTTCGTGCAATCAATGTATAACCAACTCATAGTAACAACTCATATCTCTAGGTTTGAAGAATATAAGATATTATCATCTCATGATCACTCGTGATAAAATCCATGAAGTGATTCAAATGAGCGCGGGTTGAATCCAATACTCAGAACTTATGAGCACTCATGAGTGTTGTAGCACAACTTTGTCCACCAACTTGGACCTCTACAAACCAACCCATGACAATCTTGATTCATATCTACTTCCAACATATGACCGACTGTGGATGGTTTGAATAACTTAATCATTCAGAAAGACCGACTTAGTTATTCTGGAAGTCAAAACATGCAAAGTGAAACACAAGAATAAATGAATCAAATATGGTGTCAAACCCTATGAATATAAATAAACACTTTTATTTATCACCATACTGATTACTCATTATTCATTGTTTCGGTTTTATCAACTTTATACTTGAATTAAAAACACTAGTTGTCCCATGCTCCAAGCATGTACACTATGTTTTTCTTAAACAATAGCTTTGCATACACCAAGTATGCACTCTATATTTGTCTATGATCCTTACTTTGTGAAATAAACCAATTGAACATAATTTTAATGATTCTAATTTCACACTCCCAAAGCCTTATCGAAAAATGTGAGAATTTCAAATTCCTATCATTTATCGAAATTTGTTTAGATTTTAAACTTATATGCACTGACCCTCCTGTAATGAATATGTACAAAGTCACAAAGACTTGTCAACAGTCATTATAAGGTATTCCAATGGAGATCAACTCCATGGAAACTAAGTCTCATATTCAAAGTACATTGCTTTGGACATGCTTCTTGCATTAAGTTTTCTAATCTTACACAGATAACTTCCACCTATGGAGACAACTCCATATTCTCATTTTGACTATCACTTCTGAATAAGAGATGCCTCTTTTCAGAATATGTCAATATGGTCCTTCCAAAATTAGCACTATACTTCCAATTGTCCCTGAGCAACCAATCTTTGGTAAACCTCAGATTGTCCTCGATAATTGCTTAATCATTTTAGTCATATCCAATTCTAGACCTTTTCCCTTCTTAATGCCTCTGGGCATTTGGAAAAATTTAGAAATGACAAATATTATAGCACATGCAATCGATCCTGTACCCAAAGCAAATGGTACACGATTCATGATGTCTCACATAAAGCCATGATTCTAGACCAGTCTTTTGCTACAATATTTTTATTTGCCATGTTTTCAAAATTTGACTATGAAGAGGGATGCCGTAATCATAATCGAATTTTGAGAACGCAATATATAGAATTTCCTTAAGTTGAACCAATCCAACATGAAATTCATATATATATATATATATATATATATATATATATATATATATATATATATATATATATATATATATATATATATATATATATATTCTTGACTAAAGATGATTAAGGTCTCAATCTAAGCCTTTAGAACTGAAATGAAGTATATCCTCTCCTTTAATTATAGCAAAACAACTTTTTCAATCCTTGCAACCTCACGAATTGAAACTTTTGTTTTCTATAATTAACATTGCTAACTTGAAACACTAACAATAATTATCATGCTCCCACTAACATGATGATTATTAGCATAACACTTATGCTGCCACTAGCTTTGACATGTACTCAGAAATCAGCTGGACTTCTAGAAATCAATACTTTATTGAATTTCTTACCAAAGTTCAGATTTCTGATACGAGATGCTTTGATAAAACTTTATCAAAATCATACACCTTTCCTTAGATAGCATGCATGTGTGTCTAAACAATTTCAGAACTATGAAAAGGGATGTCGTAATCATAGTCTCAATTGTTTAGACCTTTTGCCATCTACTTCAAATCTACTTGGTGGAAGTGTTTCCTCACCATCATTTTCATGAATCAGAGAGAAACCTTATGACCCTTAGATTTTGTGGTGTATGTGTTCTTATCCATGTGAATCGTCAAAACCATAGTCACAAGACAAGGATAATGACAAATCCAAACTCATATGGACTGAACTTATGCAATTTTAACTTCTTGCCACATGGCAGTACAGGGCCTGCCATTGCTTCCAAGTTGTTATGCAACCAATTGAGAACTTTCAGAACTCCTATGCAAAGCCAACTTTAACTGGAATGGGCACAGAATATGTCAACACGATAGGTTATAAACCTCAAGTCGTGCGCTAGTGAAGAACCTCAGGTTTTATTCTTGATTAGTTCTTGAAATTCTTTTTAGGATCTTTAAGACTCCCACTATCCTCTTGACATATAAGACTATCTTGCCAAATATTCAAGAGATAGTGCGGATTCTTTATCAAGACAAACACTTCACACAATTGGCCTTAGTTGGTCTTTGTTTTATCCAAAACATCACAACTTACCAATTTCAAATGTACAAGAGTAGGACACTTTTACTCTTACATTTGACAAGTGTTTTAAACCTTTCTTTAAGATATGTCACTCAAGTTACAATCTTGGAGTATGATTCTCAGAATTGTTTTGGAACGAAGTATGACTCATTTTCCTGATCTAACCATTTCAACAATTCTTGACTCCTCTTCTTAGTCATAAGAATGCACTAAGATGACCTTTAGAGGACTAATTGTGATATGATTTCTAAATCATTAAGATGATCACAAACATGATACTAAAGTACTCTCCCATCTTTTTAGATTTGAGAAACTTTTATCTTTATGCCTAATTTGATTCTTCCCATTCGTTTTGCCATACATTGAGACTTTTCCAATGTTTCAGAATTATACTTAAACTTGTAAGTATAACCATATTTACTAAACTTTAGTAAATCAAATAGTCTTAACGAGCTTTGTGGTGGACATGACCAGTGCACAAGAATGTGTACTCGATCCCTTTAGTCCTTCACTTGACTCACACATCCATGTGAACAAGTAATTAGTCTTGATTTTCCAATGCTTGAAAGTTCTCATTCATCATACTATTCAACTTGCATGATTCCAAGTTTCGGTCCAATTGAAACTTGGGTGATGAGGAACTTTCCTGATTTGGTAAATTTAGACACTACCACAAATGAAAGGATCAAATCCATTTTCCAATATTGCTGTCAGTGGAATCATATAAGCAACAATTTTCCACAAATGCCATTGTAAGGATACTTCAAATAAATAAAATTAAACAATTTTCTTTTATTTTAAAACTTTGCGGAAAAACTTATCCTTACAATCCACATGGAAAATTGTTGTTATCTATTCCTTAGCAATATATCATAACTTCTTAAGCAACTGCTCAAAATTCTGATGCGATCGAAATCCACCTTCGCGATCAGAATCAACATATACTTCCTTTAAGATTTCTCTCTATTCTTTGATTCTTAAAACATCAACATGTGACCCAGTCACATCATGTAATGAGGATCTCATAATAGAACTTAACAGAGTTAGATAATGGGCTCTACCTGATGTAGAGTCAAACTTATTGACTTTAACATCCTTAGGTAAATTTGGCAGCTTTGCAATCAACGCCCCTTCCTTTGGCAAAATAAACATATGGACCCTTTGGTAATGGGACTATCTCAGACTTAGCCTTTCTCTTTACCATTTGGTCAATCAGGTTGACTATGGCCAATCCCTTTCCATTAGGAAGAGAATGCTTTTTCTGGATTTCCAGTGTCACCATTGTCACTGTCCATAAAGTTTTTGGGAAGTTGATCTTCTAATCAAATTTGCTTTACTATCGTTCCAAATCATTGCTGATTCAGCAGCACCAAGCAAATAGATATGATCATTAAGGTTCATGTCATAGTCTGTTTCATAGTAGTCCCAAAGGAACTCACTATGTGACTTAGAAAGTGATTGAACATCCAACTTTCTCAAAACTTTGACACCCAACTCTCCCGGCTTGTCAATATGTGACTTCATCTCTAAGATGTGATCACACATAGACCTTGCTTGCCATTAGGGCTTGAGTGACCTTGAACTTGTGGGTTAGGGAGAATAATTGGAGGAGGTGGAGGAAGAGAAGTATGACTTCCATGAGCCAAACTCGGGAAGTCATATTCATTAGGAAAGCTTGGTTTGGGAAGATCATTGTTGTCTAAACCAGACATCAACAATGGGAGAAATTCACGTAAAGTTGATTTAAGTCCTTAATATAACACCCAATATGATATATTAAGGCTAGGACCCAACAAACTATTTTATAACTTGGAAGAGGGATGCCGTAATCCAAGCTATAAAATATTTGAAGGTAGGTGAATGACGATTCACCCATTTCCACCAAGATAAACGAAATGTATTATTAGGTTTTAATTGGTTTTGAAACTCCTAGATTCTTTTGAGATTCATTGAACTTTTCAATGGCATGTTTTAATCTCGAGTGTGCCCTTCAGGTTTTGTGACTGGGATGTCGAGGATCACAAAACAAGGTGTGAAGTAACCATGCAAATATACTTGGTACCCTTAATATTTACCCCTAAATCGATGTGTCGGTTACCCACACACGCTCCAACGATACTATGATAAACATTAAGTTAACCTTTTCCTACCTTGTTAAGTCCAGGTTAGTGTGCCGGTTAACCACACACGCTCCACTAACAGCTTAAACAAAGTGCAAAGTGTAATTTCATGGATTAGCACCTTATTCACATTTTCCTAAGTAACTAAGATTGGGAATTTATAAGTGTTTAGTTACTTAGTATTTATCATTATACTTATAATGAAGGGAGAATTATAGTACTTGTCCTACATGTTCGGCTAACGACCCTCCACCGGTCAAGGAAGCGGTGAGTGAGAGCGGACACCCATTAAACTGCCATTTTATAGGCAGTAACCTTATACCCCCCTTATAGACCGGCTTCGTGAATGAGGCCTACTAATGGTAAGACGACTTGCTCTTATACATATAATATATTAAACTTTTAATATTATAATAGTATAAGGGTGTATTTTAGACATTTAAAATACTTGGTGGTTTAATCTATTAATTAAACTAGACTTTTAATTTAATTAAACTCAAACCATATATTTATGGATTAATAATACTCTTTTAATTAAACGCTTTAATTAACTATTAATAAAGTCCATAAGAGTTAATTTGAACTATTCAACAAAACATCATAATTCCAATTATTAAACTCAAAATTAAAACCATCTAATTAATTGTTTAAGTTATGAACCCAAGAGTTTTAGAATTCAATTCTTTTTTCCATAAAAAACTTTTCTCAAATTCCAAAACTTGAGGGCAAATTTTGTAATTCTTGAAAACCTTTGGATTCCATAACTTATGGAATTAATGGTGTTTTATGATGAAACTTTCCATGTTCCATAACTTAAGAACAAGTTATGGAATTCTATAAAACATTAACACCAAATTTTGTAACTCCATAAAAACTTTGAATCAAATTTTTTTTTTAAAAAAAACTTTCATGTCCATAACTTATGGAAGTTTCAAAAACCCTTAAGATCACAACTTTAAAAAAACTTTTGAGCTCCAAAATTTTAAGACAAAATATGTAACTCCTTAAAACATTTAGATCAAACTTTTAAAACTAATAAAATAATCATATCATTTTATCTTTTACTAAATTTGACCTAATTCAACTCATATAACAAATGATTCAAATTTTACAAATAACTCATTTTTCACAAAACAAGTAATTATCTTAAAATTTGACAAACGTCATGTTTTTTTTTCTTTTTTTTCAACTTGAAAATAAAACATTTGTATCAATATAACAGAAAACAACCCATGGCTCTGATACCACTGTTGGGTTTTGAGCATTCTAACACTCCTATGGTGTACATGCAACCCTATAAACCTTGGATCTATGTTTTCTCTATTATACATGCAAATATTAACTATTCCAAGGTTTCATCCTAACTAGCATATTATGAAGCACCTATGCTACAAAGTTCTAGTTAGATGACATACCTTTTGATGTAGCTTGATGTCTTCAAGCTTTAAGAGCTTAGCCCCAATAGTGTGGAAGCCTCAAATGGAATCACAAATCACCAAAACACCTTGGAAGAACTTGAGAGAATATGTATGCACATTAAAATCGGCCCACTCTTATTTTCACACTTGTGCCAATTTTGTGAGCCAAGGACCCCTTTATATATTATGGAGGATTAGGGTTACATCCATGTAAACCCTAATACCCATGACCTTTCATTTACATAGGATCCATGGGTTAAAAGCTCCATGGACCATCCATGAAAGCTTAGCCCAACGTAAATGAACTTGGCCCATTCCATATATATAAGAGTCCATATTTAATTAGTTCTTTTTGATCACTTAATTAATTCTAAATTAATTCTTGATCAATACTAATTAAATAATATGATTCCATATTAATATATTAGAACTTATAATATATTAATATAAATCATAAATATACTATTCTCAAAAGACTATCCATATAAATTGTGTCGGTGAAGTGCAACCCAAATGGACCATGCCGGGTCGGGTCAAGTACATACCAAATATAGTTATGGACTTAGACATTAATCCAACAGACCCATCGGTCTGTTACAATAAACGAAGGAAAATACTTATTCTAAGAAGAAGAAGGAGTCCTCAATAAGGATTTATTTTGTAACTCGAAGGTTACGATTGAAAGTCCTATGGAGATCTGAAGCTTTTTAGGATTAGCTGGATATTATCGCTGATTTATCCAAGGCTTTTCTTCGATCGCGACTCCATTGACAGCTTTGACCCACAAAGGAGCTGTCTATACTTGGAATAAGAAGCATAGGAAGCTTTGAGAAGTTAAAGAAGAAGTTGTGTGAAGCACCGATTCTTTCGTTACCTGAAGGAGTTGATGACTTCACATTTTATAGTAATGCCTCTGGAGTTGGGTTAGGTTGTGTTCTGACCCAAAGGGATAAAGTGATAGCGTATGCATCGAGGCAATTGAAAGAGCATGAAAAGAACTACCCCACTCATGGTCTGGAGTTGGCAGCGGTAGTATTCGCCTTAAAGGTATGGAGAAGGACTTGAACATGAGGCAACGGCGCTGGCTAGCGTTACTCAAGGACTACGACTGTGAGATACTTTACCACCCTGTTAAGGCAAATGTTATTGCTAATGCTCTCATTCGGAAGGTAAATCTTGAAAAGAAAAGGCCAAGAGCGTTGAGAATTGAAGTTGTCTCGACAATTGTGAAAGCTTAAGAGGAAGCTTTAGAGAGAAATGGCCGAAAGGAGGAACGTTTGGGCAAAACGTTGGTGTTTGATACAAACGGTCAAGGACTGAAGGTATTCAAAGATAGGATTTGGGTACCTAAGGCGGGAGGAGTAAGAGATCTTCTGATGGAAGAAGCTCACAAAACCATGTACTCGATTCATCTCGGCAGTACGAAAATGTATAGGGATCTAAAACCCTATTACTGGTGGCCGACGATGAAGCTCGATGTTGCAAAGTATGTGGCCGAGTGTGTAACTTGTGCTAGGGTTAAGGCACAACATCAGAAACCCTATGGGAGTTTAGAACCTTTGCCTATACCCATGGGCAAATGAGAAGACATCACTATGGATTTTGTGACTAAACTGCCCAGAATAAGGAACGGTCATGACATGATTTAGGTGGTCGTTGATCGCTTCACTAAGAGTGCTCATTTCATAGCAGCCAACGAGAAATGGTCTATGGATAAACTTGCGAATTCTTATGTAAAGGAAATTGTGAGGCTTCACGGCGTTCCGTTAACGATTCTATCCGATCGTGACAGCCGTTTTACCTCAAGGTGTTGGAGGAGTCTGTAAGAGGAATTGGGTACCAAGTTGTGTTTGGATACAGCTTACCATCTGCAAACCGATGGTCAGAGCGAATAAACGATTCAAACGTTGAAGGATATGTTGAGAACATGTACCCTGGAATTCCAAGGTAACTGGGATGAACATTTACCTCTAGTAGAATTTTTCTAGGGTAATAGTTTCCACTCAAGCATCAAGATGGCACCTTATCACGCTTTGTATGGGGAAAAGTGTTGAATGCCGTCATGGTGACTGGAAGCAGGGGAAAAGCAGCTTATGGGACTTGAAATAGTCCATCAGACTGCTGGAAAGTTGAAAGTGATTAGGGAAAGGATGTTAGTTGCTCAAAAGAGCTATGCTGACAAGAAAAGACAACCGATATCATTCGAAGTTGGAAATTCGGTTTTACTTAAAGTCTCGTCGTGGAAGGGACTTATAAGGTTTGGTAGAAGGGGAAAGTTGAGTCCAAGGTTTATTGGACCATTTAAAGTTCTTCGGAAGATCGGGAATCAAGCTTACAAGCTAGAATTACCGGAAGAACTGGAGGGTATTCATAACACATTTCATGTGTGTTATTTGAGGAAGTTCACGGGAGATGTGCCCGACATAATTCCGATTTCTGAGTTAAGGTTGGATGAAAACAAGAGGTTGATTGAAGAACCTGAGGCAATCATTGACCGTAAGACTATGAAGTTGCGACGCAAGATGGTTGATTTATTGCTTGTGCGCTGGAAACATACGAATGGACCAAATCTCACCTGGGAAACGGAGAGTGACATGATGAGTCGCTACCCACAGTTGTTTGGTGATACGTGATTCCGGGGACGGAATCATCCTAAGGGGGAGAGAATTGTAGCACTCGTGTTTCTAGCCTAGGCATTAATATTAAGGTGATAGTCTAGGTTAACCTTTGTAACTCATTTTGAAGAAATGAAAAAGGAATTATGTGAATTCTATGTGTTTTATGCTTAATTACTAGGAGTTAATTAATTAAGAATAAAAATGAGCGTCGAAAATAAATTTTAGATAAAGTCAATATCTATTAAGAAAGTTGTACTGGTCGTGACAAGGATTACGGATATATAAAGAATTCCGAAATCCGAGTTATAACGAAGAAGTTATGACCTGTCGAAGTTTCGCAACAAACCGGCACGGTGCCGAATGTCGTACATAGTGAGTTTTTGATAAACTACTTTTTAGCCTTAGTGATCTAAACGAAACTCGTAGTGTTCGTTAAACCGAGAGTAGGTATAAAAAGAACACCCAAATCTGACTTCGTATGAGGAAGTTATGATTTTTCGAAGTTTCAGCTTAGCAATAGACAACTAAAAACTCGAATTTTAGATCGAGTGATTTTTAGCCGACACAACCTAAACGAGAATCGAAGGTCTCATAAATAGTAGCACAACGGTAAAAATTCTGACGAAAACGGACGTCGGATGAAGAAGTTATGAATTTTTAACGGATTTCCTGTCCCGGTCTGTTAAAAATAATAATATAAAATTAAAATCAAAATTAGCCGACGAAGTCTAAACGAAAGTTGTAGAGCGTAATTTTACCTACGCGTGCATATAAAGAACGTGAAAAACGGAGCTCGTATGCGAAAGTTATGGATTTTAGAAGTTTTGGCGCGAAAAACAAGAAAAATCCCCAAAACCGAGGAATTTCGCACACGTGGACTTCGGCCACGTGTCCTCGTTTCGCATCCGACGCGTGTCCGAAATCTGCTGAGTCACGAAGCCACCTGGCGAGGCGTGTCATGTCCTTCCGAGTCCGAGCTGCGGTCCAATCCGCTGACTACACGTATAAGCTTCGGTGGCGAGTCTCACATCCGACGCGTGTGTAGTGACTCATCCGTCTGAGCCTCGCAGTGAGCCACGAACCCCCTCATCGGACCCGGACTTCGGTCCAATCAGAACATGCCAGCGAGGGCCTCGCATGCGCAACCCACGTGAGCTACTCTTCGGATCTGCGACGTGTGGCTCCTTCTCAACCATCGGATCAGGAGGCTCGACCCTATAAATAGGAGGGTGCGAGACCTCCCGGGTATACTTTGAAAATTTGTCATTTTTAGCCCTTTTTTCAATATTTCTTTCATTTCAACTTCCCTCGAAGCCCCGGTATCAATTATAACCCCTGGAATACGCCACGAAGTGCCCGAGAAGCCCGAAAAATTTATCTTTTCGGTTTCGAAGCCCGACCCTTTGCAGAGCCCGGTTTCTCAATAAAACTCCCGGTTTTATTAGAAACGATCGTTTTAGAAAACGAATTGCTGCCCGATTTTCATTAAATCAGGTGAGTGTGTAGTTACTTTCACCTTACACATAGATATGAAGTATTTTACATAAAATACGTGTTGTGTGAATATTTATTGTTTGTTTATTTGAGTTGGATGTTGAAGGTGTGATTTATACATGTTTTTAAATAATTTAAACTGTATATGTATTTTTATCTACAAAAATGTTGGGTAAAACATGGGTAGATGAAATAATGGGTGTGTGATGAAAGGTGAGTTGGATAAATGAGATGATCAGTGATATAGATCATAAGTTGAGGGTGAGTGGTGAAAGGAGATCATAAGTTGAGGGTGAGTGGTGAAAGGAGATCATAAGTTGAGGGTGAGTGGTGAAATATGAGATAAGCCCTTACCCAAACGGTGACCCCCGTCATTCAGCAGAGTAGGGATGACAACCATGGACTATTCTAGACGGTCTGTGGAACACTAGCAGGCGTGCAACCTGTAGGTGTGTGAACTATACGTTCATCAGGATTACTCTAAAAACCCATTGACATGTATGACAGGGGTGAATACTGTTAATAATACTGTCAATAAATAAGAGCTATGAATTTAGCCCCTGTTGTATAAACCCTGGTGATGGTGTAACCTTGTGCCTATTCCTTAGGATGAATCCTTAGGAAGGAGTGATAGTTGAATCTTAGGGTAAACCCTTAAGAAATTAATAAGATAATGGGGTTGGGGTAATTTGGTTGATTGATTGATGTTTAAGTACGATAAATTTATTTATTGTGGGTTGAAAACCCTATATGCTCCACAGGCTTCCAAGCCTGACCCACTCAGCTTTTTATTATTACAGGTAGCGGACCCCGAGCATAGTTGGATGATGATGATGAGTGATTTTGGATTATAGGCCAGTAGTTATAAATAACTGTTGTAAGGCTTATAATGTCTTGTTTATGCTTTTGATCTGTATCGGAACATGACATCCCGAGGTTTTGATATAAAAGGAAATTATATATTTCTTAAAGAAAGGTTTTGACAAACTTTTATCATGTTCTGTTTTGGGGACCAATTCTGCAACATCTTTTTTAAAGATTTCTCTGATTTTATTTTAAAAAGCATAAATTAAATCGGTCTTTTCTGGCCGAGAAATTAGGGAATGTCACATAACGAGAGCAACCACTATCAATATACCACTTGTTATCGTATTGCTCGTCACATAGTACCTGTTATCAGTGAAAAAATTTAGGTACCCAAGGGTTTTTGGGTCCTTGGAAATTAGATTTCAATTTCGAATGTAATGAAGAACTTTTAACCCAATCACAAACTTTGGTTTTGAGACTATCAATTAAGTTCACATCATCATTTAAAGGAACCGAAACATAAGATTTTGATGGTTTCGGATGTTCACTGACATTACCCTTCGTATTCTGAGTTTGTGATTCTACATTCTTAGCTTTCACTACTGGTTTCCATGCTTTGACTGATATGTTCGAATCCTTAGAAGATGAACTTCCGTTTGATGAAGTATTCACATACTTCTCATAGGCTTCGTGAATTTTCTCCTTTGAAAATGTATTCAACTGAAACATTTTTCCTTTGCCTTCAAGCCAATGATCAATATTATTCCTTGAAGTTATCCCTTTTTCATGTGAAATTTTCAAAGTTTGTTTCTTCGTGTGATTAGGAAAATTTGGCTTTTGAGGAATGAAATCAACTTTTGGTTTCGTTAGAAAAGATTGAGCATAAGATGTATTAACAGTCGATTTAAAATGTTGACGTTGAGAGAATATTTGTGGTGGATTTGATTCATTTGAAAATTTCCTTGGAATAGTAGTTTTTGAAACTTTCGAAAACTTTGGTTGTTTATTCACTTCATACCTTGAATGATTTGATTGAGATGAAGGTTGTTTAGTTGTTGAAAAAGATGAATTTTTAGCTTTGAAAACATTTTTGGGTGATTGTGATTCAGACAAATATTTATTTGTTTGAGCTAGATTTTTCTTTTTGTCTGAAAAAGTTGCTGAATTCACAGTTTTAACAGGTTTTGTCGTTTCATTTGACATCTTTTGAGACTCAATAGTCTGCCAAAATATTTTCTTCCTAGCTTGTCTTTTTTGAAATGTTATTTTCTTTCGAAAATTTGTCAATTTGATCTTTGAATTCCTTGGAGTTTAGTTTGACAACATTTTCATTTTCCACTACAACTGGTTTTGAAATTTCTTTTTCAATTTTTTATTTTTCAACCCATTTTCTTTGTGGTTTTTGACTTTGAAAAGCGTACAAATTCTTTGTTAGGTTGTTTTCAACTGTGCTTTGATTTGCGAAGAAACCTTCATCTGTTGTTTTCAAATTATCTTCTTCAACTAACTTCTTTAATTCTGGTTTGACATTCTCAACATTTCCAGTAGTTACGAACACTTGATTTGGGAAGATGACATCATCTGTACACTTGAAATTTGGATAAACCACAGTATTCATTTCAAGAAAGTGAGCACCTTGTTCATTCATCACCTTTTCGAACTTTTGTGTATCACCATACACTTGATCAACCACAATTCGAGGAATTTCTTCTTCCTTTGAAGATTTATTTTTCTTCGAAATTTTCTCTTCATTTTCATCATCGCTATCATCAGTTTGATTATCTCTGATGTCCACGAAGTCCAAATCACAAACTTTCGAAGTTGAGGGTTTATCAGTTTCTATCTTAACCATAAAGTCCTTAACTTTTTCTTTCCCTTTAGATGTTGATGCAACATTAATAATAGACAACTAAGAACAATCAACATCCTCTAAATCACTAATTTCACTAATATTATCAGAATTATCTTCAATATCAGCAAAATTAAATTGAAAATCAGTGTTGAATTCTCAGTCTTTTTCAAAATTTTAATTTGTTCAGATTTAGTCAAAGTATCATTCACAATGTTCACTAAATCATTCGTATCAAGACATTCATCAATTTTGACAATTCCATATTTATATCTATCATCAGGAACTTTGTCAAACTCAGCAATCATTTTCTCACAATCATACGAAATATTATCTACCTTCGCCCTCTCATATTCTAGAAAAGGCAGTAATTTTCTATGTTGCTCTTTACTAATTTCACACGAATGATGCAACTCGGTTAATTTTCCATATAATCTCTTAGCTGAATTACAATAAATGTTTCTTTGTGTTAACAAGAGTTTAACATCACTGGATAAAGAATCCCTATCACACATGATATTAGTGATCTGTAACTCTAAATATTCAACTTTACTTATTTTCGCATCTAAACGCTTTTTGGTCTCTAACAATTCCATGGACAGTTTCTTAGCTTCATTGCTAGCAGACACAACAATCGAGTCAAAATAAGTAACAGTTTCATCAAAAGATACTAGTTCCAAGTTATATGCATTTACTGGAATATTAAAAGATTCAAGAATATTACGTACCTTAGTTGTCATAGGAGATTTGTCAGCTATCTTTGATACGAAACATCTGCCTTTCACCTCAAACTCCTCTTCATCCGAATCTTCTTCCAATTTCGCATACAACGCACCATGAGTGGGATTTCTCATCTCCTCATCATCTGATCCAGACGACCAGATTTGATAAGTTCCATCTTCATCCTGTTCACCTCTTGCTACCAGAGGCAAATTCTTTGCTTTTGCACGAACCTCCTCAAGCCTATCAGAGTAATAAGCTTCATCTTTGACCTTATTCTTCTTTTCATCCTTCTTTCGAAGCATACAGTCATTAGCAAAATGATTGGCTCCATTGCAGTAGTGGCAATCCAGACCCGAATCACCCTTCAGCTTTTTCTCACTCTTTACTTCAGACACCTTCGGATCTTTCTTCTCAACCTTCTTCTTTTCCTCGTCAACAGATTTACTCAACACACTTCTTTTTCCCTCAGGTTTCTTAGCCTTCGAGTTGAACGGCTTCTTGAAAAACTTCTTTACACAATTGTTTGAGTAAAATGCTATTGCTTCATCATCCGAGTTCATGATGAATCCTTCTTCCTCCTCTGAATCACCTTTTTCGAACATTTCTTTCTCATAAACCTTTGAAATTAGAGCTAACGGACCTCCCAAACTGACCTTCGACTCCTCAGCAATTTCATTTACCTCACTTTCGTGTGTCTTCAATTGGTTGTATAAATCGTTAAGAGTTGATGTATCAAAACTTTGCTGGTTCTTTACCATCATACTAATGCTTCTCCATTCTTTTCGACGACCCATCACAAAGATGAGATTGAATTCCATTGAAGTCCTGGTGATTCCATAGCGATGGCAACGGTAGATTAACTCGTTCAGACGATCATAGTACACTTCAATTGTTTCACCTTCTTTTTGTCTGAAATCTTTCCGCTCAACCAAGCACTGTTTGAATGAATTGATTTTCGTCTTCTCACTTCCTTGAAACTTTTCTTTCAGATTGTTCCAGATCTCCTTAGCAGTTGTACAACTCCTTATGTAATTGTACACAACTAGAGGTAAAGCTCCTCGTAATTCCCTCACACATCTCTTCTCTAATTTCTTTAGATGATCAGTTTGATTATCAACACCAGAACTTGCAGAAGATGATCCAATCGGTTGAACATTCGTCGGAGGATTAATATTTCCAGAAATACACGACCACAATTCTTCATCAAGACCATTCAGATAATCCTGCATTCGATCAGCCCACTGATCATAGTATTCAGGAATTAACATTGGAATTTTGGTCGATGATCCTAATAGATGAGAAAACGAAGTCATTGAATTGAGATTGAAGTTTGCCATTGATGAACAAATGAAAGTTTTAGAGATTTTTGAAATAACAATGAGAATTTGAGAACGATTAGCTGAAATAGTCCACAAAATCAAGAAGAACACTTGATTCAACAATTCTGATGCAGAATCGAATCACAACCTTAAATCTAAGAGAATTTTTCACTTTCAAAAAAATACGGAAACTTTCTGAATCAAAATTGATTCAAAAACTTTTTGAAACAAGGTGAAAATCAGATTGCAGATTGTAATTCCTGCTCTGATACCAATTGATGAATCAATGAATCGAGTAAGTAACAAATCAGAGTATGTAAGAATTCGAGATTGAACAACGGATGTAAATAAGATCTTGTTTCAGCTCAATTACGCTCTTAAAGTTTACAGAGTACAAAGACAGGTTCGGTAAAGTAGACTCTTATCTAACTCTAGTAAACATCCCTATTTATAGGAAACAGAGAAAGCGTACAAAAAATATACTAAGGCATAGACACTTAAGCTTCGTATAAAAGCGACTTAGTAAAATAGATTACAGAACATACGAAGAGTACAAAACACCCTTCGACTATATACAACATATTTGACCCTTACACAAAGTAGAAAAAGTCATCCAACTATCGTGAACACGAAAGTTAACGATCCTTTGGAACTTCTACACATCGACCTTTGCGGTCCTTCTGCTATTGAAAGCGTTGGTGGTAGTAAATATATGCTAGTAATTGTTGATGATTTTTCTCGTTTCACTTGGGTGTTCTTTCTGTTGGATATAGTGTCTAAGTCCATAACTTTATTTGGTATGTACTTGACCCGACCCGACATGGTCCATTTGGGTTGCATGGCATTGCAATACTTGGATAGACTAGATGAGAGAATAAGGCACTTATGATTATTAATATATTATAAGTTCTAATATATTAATAATAGTATTATTTAATTAGTATTGATCAAGTATTAATCTAGTATTAATTTGGTGATCAAAGTGAGACTAATTAAATATATAGGGTTGATTATGACAATCATCAATTCTTTTATGGTGGATTAATGATCCATGGTTTATGGGTTTGGTTATAACCATATGGAGCTCCATGGATAGTCCATGGGAGTTACAAACCCATGGGTCATGAGAAATCAAGAGTCATGACAATTAAGGGCATTCATGTGTAAACCCTAATTGTGACAACACTATAAAAGGAACCCTATGGCTAGCAAAATCGTGACCTAGTGTTACTAGAGAGGGCATAACCGATTTTGAGGCTAAGTGACATTCTCTCAAGTTATTCCAAGTCTTGTGGTGTTGTGTGAAGCATTTGAGGCACAACATTTGGGGTGCTAGGCTCACAAAGTCTTGAAGGAATCCAAGCAACAACAAGGTATGTATTTCTACTAGTTTTATATTTTATGTAATCCCCATGCCATGCTAGTTAGGAAATAACCTTGAAAAAGAAATTTGCATGTATATAGAGAAAACATAGATTCAAGGTTATTAGGGTTGCATGTACACTTAGGAAGTGTTAGAATGTTCAAAAACCCATCAGTGGTATCAGAGCCTAGGATTGTTTTCTGTATACTTGATGCAAAACTGCTTAAAAATCGAAAATTCTACACTCTGACGACTGGACTCGCCGAGTCCATGGGGAGGACTCGCCGAGTCCATGAACAAATTCATCCTACTCGACGAGTTGAATAATGCACTCGGCGAGTAGGAGCGTGCTGTGCAGTTTTTTCGAGTTTTGTTGCTGGAAATGGATTAAGATCATTATCCCAATCTGTTTTGGACTTGTAAAATCTGTTTTTCAAAATGATAATGATTATGTTAACCCATTTTACATGGCTTTTATCAATTTTCAAGTATGGTATATGTTTATATGATTTCTTGAAATTGCTTGACATGAATTTGTGTTCTTATGAGTTTTTAGAAGATCATAAGAATTATGTGTAACCTCCATGTGTGTTTAATTCATGATCTTAATGGTAATGATGGTGTCCATAACTTGTCCTCAAGTTATGGATAACCAAAAGTCACTTCTTTAAATTGTAATTAAAGAACTAAAGAGGTTTCATAAAATGAAGAGTCTTCATTTTTATGAACCATTAAAACTCATAAGTTAAAAATTGAAGAGACTTGGAATAGTTTCAATTCTTGCCCTCAAGTTTTGGAATTTGAAAAGCCTTACACTTTAATTCCAAATTAAACCTTAGATTTTTAAAAAAGTTTAAAAATCAACACTTATACTATTATTATAATGTTATTATATAGATATGTATAAGAATATGTCATTCTTACCGTTAGTAGGCCTCATTCACGAAGCCGGTCTATAAGGGGAGGTATAAGGTTGTTGCCTATAAAATGGTGACTTAATGGGTGTCCACTCTCACCCACCGCTTCCTTGGTCGGTGGAGGGTCGTTAGCCGAACGGGTAGGATACGACTTTAAATTCTCATTAAAAGTATAATGAATTATAAAGTAACTATACATTATAAATTCCCAATCTTAGTTACTTTAGGAAAATGTGAAATTGGTGCTAGCCCATAAAATTACACTTTGTACCTTACCAAGTCGTTAGTGGAGCGTGTGTGGTTAACCGACACACTAACATGGACTAGTAAGAGTGGCAAAGGGTAACTTGACCTTATTATAGATCGGTGGAGCGTGTGTGGTTAACCGGCACATCGATTAGGTAATATTGTTGAGGGTACCAAGTCAATTTGTATGGTTATTCACACCTTGTTTGTGATCCTCGGCATCCCAGTCACAAACTTGAGAGGGCACAATCGAGATTCAAACATGCCATTGAAAGTTCAATGTATCTCAAAAGATCTAGGAGTTTCAAATCCAATTAAAAACTTAATTATATTTCGTTTTTTATGGTGGGAATTGGTAAATCGTCATTTACCTACCTTCAACTATTTTATAATTTGGATTACGGCATCCCTCTTCCAGTTATAAATAGGTTGTTGGGTCCTAGCCTTAATATTTCATATTGGGTGTTATATTAAGGAATTTAAATCAACTAACTTGAATTTCTCCCATTATAGATGTCTAGTTTAGACAGCTATGGTCTTCCCAAATCTTTAGGAACAAGCTTCCTAATGAAGATGATATCCCAAATGGCAACCAAGGTGAAAGATCAATCCCTTTGTTATGCATTAGTGGGACTGGAAATCATACTTCACTTCCTCCACCTACTCCAATAAATCTCCCTATCCCACAAGTTTCAAGACATGATAAGTTCTAAGTCACTCAATCCCTATTGGCAAACAAAGTCTATATGTGCTTAGGTCTTGGAGATTAAGTCACATATTGACAAGCCGGGAGAGTCGGGTGTCGAAGTCTCAAGGTAGCTGGCTGTTGACTTGGTCACTCCCTGATAACAGATCACGACATGACCCTTAATGATCAAACCTATTTGCTTGATGATGCTGAATCAGCAATGATTTGGAGCATTGGTAAAGCAAAATTTGATTGGAAGATCAACTTCCCAAACTTCCATGGACATTGACAATGCTAACATTGGAAGTCTAGAAAAACTTTCTCTTCCCAATTGAAAGGGATTGGCCATAGTCAACTCGGTTGACCAAATGGTAAAGAGAAAGGCTAAGTCTGTGATAGTCCAGTGTACCGTTTCCAAAGAGTCCATATGTTTCTGTTGCCAAAGGAAGGGCATTGGTTGCGAAGCTGCCAAATTTACCTAAAAGTCCATAAGGATAGTAAAGTCAAATGTTTGACTCTACTTCAGGTAAAGTCCATTGTCTAACTCTATTAAGTTTCTATTCTGAGATTCTTATTGCATGATGTGATTGGGTCACATGTTGATGTTTTAAGAATCAAAGAAAAGTGAAGAAACTTAAAGGAAGTATATGCTGATTCTGATCGCGAAGAGGGATTTTGATCGCATGGTTCGGTGATCAGAATTTTGAGCTATTACTTAAGAGTTGAGACATATTGCTTAGGAATCGATAACAACAAGGTTTTCATATGGGTTGTAAGGATAAGTTTTCCGCAAAGTTTTAAAATAAAGAAAAGTTTTGATTTTATTTATTTTAAGTATCCTTACAATGGCATTTGTGAAAAATTGTTGATTATATGTTTCCATTAATAGCAATATTTGAAAATGGATTTGATTCTTTCATTTGTGGTAGTATCATAATTTACCAAATAAGGAAAGATTCTCATCGCCCAAGTTTCAGTTAGATAGAAACTTGGAATCATGCAACTTGTATTGTATGATGAATGAGAAGTTTTCGTCTTTGGGAAATTAAGACTAGTTCCTTGTTCACATGTACATGTGAGTCAAGTGAAGGACTAAAAGATTGGGTACACTTGGTTGTGTGCTGGTCAGGTCCACCACAAAGGTAGATAAGATTATTCATTATGATTTACTAAAGTTTAGTAAATATGGTTATGCTTACGAGTTTAAGTGTAATTCTGAAACATTGGAAAAGTTTCAATGTATGGCATAATGAATAAGAAGAATCAAATAAGGCAGAAAGATAAAAGTTTCTCCAATCTGAAGAGATGGGAGAGTACTTGTGTATTTTGTTTTATGATTATCTTAGTGATTATGGAACCATATCACAATTAATCCTCTAAGGACACCTTAGTGTGTTTGTTGCCTAAGGAGAGGAATCGTGAATTGTTGAAATGGTTAAATCAAAAGATAATTCATACTTCGTTCCAAAAACAAATCCTGGAGTAATACTCCAAGATTGTAACTTGAGTGACATAGTCTTTAGAAAGTTCATAACACTTGTAAAATGTAGAGTAAGATGTTTCCTATTCTTGTACATTTGAGATTGGTAAGTTGTGATGTTTTGGATAAAACGAAGACCAGCTAAAACCAATAGTGAGAAGTGTTGAACTTGATAAGAATCCGCACTAGCTCTTGAATATTTATATTGTCAAGAAATGGTTCTTAACAAAGAGAATTCTTATATGTCAAGAGGACAGTGGGAGTCTAAAAGATTCTGAAATAGTTTCAAGAACTAATCAAGAGTTTTGTTAATCACTAGCCCACGACTTGAGGTTTGTAACCTATCGTGTTGACATATTCTTGTTTCTGTGTCTATTCCAGTTGAAAGTTGATTATGCTTGTGAGTTCTATGAGTTCTCAATTGTTTGCATAACAACCCGGAAGCAATGGTGGGCATTGTGCTACCAGGTGGCAAGAAATTAAGATTGCACAAGTTCAGTCCATATGAATTTGGAAGTGTCACTAACCTAGTCCTGTGATTATGGTTATGACAAATTCACATGGATAGGAATACATACACCATAAAATCTAAGTGTCATAAGGTTTCTCTTCGATTCATGAAAATGATGGTGAGGAAACGCTTCCACTGAGAAGATTTTAAGTAGATAGCGGTTGTGATATTTGCATTCTCATATAGTTAGTGGAGCGTGTGTGGTTAACCGGAACACTAACTAGTGAGAATTGCAAAAGGTCTAGACAAACATGTGAGCTATCTAAGGAAAGGTGTATGTTTTTGATAAAGTCTTATCAAAGCAATCTACTATCAGAAATATGAACTTTGGTAAGAAAGTCAATAAAGTATTGATTTCTAGAAGTCCAGTTGATTTCTGAGTACATGTCAAAGCTAGTGGGAGCATAAAGTGTTATGCTGGTAATCATTATGCTAGTGGGAGCATGACGATTATGTTAAATATTGCAGGTTAGCAATGTTAATTATAGAAAACAAAAGTTTCAATTTGCTTTGAAAAGTTGTTTGCTATAATTAAAGGAGAGGATTTTATACTTCATTCCAATTCTACCAGCTTAGATTGAGTTTTATCAACTTTAGTCAAGGATATATGTGAATGTTATGTTGGAATTGTTCAACATAAGGAATTTCTATATATGTTGCGTTCTCAAAATTCGATTATGATTACGGCATCCCTCTTCATAGTTTGAATTATGAAAACATGGCAAATAAAAAATTTTATAGCATAAATCATGTCCCATATGCTTTGGGTATAAGTTTGATTACATGTGCTATAATATTCATCCATTCTAAATTTTCCAAATGCCTAGGGCATTAAGATGGAAAAAAGGAATAGAACTGGAAATGACTAAAATGATTAAGCAAAATTGTCGAGGACAGTTTGAGGTTTACCAAAGATTGGTTACTCATGGACAATTGGAAGTTACTCTTTGAATCTGTGTAAGATTAGAGAACTTAATGCAAGAAGGAATATGGAATTGTTTCCATAGGTGGAAGTTACTTTTTGAATCTGTGTAAGATTAGAGAAAGAAGGATGTTCAAAGGAATGTACTTTGAATTTGAGACTTCATGGAATTGCTTTCCATTGAAATATCCTGTAATATCTGTTGTCAAGTCTTTGTGACTTCTGTGCATAGTCATTGCAAGGGGATCATTGCATATAAGTTTAGAATCTAACAGATTACAGTAAATGGCAAGAGTTTGGTATTCTTTCATTTACAACAAGGATTGGAATTGTGAAATGAGAATCATTGGAATATTGTCAATTGATCTATTTCACAAAGAGAGGACCATATGTAAACATAGTATGCATACTTGGAGTATGGCATAATTGTTGTTTGGAAAACCATAGTGTACATGCTTGGAGCATGGGACAACTAATGTTTTAATTCAAGCATAAAGTTGATTAATCGAAACATAAATAATGAGTAATCAATATGGTATTTAAATAAAAGGTGTTTTATTTACACTCAAAGTGTTGGGGCCATATAAGATTAGTATTATTCTTGTGTTTCACTTTGCATGTTTTGACTTCCAGAATAATTATGTTATGATATATATCATATTATTCAAACCATCCACAGTCAGTCATATGTTGGAAGTAGATATGAATCAAGACTGTCATGAATTTGGCTTGTATGATTTGTCTAAAGTGCTTTAGACAATGCAATGGTTGCTACAACATTCATGAGTACTCATAAGGGCTGAGTATTGGACTCAACCCACGCTCACTTGCATCACTTCATGGAATTTATCTCGAGTGATCGTGAGACGGTAATATCATATAAATCTTCAAACCTAGAGATATGAGTTGTTGACCATGAGTTGGTTATTCATTGATTGTACGAAAACGCATTGGTAACTCGATGTCATAAAACGTGCCTTTGTGAATAATTCAACAAGTAGTTAGTACAAGCATATCAGTCGAAGTCTATCTGTTCCTTCTAGAAATAGAAGCGATATCTGGGCCCCTCGATGATTTGGTTTTGACCTATGTACCGGGCCCGGTCAGAACCTAATTGATGTGGTCAATTTAGTTCTATGTCGAAACAAATCAGAGATCGAGAAACAAATGCTGGACAATAAGTAAGACCATGTTCCATGTGTTTGTCCGGCTGATATCCTGAGAACAGAGGATTATATGATCACTTATCTTAAATGGCGTATCATCATCATCTCAGTTCTGAGAGACTTTGAAAGAGCTACGATTGCTAGTCGGATTTTGAAGTCATATTTGCAAATATAGTTATTAGACTTATCCAAGTGGGAGACTGTTGGATATAGTGTCTAAGTCCATAACTTTATTTGGTATGTACTTGACCCGACCCGGCATGGTCCATTTGGGTTGCATGGCATTGCAATACTTGGATAGACTAGATGAGAGAATAAGGCACTTATGATTATTAATATATTATAAGTTCTAATATATTAATAATAGTATTATTTAATTAGTATTGATCAAGTATTAATCTAGTATTAATTTGGTGATCAAAGTGAGACTAATTAAATATATAGGGTTGATTATGACAATCATCAATTCTTTTATGGTGGATTAATGATCCATGGTTTATGGGTTTGGTTATAACCATATGGAGCTCCATGGATAGTCCATGGGAGTTACAAACCCATGGGTCATGAGAAATCAAGAGTCATGACAATTAAGGGCATTCATGTGTAAACCTTAATTGTGACAACACTATAAAAGGAACCCTATGGCTAGCAAAATCGTGACCTAGTGTTACTAGAGAGGGCATAACCGATTTTAAGGCTAAGTGACATTCTCTCAAGTTATTCCAAGTCTTGTGGTGTTGTGTGAAGCATTTGAGGCACAACATTTGGGGTGCTAGGCTCACAAAGTCTTGAAGGAATCCAAGCAACAACAAGGTATGTATTTCTACTAGTTTTATATTTTATGTAATCCCCATGCCATGCTAGTTAGGAAATAACCTTGAAAAAGAAATTTGCATGTATATAGAGAAAACATAGATTCAAGGTTATTAGGGTTGCATGTACACTTAGGAAGTGTTAGAATGCTCAAAAACCCATCACTTTGTTAGACAGAAATCTGATGCAACTCCAAAGCTCAAGGATTTTATCAAGTAGATTGAAGTTCGACTGTAAAAGCTGGTTCGCAATGTTTGCAGTGACAATGGGATTGAATTCAAAAACCAAGTGTTTGAAGAATTTCTTGCTGAAAAGGGAGTCACACACAATTTCTCTACTCCCTACACTCCACAACAGAACGACGTAGTTGAAAGACGCAACCGTTCCTTGTGTGAAGTTGCACGAACCATGTTATCGTTCGCATGTCTGCCACTCTATTTCTAGGGTGATACGATAGCTGCCGCTTGTTTTACCCAAAATCGATCCATCCTAAATAAGCGATTCTCAATCACTCCTTATGAAATTATAAATAATCGCAAACCTAACGTTAAGTTTTTCCATGTTTTTTGCTCCAGATGTTTCATCTTCAACTCCAAAGAACAACGAAACAAATTTGATGTGAAAGCAGACGAAAGTATATTTTTGGGATATTCACTAACGTCAAAGGCATATATAGTTCTCAACAAACGCTCAAAGAAAATGGAAGAAACCTACTATGTTATGTTTTGACGACATGTATTTAAAGCAAATTCAGTCGACCAAAAGTCAAATCCAAGAAATCTTTCCTAAACCAAGTCCATCCATTATTCCTGTGTCCAACCTTTATGAAGAATTCATGTTACTCTTCGATGAACCTGCGAAAGCTATCTCATCGGAAGAGAAAGCATTGGATAATAAAGTCGACGAACTTAAGAAGATTATCGATGATGCTGCGAAAGACTTGCCTCAAAAGCCTTCTACTGCGAATGACCCTCAAGACACAAGCACACATTTCCAGGGGGAGAATTCTGGGTCTAACACTAAATTCCAGGGGGAGGGTTTCGCATCACCCATTTCTACTGAGTCTCCTTTTGATGGAGATAAATCCCCACACACTTTGACCCATGAACCTCCATTCGCAGGTGATGATTCAATTCCTGAAGTCAACGAGTTTGCTTCATTCGAGGGGGAGAATAATGAAGCGAATGATGACACAGACGCTAAATCAGTTTAACTTGAATTTGAGGAAGTCAATGCTGAGCTGAATCCATCCTTAGATCCAAATTACCCTCCTATGACCAAATGGACAAAAGATCACCTAAAAGCTCAAGTTCTTGGTGAATCCTCTGCAGGTGTCCTTACTCGTTCTCAACTGAAAGCGAAACAAACTGCATTATTCTCCAAAGTAGAATTTTGTATGTTTAATTCGTTCGTATCCAAGATTGAACCCAAAACCTACAACTCTGCTCTTGATCACTCCGATTGCGTGCAAGCAATGCAAGATGAACTCAATGAGTTTGAGCAAAACAAAGTTTGGAGACTAATTCCAACTCCTCCAGATGCATCGGTTGTTGGTTTAAAATGGGTGTTTCGGAATAAAATGGATAAAGAAGGAAACGTGATCCGAAACAAAGCTAGACTGGTAGTCAAAGGTTATTGTCAGGAAGAAGGGATTGACTACGAAGAGACTTTCGCACCCGTTGCAAGATTGGAATATGTTCGCATCTTCTTGGCATATGTAACACACAAAAACTTAGAAGTTTTTCAAATGGATGTGAAGTGTGCATTCTTAAATGGCGAATTGGAAGAGACCGTTTATGTGGAGCAACCGCCTGGGTTTATAAATGAAAAGTATCCCAACCACTGCTACATTCTTGACAAAGCGGTTTACGGTCTAAAGCAAGCTCTAAGAGCCTGGTATGAAACACTAACTCGTTTTCTTAAAATGACCAAATTCAAGCAAGGTTCGGTTGACCCAACCTTCTTTCGCAAGAAAGAGGGTGACCACTTGATGATCGTACAAATTTATGTTGATGAAATCATCTTCGTATTTACTAATCCCAGCCTAACAGCTGAGTTCCGAAAGCTGATGGAGACTAAATTTGAAATGAGCTTAATGGGTCCAATTAACTTTTTTCTTGGATTAAACATTAGACAGGGACCGGAAGGAATTTTCATCAATCAGGAGGCTTACACGAAAACCCTAATCGCTAAGTTTGGAATGTTGGGAGATTCTAAGACGAAGGTTCCAATGGCATTTGGAACGAAACTGACTCCTTCACTGGATAAAGCAGCTGCTGATATGACCCTTTATCGTCAGATGATTGGTTCACTCATGTATCTAACAGCTAGTAGACCAGATATCATGTTTTCAGTTTGTTATTGTGCTAGGTTCCAAGCAAATCCACGTGAACCTCATATGGTGGCTGTCAAGAATATCTTCCGTTATCTAAAACGAACTTCATCTCTTGGAATTTGGTATCCTGCGAACTCAGGTTTCTTTGTACAAGCATTTTCAGATGCTGATTTAGGGGGTTGCGGTTTAGATAGAAAAAGCACAACTGGTGGATGCCAATTTCTCGATGGCAAGCTGGTGAGTTGGTAATCAAAGAAACAAACATGCGTTTCGTTGTCAACAGCTGAGGCTGAATATAGTTGCAGCTTCGTGCACATCTTAGGTCATTTGGATTCAAAGCCAACTTCGCAACTATGGATTGAATATGAAAAGAATTCCTCTCTATTGTGACTCTGAAAGTTCCATTCGCATATGTCACAACCCAGTGCAACACTCAAAAACAAAACACATGGCACTGAGGTATCACTTTATCAAGGATCATGTGGAAGATGGCAATGTTGAGATTCATTTCATAAGATCCGCTGATCAATTGGCTGACATATTCACCAAGGCCCTACCTGAAGCAACATTTAATAGAATCCTTCAAGGGCTGGGAATGATGGAAGCTGATTCAGTACCAAATCCACTATCGCATTCATAAAATCTTCACTGCGAATCAGTGCGAACGTTCGCAGGCTTTCGCAGTCCACTGTTCATTAACAGTCTGTTTTATCAATGTGAATCAATGCGAATGTTCGCAGTAGTTCGCAGGGCAATGTTCATTCGTGGTTTGGTATTTCACATATCCTTTTGTATATTTTATGTATCTTTGCTTATCTCTATGTTTAAATTGCTTATCTTATCTATGTTTTCAAAATTGCTTGTCACTGCGAATCGGTGCGAACGTTCTCAGCCTTTCACAGTCCACTATTCATTAACAATCTATTTTTACCTTATTTTTCTTATTTTCAGAAAAACTCCAAAAACCAAAAATAATTTATTTGCTTTATTATACTGCTTTTCAGAAACATCAAAATCACAAAAATATTTTTACTTTTTGTTCATTTTCTTTGCACACCATGATCATAAACGAAGACGTTCGCAATGTCTATCTACTTGTGTGATGGGGCAGGTATGACTCTCGTTACTTATATATTAGCTATGTGTCCCTAGAAGCATGCTGATGTATGTTGACCTAAGCATCAACGACTCAACTGTGAAGCCTTAATGAATTGATATCACCAATCACTTCTTCCCAATCAGGCTGTGAATTCACATTAGTCATGAGCTACCTTACTCTTCTCGCATTGAGTTAAGAGTTATTTGCATGGTCACATTCGCATTGCAAAGGTACTTTCGCTCTCTTGTAACCATCTACTCTCTTATCCATCACTTTCGCATTCATTCATGTAACCCTTGAGACTCTCATAAATTACCACTGAGGTTTATGGTTATACAAACATCTGTGTTAATGATCTTAGTTTCGTTCTACCATGAACTGAGTGAAATCCAAAATTCAATACCCACGATGAATTGACGGTGAACAATCAAATGTTCTAGTTTTCACCCAAGGATTAACAAAACCACTTTCATGGGAGGTATAATGAAATCTCTTTTTTATCTTTTGAGCGATCTTTATGAAATTATCTAACACCAAGACTTTTCTACCCAAAAGATCCAATTTATTTTTTTTTAGATTTCAATTTTTTGTTCCAAGTCAATGACAATAAATTCCCAACCTACTTGTTCAACTGACTACACTGGTCACACGAGTACCTTTTCCAACTTTCGCACTTATGTCAAGTTCGTAGTTTGGTTAACAGTTAAACCACCTTTACAAGCCTTACATAAAAGATGCCTTTCAGTGTTTCTCATCAAACAACGGATCGTATTCAACAGGGAACCACACAGGCACTTCTTAGTCTCTCCTGACTATGAAGAAAGAGATCTGTGCCTGGGATCAATAGTTTTATGTCACATGAAAGACATCACAATATCCCACAGATAAACTTTGTTTTATTTCTTTTTCTTTGACACTCTTGCACGAAGATCCTTGTGATTTTCCAAAGTCTTGTTCGTGGTTACATTTAACTTTCAGGTTCGCAGTCGTATGTACTCAACATGATTTCTTTACTGCGAAAGAAGGTAGGCTGACGCGGCAAATTTTCAAAAGATCAAAATTCAAATGGACGATTGAAAAGTTGAACGGATAGCTATTCTTATGCCGGGTGACGCAAGCCTCTGACTTGTCATAGCTGTCAAATCGCACTTTTCTAGGCGACAGTTCAGTACTCGAGATACTCTCTCCGGATTTCTCAAACCAAATCTAATAGTATAAAAGGATTTTGAAGGTTCATTATTTCATTACCACTTTCAAAATTCTCAACATTACCACTTTCAAAATTCTCTCAAAGATCTCTGGCAATTAAAAAGCTCTCTACTGTTCATCTTCTTCTTCAAGCTTCATCAATGGCGGCTTCATCTGAGAATCAGTATGTTCAAGATCAAACTGCTCATTCAACACTTCTTACAGTGAAGCAACATCAAAATCTCATCATCGATTTGGATCCGGTAAAATATGATGCCTTTCTTCTACCTCTGATTGAGTGCTTGAAATACTCTCCTCTTACCATTGCTATGTCTCAAGTTGAGAATGTTTCTCTCTCAATTCTCTCTAAAGCATATACTACTGCCAACTATGTCAAGGACGAGCAACAAATTTACTTCGATATCTATAATCACACAACCTCGATTTCCAAGACCCGTTTCTACAATCTGCTAGAGCTCCCACAATCTGACAATCTAATCAATCCGGAAACCATCCCCAATGCAGCCATCTTGGAAATGTTCTATCAAATGGGGTACAAGGAAACACTCACTACTGTATCCAAGTTCAAGAAACCCAATCTTCCACCAACTTGGAACGCCCTTTTCACCATCTTGTTCAAATCCTTTTCTGAAAGGGTCACATGCAACGACTGTGCAAGCAAGCTCTTCATGGGTCTGATGTATGGCCTATATGTTGGGTTTTGAGCATTCTAACACTCCTATGGTGTACATGCAACCCTATAAACCTTGGATCTATGTTTTCTCTATTATACATGCAAATATTAACTATTCCAAGGTTTCATCCTAACTAGCATATTATGAAGCACCTATACTACAAAGTTCTAGTTAGATGACATACCTTTTGATGTAGCTTGATGTCTTCAAGCTTTAAGAGCTTAGCCCCAATAGTGTGGAAGCCTCAAATGGAATCACAAATCACCAAAACACCTTGGAAGAACTTGAGAGAATATGTATGCACACTAAAATCGGCCCACTCTTATTTTCACACACTTGTTCCAATTTTGTGAGCCAAGGACCCCTTTATATATTATGGAGGATTAGGGTTACATCCATGTAAACCCTAATACCCATGACCTTTCATTTACATAGGATCCATGGGTTAAAATCTCCATGGACCATCCATGAAAGCTTAGTCCAACCTAAATGAACTTGGCCCATTCCATATATATAAGAGTCCATATTTAATTAGTTCTTTTTGATCACTTAATTAACTCTAAATTAATTCTTGATCAATACTAATTAAATAATATGATTCCATATTAATATATTAGAACTTATAATATATTAATATAAATCATAAATATACTATTCTCAAAAGACTATCCATATAAATTGTGTCGGTGAAGTGCAACCCAAATGGACCATGTCGGGTCGGGTCAAGTACATACCAAATATAGTTATGGACTTAGACATTAATCCAACAGTCTCCCACTTGGATAAGTCTAAAACTATTATTGAGTATGACTTCAAAACCTAACTGGCAATCGTAGCTCTTAAAGCCGCTGTCGAACTCTGACCTTGTCAATGACTTGTCCATTAGATAAGGGATCATATATTCCTCCATTCTAGATATCATATGGATTGAGACATGGATTATAATCATTCTCTCTGTCCCTTTGTTGTTTCCCGATTTTCGATTTATGATGACTGACTGATTGAACAAATCAAATCAGTCCTGGCTTTGCCAAGCACTCACATGTGTCATCGCTAAATCATCGAGGGGCCCATAGATATCGCTTTTATCCCGAAGGTAAAAGGAATGGATAAACTTCGACTCATATGGCTTGTTCTACTACTAGTTGAATCATACACAAAGGCACGTTTTATAACATCGAGTTACCAAATGCGTTTTCGTGCAATCAATGTATAACCAACTCATAGTAACAACTCATATCTCTAGGTTTGAAGAATATAAGATATTATCGTCTCATGATCACTCGTGATAAAATCCATGCAGTGATTCAAATGAGCGCGGGTTGAATCCAATACTCAGAACTTATGAGCACTCATGAGTGTTGTAGCACAACTTTGTCCACCAACTTGGACCTCTACAAACTAACCCATGACAATCTTGATTCATATCTACTTCCAACATATGACCGACTGTGGATGGTTTGAATAACTTAATCATTCAGAAAGAGCGACTTAGTTATTCTGGAAGTCAAAACATGCAAAGTGAAACACAAGAATAAATGAATCAAATATGGTATCAAACCCTATCAATATAAATAAACACTTTTATTTATCACCATACTGATTACTCATTATTCATTGTTTCGGTTTTATCAACTTTATACTTGAATTAAAAACACTAGTTGTCCCATGCTCCAAGCATGTACACTATGTTTTTCTTAAACAATAGCTTTGCCATACACCAAGTATGCACTCTATGTTTGTCTATGATCCTTACTTTGTGAAATAAACCAATTGAACATAATTTCAATGATTCTAATTTCACACTCCCAAATCCTTATCGAAAAATGTGAGAATTTCAAATTCCTATCATTTATCGAAATCTGTTTAGATTTTAAACTTATATGCACTGACCCTCCTGTAATGAATATGTACAAAGTCACAAAGACTTGTCAACAGTCATTATAAGGTATTCCAATGGAGATCAACTCCATGGAAACTAAGTCTCATATTCAAAGTACATTGCTTTGGACATGCTTCTTGCATTAAGTTTTCTAATCTTACACAGATAACTTCCACCTATGGAGACAACTCCATATTCTCATTTTGACTATCACTTCTGAATAAGAGATGCCTATTTTCAGAATATGTCAATATGGTCCTTCCAAAATTAGCACTATACTTCCAACTGTCCCTGAGCAACCAATCTTTGGTAAACCTCAGATTGTCCTCGACAATTGCTTAATCATTTTACTCATATCCAATTCTAGACCTTTTCCCTTCTTAATGCCTCTGCACATTTGGAAAAATTTAGAAATGACAAATATTATAGCACATGCAATCGATCCTGTACCCAAAGCAAATGGTACACGATTCATGATGTCTCACATAAAGACATGATTCTAGACCAGTCTTTTGCTACAATATTTTTATTTGCCATGTTTTCAAAATTTGACTATGAAGAGGGATGCCGTAATCATAATCGAATTTTGACAACGCAACATATAGAATTTCCTTAAGTTGAACCAATCCAACATGAAATTCATATATATATTCTTGACTAAAGATGATTAAGGTCTCAATCTAAGCCTTTAGAACTGAAATGGAGTATATCCTCTCCCTTAATTATAGCAAAACAACTTTTTCAATCCCTGCAGCCTCACGAATTGAAACTTATGTTTTCTATAATTAACATTGCTAACTTGCAATACCAACAATAATTATCATGCTCCCACTAACATGATTATTATTAGCATAACACTTATGCTCCCACTAGCTTTGACATGTACTCAGAAATCAGCTGGACTTCTAGAAATCAATACTTTATTGACTTTCTTACCAAAGTTTAGATTTCTGATACGAGATGCTTTGATAAAACTTTATCAAAATCATACACCTTTCCTTAGATAGCATGCATGTGTGTCTAAACAATTTCAGAACTATGAAAAGGGATGCCGTAATCATAGTCTCAATTGTTTAGACCTTTTGCCATCTGCTTCAAATCTACTTGGTGGAAGTGTTTCCTCACCATCATTTTCATGAATCGGAGAGAAACCTTATGACCCTTAGATTTTATGGTGTATGTGTTCTTATCCATGGGAATCGTCAAAACCATAGTCACAAGACAAGGATAATGACAAATCCAAACTCATATGGACTGAACTTCTGCAATCTTAACTTCTTGCCACCTGGCAGTACAGGGCCTGTCATTGCTTCCAAGTTGTTATGCAACCAATTGAGAACTTTTGGGACTCCTATGCAAAGCCAACTTTAACTGGAATGGGCACAGAATATGTCAACACGATAGGTTATAAACCTCAAGTCGTGTGCTAGTGAAGAACCTTAGGTTTTATTCTTGATTAGTTCTTGAAATTCTTTTTAGGATCTGTAAGACTCCCACTGTCCTCTTGAAATATAAGACTATCTTGCCAAATATTCAAGAGATAGTGCGGATTCTTTATCAATACAAACACTTCACACAATTGGCCTTAGTTGGTCTTTGTTTTATCCAAAACAACACAACTTACCAATTTCAAATGTACAAGAGTAGGACACTTTTACTCTTACATTTGACAAGTGTTTTAAACCTTTCTTTAAGATATGTCACTCAAGTTACAATCTTGGAGTATGACTCTAAGAATTGTTTTGGAACGAAGTATGACGCATCTTCCTGATCTAACCATTTCAACAATTCATGACTCTTCTTCTTAGTCATAAGAATGCACTAAGATGACCTTTAGAGTACTAATTGTGATATGATTTCTAAATCATTAAGATGATCACAAACATGATACTAAAGTACTCTCCCATCTTTTCAGATTTGAGAAACTTTTATCTTTTTGCCTAATTTGATTCTTCCCATTCGTTCTGCCATACATTGAGACTTTTCCAATGTTTCAGAATTATACTTAAACTTATAAGTATAACCATATTTACTAAACTTTAGTAAATCAAATAGTCTTAACGAGCTTTGTGGTGGACATGACCAGTGCACAAGAATGTGTACTCGATCCCTTTAGTCCTTCACTTGACTCACACATCCATGTGAACAAGTAATTAGTCTTGATTTTCCAATGCTTGAAAGTTCTCATTCATCATACTATTCAACTTGCATCATTCCAAGTTTCGGTCCAATTGAAACTTTGGTGATGAGGAACTTTCCTGATTTGGTAAATTTAGACGCTACCACAAATGAAAGAATCAAATCCATTTTGCAATATTGCTGTCAGTGGAATCATATAAGCAATAATTTTCCACAAATGCCATTGTAAGGATACTTCAAATAAATAAAATTAAACAATTTTCTTTTATTTTAAAACTTTGCGGAAAAACTTATCCTTACAATCCACATGGAAAATTGTTGTTATCTATTCCTTAGCAATATATCATAACTTCTTAAGCAACTGCTCAAAATTATGATGCGATCGAAATCCACCTTCGCGATCAGAATCAACATATACTTCCTTTAAGATTTCTCTCTATTCTTTGATTCTTAAAACATCAACATGTGACCCAGTCACATCATGTAATGAGGATCTCAGAATACAACTTAACAGAGTTAAATAATGGGCTCTACCTGATGTAGAGTCAAACTTATTGACTTTAACATCCTTAGGTAAATTTGGCAGCTTTGCAATCAACGCCCCTTCCTTTGGCAAAATAAACATATGGACCCTTTGGTAATGGGACTATCTCAGACTTAGCCTTTCTCTTTACCATTTGGTCAATCGGGTTGACTATGGCCAATCCCTTTCCATTGGGAAGAGAATGCTTTTTCTGGATTTCCAGTGCCACCATTGTCACTGTCCATAAAGTTTTTGGGAAGTTGATCTTCTAATCAAATTTTCTTTACTATCGTTCCAAATCATTGCTGATTCAGCAGCACCAAGCAAATAGATATGATCATTAAGGTTCATGTCATAGTCTGTTTCATAGTAGTCCCAAAGGAACTCACTATGTGACTTAGAAAGTGATTGAACATCCAACTTTCTCAAGACTTTGACACCCAACTCTCCCGGCTTGTCAATATGTGACTTCATCTCTAAGATGTGATCACACATAGACCTTGCTTGCCATTAGGGCTTGAGTGACCTTGAACTTGTGGGTTAGGGAGAATAATTGGAGGAGGTGGAGGAAGAGAAGTATGACTTCCATGAGCCAAACTCGGGAAGTCATATTCATTAGGAAAGCTTGGTTTGGGAAGATCATTGTTGTCTAAACCAGACATCAACAATGGGAGAACTTCACGTAAAGTTGATTTAAGTCCTTAATATAACACCCAATATGATATATTAAGGCTAGGACCCAACAAACTATTTTATAACTTGGAAGAGGGATGCCGTAATCCAAGCTATAAAATATTTGAAGGTAGGTGAATGACGATTCACCAATTTTGCACCAAGATAAACGAAATGTATTATTAGGTTTTAATTGGTTTTGAAACTTCTAGATTCTTTTGAGATTCATTGAACTTTTCAATGGCATGTTTCAATCTCGAGTGTGCCCTTCAGGTTTTGTGACTGGGATGCCGAGGATCACAAAACAAGGTGTGAAGTAACCATGCAAATATACTTGGTACCCTTAATATTTACCCCTCAATCGATGTGCCGGTTAACCACACACGCTCCAACGATACTATGATAAACATTAAGTTACCCTTTGCCTACCTTGTTAAGTCCTGGTTAGTGTGCCGGTTAACCACACACGCTCCACTAACAGTTTAAACAAAGTGCAAAGTATAATTTCATGAATTAGCACCTTATTCACATTTTCCTAAGTAACTAAGATTGGAAATTTATAAGTGTTTAGTTACTTAGTATTTATCATTATACTTATAATGAAGGGAGAATTATAGTCCTTGTCCTACCTGTTCGGCTAACGACCCTCCACCGGTCAAGGAAGCGGTGAGTGAGAGTGGACACCCATTAAACTGCCATTTTATAGGTAGTAACCGTATAGCCCCTTATAGACCGGCTTCGTGAATGAGGCCTACTAATGGTAAGACGACTTGCTCTTATACATATAATATATTAAACTTTTAATATTATAATAGTATAAGGGTGTATTTTAGACATTTAAAATACTTTGTGGTTTAATCTATTAATTAAACTAGACTTTTAATTTAATTAAACTCAAACCATATATTTATGGATTAATAATACTCTTTTAATTAAACGCTTTAATTAACTATTAATAAAGTCCATAAGAGTTAATTTGAACTATTCAACAAAACATCATAATTCCAATTATTAAACTCAAAATTAAAACCATTTAATTAATTGTTTAAGTTATGAACCCAAGAGTTTTAGAATTCAATTCTTTTTTTCATAAAAACTTTTCTCAAATTCCAAAACTTGAGGGCAAGTTTTTGTAATTCTTGAAAACCTTTGGATTCCATAACTTATGGAATTAATGGTGTTTTATGATGAAACTTTCCATGTTCCATAACTTAAGAACAAGTTATGGAATTTTTTAAAACATTAACACCAAATTTTGTAACTCCATAAAAACTTTGAATCAATTTTTTTTTAAAAAAAAACTTTCATAACCATAACTTATGGAAGTTTCAAAAACCCTTAAGATCACAACTTTAAAAAAACTTTTGAGCTCCAAAATTTTATGACAAAATATGTAACTCCTTAAAACATTTAGATCAAACTTTTAAAACTAATAAAATAATCATATCATTTTATCTTTTACTAAATTTGACCTAATTCAACTCATATAGCAAATGATTCAAATTTTACAAATAATTAGTTTTTTCACAAAACAAGTAATTATCGTAAAATTTGACAAACGTCATGTTTTTTTTTCCTTTTTTTTCCAACTTGAGAATAAAACATTTGCATCAATATAACAGAAAACAACCCATGGCTCTGATACCACTGTTGGGTTTTGAGCATTCTAACACTCCTATGGTGTACATGCAACCCTATAAACCTTGGATCTATGTTTTCTCTATTATACATGCAAATATTAACTATTCCAAGGTTTCATCCTAACTAGCATATTATGAAGCACCTATACTACAAAGTTCTAGTTAGATGACATACCTTTTGATGTAGCTTGATGTCTTCAAGCTTTAAGAGCTTAGCCCCAATAGTGTGGAAGCCTCAAATGGAATCACAAATCACCAAAACACCTTGGAAGAACTTGAGAGAATATGTATGCACACTAAAATCGGCCCACTCTTATTTTCACACACTTGTTCCAATTTTGTGAGCCAAGGACCCCTTTATATATTATGGAGGATTAGGGTTACATCCATGTAAACCCTAATACCCATGACCTTTCATTTACGTAGGATCCATGGGTTAAAAGCTCCATGGACCATCCATGAAAGCTTAGCCCAACCTAAATGAACTTGGCCCATTCCATATATATAAGAGTCCATATTTAATTAGTTCTTTTTGATCACTTAATTAATTCTTGATCAATACTAATTAAATAATATGATTCCATATTAATATATTAGAACTTATAATATATTATTATAAATCATAAATATACTATTCTCAAAAGACTATCCATATAAATTGTGTCGGTGAAGTGCAACCCAAATGGACCATGTCGGGTCGGGTCAAGTACATACCAAATATAGTTATGGACTTAGACATTAATCCAACACTATACACTGGTGAAAACGTCGACTATGGTTCTATCCACTGGGCTCAATTCATCCAGAGCACTCACTCTGTTACTCGTCACAGCGAGATCTCCTGTGCACGATTTTGGGCTGTTGTTGTAAATAGGACAATTAAGCAGCTCAAGATTACAATCATGATTGATGCACTGATGGCTTCCATTGCGACATTCCATACAATAGGTATTATTATGGCAGATAGGTCTAAGTTTTCTTTCATTGGTTCAATTCCGAAAGCGATGTTTCATGATGTTCCTCCCTCAAGTAAAATTCTAGAAGGATATCACGCTCTTACTCCTTTAGGACCTCATCCTTTAACTGATGAGTTCCAAGCCATTTTGGCTGAGGATGATAAACCCAAGAAAGGGGGCAAAGGGTCCAAGAGAACCACCAAGAAAGATTCTATGAAAGAAGGAACTTCTGAGGCTCCGAAACCTCCATCTAAGAAGCGAAAGGCTCCTACTACTTCTACTACTGCACCAAAGTGAAGGAAGCAACCCGCTAGAAGGCGAAAGTCTCCTACTCCTACTCCATCTCAGAGTGAAGACGCAAATTCAGATTCTGATATCGAGTTGGAGATTCGCATTGAGGAGGATCCCCATGTTCCCAATGAAGAAGATGAACCCATTCGCAGTGAAGAACAAGCACACGTTCGCAATGAGGAAGAAGCACCAGTTCGCACTGAGACCCCGTTTCCTAATCGTGAGGTAACTCCACCCCTTCATGATTTTGTTCCTTCTCCACGTCCCTCACCAAAAACAACTACTTCTATACCAATCACCATTGCTCCTCTCCCACCACCTGTATCAACTCAAACACCCACAACTATTCCAGTATCGATACATATCTTCACAGATTCCACAGTTCCACCTCAAACCTCTACTGCACCTGTAAGTTCAGTCAACGTATCTGATACGGGGGCTAACACTTCAGGATTTTCAACTCATGTTACACCACCCATCTCTCCCATTCGTAAAGATGACCCGAAAATGATTTTCAGAGATAATGACGCTGATGATTTGGAAGGATTCACTTATAGTCCTTTTCAAATAAGGATTGACAATGAAGATGATGTCTCTACTCCGAAAGCAGAATTCAAATCTCTCCATGAGAAGCTTGATCAGCTGCTTCTCGCATCCAGCGTTTCCACTTCTGAAGCTTACTCCAAAGCTGCAGTTGAGTCAATCCTTCAGAGAGTCACAAAAGAACATACTGCCAACACTTCTACTTTGTCCAAGGCAGTTTCTGACTCTACTGTTGTTTGCAAGGAAACGACCGAAAAAGTCGATAAACTAATTGCTGACACAAGGGAATTCATGGAAGCCTACCAGGTTACATACAATGCCAATACCACAACAACAAACAAGGATATTCAGAATGTTGGTGCCATGTTCCAAGCAGAAAAGGCGAACTTTGTTGAACTTCGCACCGTGTTCAAGTCCGATCATGAAGCATTCCAGACTTCTATCAATGCGAAACTCACAAAGCTTCAAGCAGACTTGGCAATGGAGAACAAGATCATGGATGCTCTCGCAGTCAAGGAGGAAAAGTGTAAGGTGTTGGAAACCAAGCTTCACTACACTGAAAAGAAGGTCGATGATTTGCTAGCAAAGAAAGCAGTCACGAGAAGTTGTATCTCTGATGTTAATGGACTGCTTTCTGATATCATTGAGACCCATGATTCCATGATTTTCATCACAGTACGAAAGCATCTGGCTGAAAAGCTAAGACCGGTGTTCGCAATGTTGCACCGTTTGGAGGGTGTTTTGACGCCGATGTCTTTTCCGAAACAAGGGGGAGAAGGTAGTTCTAAAGTTCAAACGGATGATGACAACCCCGAAGTTTCAGTTAAACCTCCTTTCATCAAGCCAGATCCAAAGGACAAGGAAAAGTTATTCATTAATGAACCCATTATTGACAATGACGAAGACGAAGAGCCTGATGAAGCTGAGCTTAAAAGGCGAAAGGTTCGTGAAGCAAAGTTGGATGAAAATGATCGTATCGTCAAGGAGGCTGAGGAAAAGGAAATAGCTGAAAAGGAAGCTCAGGCCACTCGTAAAAGCAAAATGCTATTATTTCCAAAGTGGACCCTGAAGCGCATGCAAAACCAAGCTGTGGATATGCCAAGTCAGTATTGGTTGGATCCTATTGCTTCCTTTGATGTCCAAAATACACAGGATTCGCAGTTAGACCTTCCTATCACACCAAAGGCGTTCAGGTTTCATGCCTTTATATAGGTTGCTAATGTACCTTTCTTAGACAACATTGGGGATCAACTGTTGTTTGCCTTCTACTTGAAGCATATGAAGCCCCAGTTCGAGACTTGGAGTGCGACCAAAATTGTAGCTGTGAAGGTTACTGGGCCAATCGAGACTGAAAGCTTCCCTAATCCGAAGTTTAAAGTTGCGAGAGGATCTGCATGTCAAGCCTGCGAATTCACTCTCGCAGATCTGCCTTGCTTGAACGCCCATGACTGGATGGTGATATTCAATATTTTGTTGCGAGAGAAGGAAAAGTACGAACCTGTGTTTTCTCATCTTCAACTTTTGATCAAGTCTTACATTCAGGAAGTTGGATTGATGGATGTGGAAATTGCCACTGTTCTGAGGCAAAAACCAAGTGTTGTTCCAAAAGAGGCTCCGAAAGACTTCCAGAAGCTCAAGCCAGGAAAAATTTACAAGGAAGGATGGTTTGTGGTATACACGGCTAGAGATCGTCCAGGAGCAGATCGACGTAAGTTATTCTTTCATCTCGAGACAAACACTTGTTTACTACTTCTTGTCTGGAGTTTATTTTGCAGCTTGTTGTGAAGTTTAAGGGCAACAAAAAATATGATGTGAAGTGTTTCATTGATGTGATCACTTGGTACATTCATGTTCGCAAGCTGCTGTTGAGTTTCATTCCCAAAGTCTACAAAGTGCAGAAGCAAATCACGAATTAAATTGGCTATGGTTTCACTTGACGCAAAGGGGGAGATTGTTGAAGATATTAGTGTTGCGTCATTAGGCCTATGTTATCTAGTCCATTTTGTATAAACGAGATGGGCCTGTCCACTCGTATTTAATGTTAGGGTTATAGTATATAAGGTGCATGCATGCTACGTATTTGAGTTAAGTCTGATAATATATTTTGTAACCCTAATTTACGCTTCTACAGAAGCAATTCTTCATCGAGTTCTTCTGAGGCGTGACTATTAATCATTCAGTACCAGTTTGATCATATTGTGTTCTTTACCTGTTTTAATCTATTCGATCATTAAGGATTTATTCCTATCAGTTCTCCGTAGTCTTAAGACACTCCCTCATTGACTCATGAATGCTACGGCTCCCCGCAGACTTATGACACTCTCTCACTGACTCGTGAATGCTACGGCTCCCCGCAGTTTCACAATACTCTCTCACTTGCCAGTGAAAGCTATAGCTCCCCACAATTTCATAATACTCTCTCACTCGCTAGTGAAAGCTACGGCTCCCCGCAGTTTCATAATACCCTCTCGCTTGCCAGGGGCTCACCCCATGGTTTTCTCTAATAATCTCAAGTGATTACTCCCACTCGGATCCACTCACTCTCTTATCACCCCATAATCTCATCCTCGAGTCATCACCCCACTAAGTTCACTATCTAAGACTCTACAGCCCAACATAGACAGGTACACATACCACCCGGTTAAGCATCACTACTTCTGACGACAACCGTCCTGACACAACACTTTTTCTCGCTGCAATTCACATTCTTAGATAATTCCGTTTGATGACAATTAGCTGAAGGGATCCCACTGGAACCATAGTCACTTGATACTCTACTTGCCATCTCGTAACTCAAGTCTCAAAATGATCTGAAAATTTCGGGCATCATACTCGGATACCTAGGTATACCATCACAGAACCTCGCAAAGTCTTGCCTCAACCACTAATCTCCCCTCGCACAACTTGTAATTCGAAATACTCCAAATCTTAATTTGAAACTCGGAGGAATCGTCAATGACTCAAAACACGTTGCCAAAACCCCATCCTCTATTGCTCAAAACTCATGCAATAATACTAATGCCGACTCTGAAGTTGGTTGCCAACACAACTTCTGCCCTTCCCAAAGCATATAACAACCCATACGTTAAACTAGAAATTCTCAACCATCGATACTATCCTTAACGATCCAACCGCCTCGAACTCAACCATTACAACCTCGAAGGGTTCCTAACCACCATAAGGTCCCTGACCAATGGGTACTTGCCATGGATACACTCATCCCGTACAGCATGCACTATCTCGCTCTACCCCTTTCCTCATCCGCCAATAACCCAAGTCTCATGAATACGTACCGCAGATCTCCATACCACTTCTCTAACTGTACTTGAACAAATCTCTGATCCTTTCGATAATATATCCAGTTCACCCCAACTCAGGGTTTGAATCATCACCAATTGGCATGCCAACAGTCCACTCACAGATTGTTTCACCGGGTACATTACACTCGGCTCTTGGAACGTACTACGTACACTCGATGATCTTCCTGATAGAGACTAAGCAACTCCAAATATCCCATATCTCAGATGAAATCCTCTGAATCCTCCCAACATGACTGCCTCTAGTCATCCCGAAATCTCATACTGACACACCGTCGGATATCCTAACTGTCCCGAATTAGTCACGACTCTCAATCTGGAAATAATGCACTATCACCCACCTCATCTCCGATCCCTCAACCCACATTCCATCATGTGGATCATCATAGAAACAAGAGACTTCACTCTCCTAGTCGATACACAATGTAGGCAACAAGGGCCGCCGCCCCGGTATACTCCTCTTGATCACTTGAAACTGCTGCTAAAAAGTATGCCTCACTCAGCTAAATAATCTCCCTGTCCTCTTACATCTCAGTCCTTACTCATGACTCTCTCATGGTATAAGAAATACCTCGCGGCAGGCGTACTGCCCCAGTACTCTGTTGAGAAAGGTCCCAACCATAAGCTACCCCACAGGGTTTTACCTCCAACTCTGAAACCGGAAACTCGTTATCTCTTTCGCTCCACACAAGAAATAGAAGTAGCGCAATTCTCGTCATAAAAGTGATATCTCCACTCTCGACCGATTTCTCATCTCAGATCGCAATCCTCCACAAAGCATCATCTCTACTCATTCCTGTGTCCTATGACTCCAACTGGCATCTCACCAGTAAAATCTCTCGGGAACTAACTCAATTTCCCCCTTAAGGCATACTCCATTGAGGCTTGTTCGACATGGCCCTCTGGCCCTACACTCTATCATATCAGTTCTCAGTCTAAACAATCACAACGGGACAACTAGTAAAGTCAGAAGCACTATCGGCTACGAATCATGGTACTCGAACCATGCTATCTCCTCTCAATCTGCTACGAATCATGGCACTCGAACCATGTTATCTCCTCTCAGCCGGCTACTTAGAACCTCTGGAATTCTCTCTGTTTCGATTATGGGTCCTCTGCTTTCAGTCGTACGGGCCCATACTACCTGCCATATCTACCTATACTTTCCACACGGTTCGTCACATATTTCCTAAGTAGCTGCTCAACCTTCTCGATCACCAATCCCGTTACACCTGGTCGCTCTCCAACGAATACTTTCATCTATCAGCATACTCATCTGATTAAAACTACTCCCTAGGCTTTTCCTAGATCCTCACGCTTTTCTGCCATCAGCTGTTGAAGAACTCCTTATGATGTCAGTCATCTACCTCCTGAATATCGTCATATTCACTTAGTAGCTGACTCCCATCATCAAGAGTTCCACAAAGCACAAAGCAAGCAACATTCGGACATCGAATAATCTCCACCAACACGTAAAACCACTCTAGGTTACAACTCCACTTGCTCTATTCACACTCAAAAGGTATCACCGAACTCAAGCAACCCTACCTCTCGTGGGTATCTGGCTACTCTATCAGTAGGTTCCTCTAATGCTCATCTAGGTATCTCCCCTAGATTACTCCTGTACTCAAAGCTCTCTCGAAAAGATTCATGTTAGGTACTCCTACTCAGCACATTCACAGAGCAATAACAGATGACAACATCTCCTAGGCTAAGGCATCACAAATCAGGCAACTCTAGCCCTAGAATCTGAAATACCTAGCCTATCCTCTAGCATGCAATTCTAATATCTCATAAACATCTCATAAATATCTCATAAACATCTCATAAATATCTCATAAAGTAAACAATTAAGGTTTTTGGGAAATCATCGTTCGGGCTCTGGCTGATTGTACACACTGCTACTTCTTGTTTTTCTCTTATAAACTCTTGCTCGTTTTAGAAAAAATCATTTCTTTTGAAAACATTTCTCAAATCCTCAGTTTAACCCCTGACATACCCGATGGTGCATCCGAATCCCTCAAACCAAGGCTCTGATACCAACTTGTTACACCGTAAATTTTCAAACAAAATTTTCATTTAAAAATTACATTAATCTCATTACATAAATCACAAAAGCTCCAAAATCTCATTTTATGAAAACACGTGTCCATGACAATAAAAATCCAGGATCCTCAAATATAGTACAGTCTCGTGTGTACAATCAAGCCGGCGCCTTCCCGTGATCATGAGAAGTACCTGAAACACATAACACATAACACGGTAAGCACGAAGCTTAGTGAGTTCCCCAAAATACTACACACACCGCGTTAGCCACTCTAGACTAACTCAATATAACTCTCCGGTCGATGTGTTCTAGTAGAGACCCTCCGGTCCTACACTCGGGTCGACCCTCCGGTCCTAACTCAATAAGCTCATAATAATAATACTCAGCATAAATCACGAAGACATAATGTAAAATATCACAATACACAGAATAGCACATAAGACATCTCAATCACACAAAGATACCACTCATGGTAAGTATAGTGAGAAGACTCACCTAGTAAGCAAGCAAGCAAAACCTTGTACACAAATCTTGAACTAGCCTCCGCCTATCACATAGGATAAATATCTCTAATTAATACTCTATTCTCGACTCTAAATAAACCAAGGGTTATTCTCTCTCTCTAACTCTTGAAATGGGTGAAAGACCATTTTACCCCTCCATGGTCTCCATTACTCATGTTTGACTAAACCCTAAAGTCAACAAAAGTCAAACTCGAGTCGACAGCCAACGTTGACCCAACTCGTCGAGTCCCCTTGTTTCCTCATAAGTTTCATGAAATTCCAGCTTAACTCGTCGAGTTGACCCTCCAACTCGCCGAGTTATCGCATAATCAGGCTCATCGGGACAAACCCTAACCGACTCGTCGAGTCAGCTCATTGACTCGACGAGTCCCTTTAGTCAGTTTCTCATTCAGACATTTTAAGGCTGATCTACCCTACACTCTATATCTAGGCTCCTAAGGCTCGAATGTCACGTAAAGCTTCGATCTTTACGTTCATGCATGGCACATCTTACTCCAACATGCCAATCCAACTCTAACAAAGGGGTTTAAGCACAATAACTCTTATGTGGCTGAATAAAGCTGGAACCTTTGGACTCTCTGGACCTTACAAGGTCCAGATCTGAAGTCTAGACCCTTAATAGACTCCATGCACTCATTGTCCCAATAAAAGGTGGTAAAAGCCCTAACTTCCATACTCAAGAGATCCAACTAATAAGATTAGAAAGGTGTAAGCTTTTTACCTTCCACAGAAGCTCCAAGTGAAAGAATGCTAGGTCCCATAGCCTTTCCTCGTTCCTTGCTTGTATCTCACTCCTTTCCTTCCAAAAGATCCACCAAAACACTCAATATTAGCTCACACACTTTCTCTTAGCTCAAGGGCCGATTAGGGTTTCACACAGGGGAGCTGGGAAGCCGGTGAGGCGGAAATGAGGACATAAGTTTCCCTCAATAGGCCCCAAACCCGGGGATTTAGGGTTTCATCTCGCAGCGCCTACTCGGCAAGTCAGCTCCCTGAATCGTCGAGTCAATTTTTAGACCCGTGTGGTCAATTAGTCTCTACTCGACGAGTTGAGGCACTAACTCGTCGAGTCACCCAGCCAACTCATAAATAAATATATATAAATATTATACCTCGGAGTCAGGATGTTACACACAATATAAGAAATGTATCAGACTGATAAAAAATGTATAATACCTCTGTTTTTATATGCTTCAAGACAATCTTAAATTAGAAACTTCTAAACCTCAAAGCTTGATTGAAAGTGGGCAGATTGTTGCTTCAATCTTCTGGTACAAGAAAACCGGAATTAGAAAGAATAAAAAAATTACTTCTAAACGACATCAGAAATATATCAGATAGATAAAATAATGTGTAGCACCTTCTTATTTTCGTCCTTAGACCCGACCCCAGATTCTAATTTTAGAAACCTCACTCCTAATTTCAATTTGCTTTATATTTTCAAAGCATGACCTACTATTCCGATTCACTGATTTTTTAAGATCTATGAAGAAATGGTTAAGAAGAAAGAAGTATGAACTGAAAGCTTCTGATTGAGTTATTTCCTTTAGATTATCGAGGATTATGGATTTTCTTTTGAATGATTTCTTCTGGATTTAAGCAAATAAGAAATAAGAAGGGTAAAAGACTACTAGCCATCTCCAACTGGTTCTTATCTTTCCGATGCCTAAATTCTAATAATCATCATCGAGAACCAAAGGATTGTTTCCTCTTCCAAAAAAAGTTTATGATTCCTGCTAAACTGATTTCCTGTAACGTCCCAATTTTCATTCTAAATTTTTCATTTTTAAAATAATATAAATACCCATTTTAAAAAAAGTTACACTCAGATCAAACCAATTTTTTCATAAACCATTATTCAGAAATCAGAGTTATAAAGAAGACAATGTGGTATCTTGAATCATAAAACTATTGATGTGTGTATAGTCCCACATTCGCAATCCGATAAGTACCTGCAAATATTTAATTCACAACTATAAAAAAAAAGTGTAACATCCCGATTTCCAGGTATGAGAACTTTTATTCAAAAGGCAAGATACCCTTGGAACTCGTCGAGTTGATGGCCTCAACTCGACGTGTTGAAAGGCTTTGGGACGCGTATCTTTTTGAACCAACTCGACGACTTGGTGGTGGCTGATTATGAAACCCTAATTTGTAGGGTACTGCACCCTATTTAAAGGCCTTAAGTCCCATAGGTGGCCTCCCTATTTGCCTCCTCTTTCCATAAACCCTAATTTTCGTGCATCCTCTCCCAAGTTGAGTGTGTGAGCTTGAAGAGTTGGTCCTTTTGGTGTCCTTTTGAAGGAAATTGAGGTTGGAATTGACTAGATTGAAGGGAAGGTTTCAGATCCAGAAACTCTTTGAGTATTGCAGCTCTTTTGAGGTAAAAAGTCGACAACTTGCTTATCTATTGCTTAGATCTCTTCCTTGGAAGCTTATTGTCATATCTGGCTCAATTTTGGGTCGTTCATGGGGTTGAGCATTTCATAAAGGTTATCACTTCATATATGGACGTTTTGTGGCCTCTTTGGGCTTAAAGTTTCAAGCTTTATCAAGTTCTGGGCCTCCTTCATACTTTAGGTCCCTTATTATGCCTTCCTTGAGTTTTGGAGCCTCTTTGTGTCATGCATGGACGTAAAGTTAGCAACTTTACGTGGTTTTCCAGCTCTTGGGTACCAGATCTACATTTTAAAGCATTAGACTTGATGGAAAAAAGGACTGAATGTGTTAAATTGGGAAAACTCAGCGAGTTTTCCAGCCAACTCAGCGATTTGGCTAGGGTTTTCCTGATTCTCTGAATACTGAAGGGACTCGACGAGTTGGTAGGTGCACTCGACGAGTTGGATCAACATGGACAGTTGACCTTGACTTTTGACTTTGACTTTGACCATGGTTGACCAAGTTTGAATTTTGAAGGCATTTTCGGTATTTCGGAGTTTTGATGGAGTTGGTCACATGGTGGTTGTAGGCATTTGAGTCAGGAGCTGAGATTTGAGAGTTAGATCTTATCAGCCAGCACTGCTTGTGAGGTGAGTTATCCTCACTTTACTCTCGGGTCGAAGGCACCAATGCCAGCCCTTTGGATTGTTATCCTGGTTTATCGTATGCTTGTATGTTGTAGTGATCTGTTAGATCGGTATCCTGGTAGATAGGATGTTGCTATGCTAGTGATCTGTTAGATCTTCATGTTATCTGTTTTGGCTATATATTTACCGGTCGCATGTGCATGAGTAGTGTGGCTGGGTTGAGACTATATTGCTTTGTTTATCCACTCAACAAACCCGGTAATATTTATATCGGTATGTTATATGTCTGCTTATCTTTTAAGTGTATGTCGAAATGGTTGTGTGTGTGGTTGGGTTGAGGAGGTCTTGCTTGTGCTGAAGCCCAACAGACCCAAGGCGTCCCGAATAGACTGAAGGCCAGCAGGGCGTACCAGTCAGACCGAAGGCCCGTAGAACGGTCCAGACAGGATGAAGGCCCGGTGAGGCGGTCCAAACATGCTGAAGGTTCTGTGAGCGGTCCAGACATGCTGAAGGCTCTGTTTTCTTGTTATTTGCTGTTATGTTTATGATTATGTGTTGTGGCAGTACTTTGGGGGAACTCACTAAGCTTCGTGCTTATAGTTTTGGTTTATGGTTTCAGGTACTTCAGTGGATCGTGTCAAGGTGAAAGCGTGACCGTACACATCCTCGCGTTTTTGGACTTATGATTTCTGGGAAACTCTGATAATGTGAATGTTTTGAAAACTGTGTTGAAAATGAATCTAATTTTAAATAAAGTTTTTGAAGCAATGGTTTTGTATGCGCTTCTTTAGAAAAAGGGTTGTTTTGAAAGGTTTAAATTTTATTTAAATTTTATGGATGTTACAAGTTGGTATCGGAGCCTTGGTTTGAGTGAAGTGGAGGAACACTCCTGTAAATCCAGTCTCAAACTAAGGAAAAAGGTTTTTAAAACAATTTTCATATGGTTTTCAAAATAATCAAGGAAGATGGGATGTGTACGATCAGCCGGAGCCAGTAGGTTGACCCCAAATTACCACGCTGTTATTTGATCTTGTGATAGGTTAGAATAGCATGCTAGTGATAGGATAGGGATCTTCAGGAATTGCATGATAGAATTGCCTGATTATATGATGACTGATAGCCTAGGGTACTTCCTTATATGAAATTGACATAATTACTGTAGTTGCTTAGTGTATGCATCATAGCTATACATAACTAAGATTCTATAGCCTGAGAATATTTGGTTTGGCTTTATTTCCTGTTCCCTTGTCTTCTTGTGGGCTTATAGTAGGACCGAGTATTCGACTATCTCTAGTATCTAGCGTTACATATGGCTAGCATACACGATTGCTGCAGGGTTGGTGGAAGTTTCATGAGCGGCTACAGTGTATAGAGGGTCAGTGCGAGGAATGATTAGACACTCTCAAGAGAGTGTGAGTAGGACGAAGGTGTACCTGTGGTGCTGGGAGTTGAAAATCAAGGATTTGGCACGAGGATGTGTCTGATTTTATTGCATTTTAATGCTACTCGGCTTCTCTGCTCGAATGTCGCTTGCTTTGTGTTTTGTGGGACCCATGTTGATAGGAGCCAACCATAAAATGAATACATTAGATTATATGCTATGAGGGTTAAATAATCTTAGGATAAAGCACTTGGAGCTATTGCACAGCTCTTGTCTGAGTCCAACCATTGTAGGGCTGAGGCGTTTAGCCGAAGGATTATTTAAGCCCGATTGCATGTAATTGCATTTCTGAAGTGGTTAGCTGGCATTGGGAGGGGTTCTTCAGCAGCTGATGGCAGAGGGGGTGTGGATGAATCCTAGGATAGCCTAGGGAGTATGATTAGTGCGGTTGTTGCGCAATTGAGCATATTTCAGGAGTATTTTATGATTAGTTCTTAGAGGACCCGAGAGGGTTCTTAAAGAGAGTATGGATAGGTGTGGAAGGTAGTATTGGGCCCGTACTACTAAAAGCATAGGATCCATACTCAAATGAAGGAGAATTTCAGAGATTCGAAGGACTGGTCAGGGAAGATAGCATGGTTGGATACCATGGTTCGAGATAGAGTTTCCGTATCTGTCGATCTTTTGGCTTGAGTTGCTCAGGCGAGGATGGGTTTTGTGTTTGCTCAGGCCCCTATAGCGATATTGATGTTGGTTGATGTAACGCCCGTGTTTCCAGGCTAGGCATTAATATTGACATAATAGTCTAGGTTAACCTTTGTAACTCACTTTGAAGAAATGAAAAGGAATTATGTGAATATTATGTGAATTATGTGTTTTATGCTTAATTATTAAGATTTAATTAATTAAGAATAAAAAATGAGCATCGAAAATAAATATTAGATAAAGCAGATATCTTTTAAGAAATTTGTAGTGGTCGTGACAAGGATTCCGGATATATAATGAATACCGAAATTTGAGTTATAACGAAGAAGTTATGACCTGTCGAAGTTTCGCGATAAAACCGGCACGGTGCTGAATGACGTAAAAAGTAAGTTTTTGATAAACTACTTTTTAGCATTGGTGATCTAAACGAAAGTCGTAGTGTTCATTAAACCGAGAGTATGTATAAAAAGAACGCCCAAATCTGACTTCGTATGAGGAAGTTATGATTTTTCTAAGTTTCAGCTTAGCAGTAGACAGCTAAAAACTCGAATTTTAGATCGAGTGATTTTTAGCCGACACGACCTAAACGAGAATCGAAGGTCTCGTCAATAGTAGTACAACGGTAAAAAGACAGACGAAAACGGACGTCGGATGAAGAAGTTATGAATTTTTAACGAATTTCCTATCCCGGTCTATTAAGAAGTTATGTAGAGCGTAATTTTACCTACGCGTGCATATAAAGAACGTCAAAAACGGAGCCCGTATGCGAAAGTTATGGATTTTAGAAGTTTTGTCACAAAAATCAAGAAAAAATCCTAAAACCGAGGAATTTCGCATCACTGGTGTTCGGCCATGTCACCCTCGCTCGTAGCACGCCACGTGTCCGAATTGCCGAGTCACCCGAGGCCACCTGGCGAGGCGTATCGCATTCTTCTCGAGTCCGAGGTTCGGTCCAATAGGAAGTTGCCCCGTGTCCAATCTCGGTGAATCATCAGACGCGTGTTCGAACCGGAGAGCGGTCCGAAGCGCGGTCCAATAGGAGTCCGACGCGTGCCCAGGTGACTCCTCGCATCCGAAGCCGCCTCACCTTGCACCGACGCGTGTCGCACCAGGTGTCCGAGCCTCGCACGTGCGCGCCACCTGCTCCTCGGATCTGCTGACATCTGTTCGCTTCTCAGCCCTCGGATCCGAAGCTTCGCCCCTATAAATAGAAGGGTGCGAGACCTCCCGGGTAACTTTGGAAATTTGCCATTTTTCACCCCTAATTTCATATTTTAGCTATTTCCACTTCCCCCAAAGCCTCGGTATCATACCAAACACTTGAAACACGTCCCGAAGTGCCCGAGAAGCCCGAGAAATTTATATTTTCGGTTTTGAAGCCCAACCCTCGCAGAGCCCGGTTTCTCAATAAAACTCCCGGTTTTGTTAGAAACGATCGTTTTAGGAAACGAAGTGTTGCCCGATTATCATTAAATCAAGTGAGTGTATAGTCACTTTCATCTTACACATAGATATGAAGTATTTTATATAAAATACGGGCTATGTGAATATATATTGTTTGTTTATTTGAGATGGATGTTGAAGGAATGATTTATACAGGTTTTTAAATAATTTAAACTGTATATGTATTTTTTATCTACAAAAATGTTGGGTAAAACATGGGTAGATGAAATAGTTGGTATGTGATGAAAGATGAGTTGGATAAATGAGATGGTCGATGATATAGATCATGAGATAAGGGTGAGTGGTGAAATATGAGAAAAGCACTTACCCAAACGTTGGCCCCCGTCATTCAGCAGAGTATGGATGACAACCATGGACTATTCTAGATGATCTGTGGAACACTAGCAGGCTTGCAATCTGTAAGTGTGTGAACTATATGTTCATCAGTTGTACTCTAAAAAACCATTGACATGTATTGCAGGGAGATTCCTGTGAATAATACTGTCGATAAATAAGAGCTATGGACTTAGCACATGTTATATAAACCTTGGCAGCTATAGACTTAGTGCATGTTGTATAAACCCTGGCGACGATGTGACTTCGTGCCTATTCCTTAGGATGAATCCTTAGGAATGAGTGGTAGTTGATTCTTAGGGTAAATCCTTAAGAAATAAATAAGATAATGGGGTTGGGGTAATTTGGTTGATTGTTTGATGTTTAAGCATAATAAATTTATTTATTGTGGGTTGAAAACCCTATATGCTCACCAGGCTCCCAAGCCTGACCCACTCAACTTTTTATATTACAGGTAGTGGACCCCGAGCATAGTCGGATGATGATGAGTGATTTTTGGATTATAGGCCAGTAGTTGTAAATAACTGTTGTAAGGCTTATAATGTCTTGTTTATGCTTTTGATCTGTATCGGAACATGACATCCCGAGGTTTTGATATAAAATGAAAATATATATTTCTTAAAGAAAGGTTTTGATAAATTTTTATCATGTTTTGTTTTGGGAACAAATTCCACAACATCTTTTAAAAGGATTACTCTGATTTTATTTTAAAAAGCATAAATTAAATCGGTCTTTTCTGGCCGAGAAATTAGGGGATGTCACAGTTGGTATCAGAGCATTAGTTTAAGCGAATTAGGAATTTGTAGGATTTCTAGACTTAAACTTAGAATGCTAAGTGATGATTTTGAGATGAGTGTCTACCATATTTTAGACACGAGCACTAGTCTATTTTAGGAAAAATGCCTAAAATGCTTTTATGTGCTAAATGCTATATGTTTGTCATATATGCCATTATTTGTTCGGATCAATGGTGTGTACGATTGTGGATCAACAGATGGAAGAGACAAAATGTTTACTTCAACAAAGTAAGGACGAACTTACTGTGCCAGTACGTCAGGCATCTGCTCTTGAGGCAACTATCTGGGTTGCTAAGTCTATTGAAGAAATGATCAATGACAGGACCGCCAACAAGGTTGAAGTTGGCAAGAGGAGGAAATTTGAGGGGTATTCAAGGTCCAAAAAGAGCAACATATTCTCAAAGTCTGGAAAAAGAGGAGGTAAAGGAAAATGGTGCGGGAAGTGCAAAAATAAACGCTCTGGGAATTATGGCAGGAAGGTGAATTGCTTCAAGTGTGGAGAAATTGGGCATTACGCCGATGAGTGTATGATTCCCAAGGGGGTGTGTTACGGATGTAAGGAAGAAGGCCATATTTCTAAGGACTGTCCGAAGAAAAATGAAGTAACAAGGCCAAGCGCACCGCCAACGCCAAGGGAATTTCAGAATATCCTTAACGAAGCAAATATCAATGCTAGGAATTAGAAGTAAAGACTTGATACCCGAAGATCAAGTTATGAAGTAGTAATGTGAATAGTAACAAGTGGTTTAGCCTATTAGAGGCATAGTATAGGGTAAACTTGAACCTCTGTGTAATCGTTTCAAGGAAATAATATAAACCCTGGTTTTGTCATCTGATGAATTGAACGACTATGTGAAATTCTTGTATGGTGACTTGGAGAACTGCGAGACAATACTTGGGATGAGTATGAGTAGGTGTGAATGGTAGTAGAGGTCTATACTACCGGAACCACAGGACTCGTACATGGATCAAGGAAAGTCTCAAGGTTACCAAGGAGCTAGTAATTGATTCCGTCTTGTTCTAGTCTGTCGTTACCATCGTTTCGGTAATGACTAAGAAGATGATTTTTATTCCGACCTTAGAGGTCATATCAAATCGAGTCCGACTAAGATTATTATGTCACGTGGTTCAGAGAACCAAGTTCGATGTAGCATTTGACTTAAGCCAGAAGATTGAAGTGAAAGATGATCAAAGCGATCAATAGAAGTATCGCGCTCGTTGTTGAGGAAGTTGGTAGTTAGAAACGACACATGTTGAACTGTGATTGTATCACATTAGAAAATGAAGGAAGGTATAGTCTGTTCCGAAATTTGTCTCTAAGAGACCTGAGTCTAAGCAGTGCATTATACGATGAGAGATCATTAGAACATGACCCATCGGTCTGTTACAATAAATGAAGGAAAATACTTATTCTAAGAAGAAGAAGGAGTCCTCAATAAGGATTTATTTTGTAACTCGAAGGTTACAATTAAAAGTCCTACGGAGATCTGAAGCTTTTTAGGATTAGCTGGATATTACCGAAGGTTTATCCAAGGATTTTCTTCGATCACTACTCCATTAACAGCTTTGACCCACAAAGGAGCTATTTATACTTGGAATGAGAAGCATAAGGAAGCTTTTGAGAAGTTAAAGAATAAGTTGTGTGAAGCACCGATTCTTTCTTTACCTGAAGGACTTGATGACTTCGCAGTTTATAGTAATGCCTCTAGAGTTGGGTTAGGTTGTGTTCTGACCCAAAGGGATAAAGTGATAGCGTATGCATCGAGGCAACTGAAAGAGCATGAAAAGAACTACCCCACTCAAGATCTGGAGTTGGCAGCGATAGTATTCGCCTTAAAGATATGGAGGCACTATCTTTATGGCACTAAATGCAAACTTTTCACTGATCATAAGAGTCTTCAATATCTCTTTAATTAGAAGGAATTGAACATGAGGCAACGGCGCTGACTAGAATTACTCAAGGACTACGACTGTGAGATACTTTACCACCATGGTAAAGCAAATGTTGTTGCTGATGCTCTCAGTCGGAAGGTAAATCTTGAAAAGAAAAGGCCAAGAGCGTTGAGAATTGAAGTTGTCTCGACAATTGTGGAAAGTATAAAGAAAGCTCAAGAGGAAGCTTTAGAGAAAAATGACCGAAAGGAAGAACGTTTGGGCAAAACGTTAGTGTTTGATACAAACGGTCAAGGACTGAAGGTATTCAAAGATAGGATTTGGGTACCTAAGACGGTAGGAGTAAGAGATCTTCTGATGGAAGAAACTCACAAGACCATGTACTCGATTCATCCCGGCAGTACAAAAATGTATAGGGATCTAAAACCCTATTAAGGGTGGCAGACGATGATGCTCGATGTTGCTAAGTATGTGGCCGAGTGTGTAACATGTGCTAGGGTTAAGGCACAACATCAGAAACTGTATGGGAGTTTAGAACCTTTACCTGTACCTATGGGTAAATGGGAAGACATCACCATGTATTTTGTGACTAAGCTGCCCAGAATAAGGAACGGTCACGACATGATTTGGGTGGTCGTTGATCGCTTCACTAAGAGTGCGCATTTCATAGCAGCCAACGAGAAATGGTCTATGGATAAACTTGCGAATTCTTACGTGAAGGAAATTGTGAGGCTTCACGATGTTCCGTTAACGATTGTATCAGATCGTGACAGCCGTTTTACCTCAAGGTTTTGGAGGAGTCTACAAGAGGAATTGGGTACCAAGTTGTGTTTGAGTACAGCTTACCATCCGCAAACCGATGATCAGAGTGAACGAACAATTCAAACATTGGAGGATATGCTGAGAGCATGTACCCTGGAATTCTAAGGTAACTGGGATGAACACTTACCTCTAGTAGAATTTTCCTATAATAATAGTTTCCACTCGAGCATCAAGATGGCACCTTATCACGCTTTGTATGGAGAAAAGTGTCGAACGCCGTCATGTTGGCTGGAAGCTGGGGAAAAGCAGTTTATGGGACCTGAAATAGTCCATCAGATTGCTGAAAAGTTGAAAGTGATTAGGGAAAGGATGTTAGCAGCTCAAGATCGACAAAAGAGCTATGCTGACAAGAAAAGACAACCGATATCTTTCGAAGTTGGAGATTCGGTTTTACTTAAAGTCTCATCGTGGAAGGGACTTATAAGATTTGGTAAAAAGGGAAAATTGAGTCCAAGGTTTATTGGACCGTTTAAAGTTCTTCAGAGGATTGGGAATCAAGCTTACAAGCTAGAATTACCAGAAGAACTAGAGGGTATTCATAATACCTTTCATGTGTGTTATTAGAGAAAGTTCACTGGAGATGTGCCCGACATAATTCCAATTTCTGAATTAAGGTTGGATGAAAACAATAGGTTAATTGAAGAACCTAAGGTAATCGTTGACCGTAAGACTAAGAAGTTGCGATGCAAGATGGTCGATTTAGTGCTTGTGCGTTGGAAACATACGAATGGGCCAAATCTCACCGGGGAAATGGAGAGTGGCATGATGAGTCGCTACCCGCATTTGTTTGTTGATGTGTGATTCCGGGGACGAAATCATCATAAGGGGGAGAGAATTATAACGCCCGTGTTTCCAGGCTAGGCATTAATATTGACATAATAGTCTAGGTTAACCTTTGTAACTCACTTTGAAGAAATGAAAAGGAATTATGAGAATATTATGTGAAACATGTGTTTTATGCTTAATTATTAGGATTTAATTAATTAAGAATAAAAAATGAGCGTTGAAAATAAATATTAGATAAAGCCGATATCTATTAAGAAAGTTGTAGTGGTCGTGACAAAGATTTCGGATATATAAAGAATACCGAAATCCGAGCTAGAACGAAGAAGTTATGACCTGTCGAAGTTTCGCGACAAAACCAGCACGGTGCTGAATGACGTAAAAAGTAAGTTTTTGATAAACTACTTTTTAGCCTTGGTGATCTAAACGAAAGTCTTAGTGTTCGTTAAACAGAGAGTATGTATAAAAAGAACGCCCAAATCTGACTTCGTATGAGGAAGTTATGATTTTTCTAAGTTTCAGCTTAGCAGTAGACAGCTAAAAACTCGAATTTTAGATCAAGTGATTTTTAGCGGACACGACCTAAACGAGACTCGAAGGTCACGTCAATAGTAGTACAACGGTAAAAAATACAAAAGAAAACGGACGTCGGATGAAGAAGTTATGAATTTTTAACGGATTTCCTGTCCTGGTCTGTTAAAAATAATAATATTAAAATTAAATTTAAAATTTGCCGACGAAGTCTAAACGAAAGTTGTAGAGTGTAATTTTACCTACGCGTGCATATAAAGAACGTCAAAAACAGAGCCCATATGCGAAAGTTATGGATTTTAGAAGTTTTGGCACAAAAATCGAGAAAAAAATGCTAAAACCGAGGAATTTCGCATGACTGGTGTTCGGCCACGTCACCCTCGCTCGTAGCACGCCACGTGTCCGAATTGTTGAGTCACCCGAGGCCACCTGGCGAGGCGTGTCGCGTTCTTCTCGAGTCCGAGGTTCGGTCCAATCGGAAGCTGCCCCGTGTCCAATCTCGGTGAATCATCAGACGCGTGTCTGAACCGGAGAGCCGTTCGAAACGCTGTCCAATAGGAGTCCGACGCGTGCCCTGGTGACTCCTCGCATCCGAAGCCGCCTCACCTCGCACCGACGCGTGTCGCACCAGGTGTCCGAGCCTCGCACGTGTGCACCACCTGCCCCTCGGATCTGCTGACATCTGTTCGCTTCTCAGCCCTCGGATCCGAAGCCTCGCCCCTATAAATAGAAGGGTGCGAGACCTCCCGGGTAACTTTGGAAATTTGCCAATTTTCACCCCTAATTTCATATTTTAGCTATTTCCACTTCCCCTAAAGTCCCGGTATCATACCAAACACTTGAAACACGTCCCAAAGTGCCCAAGGAGCCCGAGAAATTTATCTTTTCGGTTTTAAAGCCCAACCCTCGCAGAGCCCGGTTTCTCAATAAAACTCTCGGTTTTGTTAGAAACGATCGTTTTAGGAAACGAAGTGTTGCCCGATTATCATTAAATCAAGTGAGTGTATAGTCACTTTCATCTTACACATAGATATGAAGTATTTTATATAAAATGCATGCTATGTGAATATATATTGTTTGTTTATTTAAATAATTTAAACTGTATATGTATTTTTTTCATCTACAAAAATGTTGGGTAAAACATGGGTATATGAAATAGTTGGTATGTGATGAAAGATGAGTTGGATAAATGAGATGATCGATGATATAGATCATGAGATAAGGGTGAGTGGTGAAATATGAGAAAAGCACTTACCCAAACGTTGGCCCCCGTCATTCAGCAGAGTATGGATGACAACCATGGACTATTCTAGATGATTTGTGGAAGACTAGCAGACTCGCAACCTGTAAGTGTATGAACTATATGTTCATCAGTTGTACTCTAAAAACCCATTGACATAGCACATGTTGTATAAAACCTGGCAGCTATGGACTTAGTGCCTATTGTAGAAACCCTGGCGACGATGTGACTTCGTGCCTATTCCTTAGGATGAATCCTTAGGAATGAGTGGTAGTTGATTCTTAGGGTAAATCCTTAAGAAAAAAATAAGATAATGGGGTTGGGGTAATTTGGTTGATTGTTTGATGTTTAAGCATAATAAATTTATTTATTGTGGGTTGAAAACCCTATATGCTCACCAGGCTCCCAAGCCTGACCCACTTAGCTTTTTATATTACAGGTAGCGGACCCCGAGCATAGTCGGATGATAATGAGTGATTTTTGGATTATAGGCCAGTAGTTGTAAATAACTGTTGTAAGGCTTATAATGACATGTTTATGCTTTTGATCTGTATCGGAAAATGACATGTTGAGGTTTTGATATAAAATGAAAATATATATTTCTTAAAGAAAGGTTTTGATAAATTTTTATCATGTTTTGTTTTGGGAACAAATTTCGCAACATATTTTAAAAGGACTACTCTGATTTTATTTTAAAAAGCATAAATTAAATCGGTCTTTTCTGGCCGAGAAATTAGGGGATGTCACAGTTGAGTGGTTCAGACTCAGATGAGTATGTTGGTTGGAAATCTCGAGGGTTTTGTTAAAGGTCGTGCCTCGGACCTCGAGACACGAAGAGGAAGTGGTTGATATGATCGGCTTGGAGATTTCATCAGGGATTTAAGTGGCAGGTTGTCGAATTAGATTGTCGTTATTGGTGGCAAGGATCTTTCCTTCAGATCTCTGAGTTCGAAGGAGTGGGCAGGCTTGTGACCTCCCAGGTTAGGTTGGATTCTCAGTTTGAGGTCTATTGGTCGCAGTGGTTGGCAACAGTATGTCAGTGCCGGTGGGCGCAACTGGTTTGATATGGCACTAGTACCTTAGCGATGCGAGCGAGGGCTGTATTCTTGGGAGATGGGAAAGCCAGGTGCTGGATTATCGTATGGGTTGCATGCATGGGTGTATGTTTGGATTGTAAATTGGTAGATGCCTATGATTTGTAAGTGGTTATTACGGGAAGTTCCACGGAGTTCAGCTATAATTCAGGTTTCTCGTGGGGTTCATTTGATCCGTATCTGGAGGACCATTCTGCGGATGATATTCATTTCATGGTCAAGTGTGGTTGTACCTGGATAGGTTGCTTGGGTTATGTTTTGGTTTCACCACCAGTGGGAGGTGGTTCAAGTTCTAAGTGGGGGAGAATTCAGAATTATCAGGTTGAGCGTCAGTCATTGAGGGTCTGTCAGTTCGCTGTTTGGTTTGTTGCTTTCAGATTTGTTGGGCAGATGTTGGTCGGTGAACCCTTTCTAGAGGCAGGTATGTTCAGCTCCATGTGGGTTGTGGTTTCTATGGTTTAGGTGTCAAGGTCTTCGAGACCATTGGTCGTTGAGTTCGTTATTCAACAGGAATTTTCCGAAGGATTTAAGTGGTGCCAGTTAAAGGTCAATGAATGCGTCATCTACCCTCCTATTCAGGATATTCTATGTTCCTTCGGTCTTCAGGTGTGTTTACCCTCAATGGTAGAGTGAGAGCTTGATTCATAGTAGACTAAGGTTTTGGTAGCCTTCAGGATCATCTTGGAGGTTTTCTCGAGCTAGTGGTGTAGTGATGGAATCCGATCAGCCTCAGTCCAGTATGGGGTCTTGTTTTGACCGATCGTGAAGATGTTTTTCTGTTTTGATTCAGATGGCATTTCGATTATCTCTGGTGTTTCTTTTCTGTTCGGATGAGATTTTGGGTCTCTTAAGATGTGTATGAGGATACTCCTTGTGAGTTGGGCTGGAAGGCATTGGGGATCTTGGCCCGATTTTTATGTGCATGGTTCTCTTGGGTTTCAGCTTCCGATTTGGATCAAGAGTGCAACCGTTATCCTATATGTGGATCCTGTGCGACTTTGGTTTCTTAAGGTTTTGCTTGGTAGCTGTTTTGTGGTTCTTAGTTGGCATTGTAAGGGAGTTGTTAGGTCCCTTCAAGGTAATGGAATGAAGTGGGTATATTCAGGCCCGGAGTGTTGGGCCAATCATGTGAGGAAAACAGTTTCGACATGTTATCGGGAGCATTCCAGTCATCGGCTGTGGGCCTAGTGATCATGATGGTTCATTTCTTCTTCTTGTAGTACTTCTGGTGTGGACGCGTTGATGGGGGTCGGGCGAGTCGTAAATTTGTTGGTTGGATTAAGGGAAGCAGTAAGGATTGAGGGGAGTATTAATCAAGTATCAGAAAGTCTCGGTAGGTTGTATGCAATATAATTCCAGTTGTTCGCAAGATGTTGTTAGATTTGTGGTTCTCAATTTGGAAATTTCTTATGCAGTCGCAAGTCATAAAGTTCTTGGTGATTGTATCGAGTGGGTGCCCAGGTGGGGATACACCAGAGCTGGTAAGGGTTGGATGTATCGCACAAGTTCAATGATTTGATCTTCGTTGCTCGTCAAAGCATTGGTTGGTAATGGTATAGCAAAGAGTCAAGGGTTGTTAAGATTTTGGGTTCATCATATGGTTCGGTTTTGGGATAAGTTCACGGTCGGTGTGTTTCGAGGATCATTCTCCATGGTTCTGGTAATGCCCCAGTTAGGGACTAGGGCTAAATTCAAATGGATATTAATCAGTTGTAGGGAGGATTCCGTGAGGAGGTATCATGGGTAGTCATTTTCGAGCAGGCTTTTGATGGAAACTCGTATTGGGAATCGCGAGTGGGTCCGTGCAAGGTCGGTATCCAGAGCGGAGGGGGTTAAGAAATCTGTATGTCAAAGGCATCAGTTAGAGGGTTCAGAATGTAGTTTATGTGTCTGCGCTCCAGGATGGCTTAATCTTGTGAATGAAGGGCAGGTGATGAGGTTTCGGGCTCTTAGCAGCAATGTATCGGTCTGACAGTCGAGGAAGTCTGCATTTTGTATCTCTTGTATGTTTATGGAATTGTTATCATCAAAGGTTGGATAGATTGTTCGATGGATAAGTTTCATGGTTTTAACAATCAGTTCAGTTTGGGGAGGGCTGTCAGGGAGTCAGACTAGTTCGATACCCAAGTTCGAATATATAAGGTTGGGTCTTTGCATAGGATCATGAGTTGTTTTTCTTCAGGTTGGCGGTTTCTGTTTGGGTTTGATTGTTTTGGGAAGGTCGTTTTATGTGTGCTAGTAAGGAGCGATTTCGGTGACAAAATCTAATTTAAGTGTAACTAATCGGCAGTTGTATATGGTCAGTGTTTTCGTCCCTTTGAGTGTCAAGATAATCAGGGTTGGAAGTATTTGGTTCAGTCTGAGCTTCTTATAGAATCGGTTCGTTAGTGAACTAGAGTGAGCGGACTATTCAGACTCTCGAGGATATGTTACGAGCATGTGTTATTGATTTTGGTGGGATCTGGGACTCCTACCTACCTCCTGCAGAGTTCTCCTACAACAACAGTTTTCACTCCAGTATTGGTGCTCCGCCTTTTGAGCTTTTATATGGGCAGAGGTGTCGTACCCTAATTTGTTGGGGCGAGGTTGGTCACAGGGTGATGGGTCAGACCGAGGTGGTTCTGCAGACTACAGAGATGATTCAACAGATTAGGCAGAGGTTGCAGACTACTCAGAGTCGACAGAAAAGTAATGTCGACCGGTGCGGATCTGAGTTGAAGTTTCAGGTCGGTGACATGGTGTTGCTGAAGGTCTCACCTTGGAAAGGTGTGATTCGCTTCAGGAAGAGGGGGAAATTGGGCCCCCAATATATCATACCATTCCAGATTGCCGCCAGGGTTGGCAAGGTTGGGTATAGATTGGATCTTCCGGAGGAGCACGGTCAGATTCATTGCACTTTCCATGTTTCGCAGTTACAAAAGTTCGTACTAGACGAGGATGCAGTGGTATCATTGGATGACATTCAGATTGATGAGCGCCTGAACTATGTCGAGAGGCCGGTAGTTGTTCTGGAAAGGAAGGTAAAGGTTTTGCGTAGCAAGGAGGTACCTTTGGTAAACGTACAGTGGCTGCATCGGAGGGGATCTGAGTGGACCTGGGAGCCGGAGGCCGAGATGCAGGGGCATTATCCGGATTTGTGTAACGCCCGTAGATCCGGGCTAGTCAATTTAGAGACAATGAGCATCAAAAAATAAGTTTTTGATGGAAGATTATTTAGAAGGAGTAATCTTAACCAAGTGGTAGTATATGCTACAAGGGTTCCGTACATATAAAGAACGCCGAAATACGAGTTATAACGAACAAGTTATGACCTGTCGAAGTTTTACGGCAAAACCGGCACGACACCTGGAGACGTAAATAGTAAATTTACGATACAAGAGTTTTTAGCCTTAGTAATCTAAAAAAAAGTTGTAGTATACGTTAAACCGACAACATACAAAAAAAAGAACGCCCAAATCTGACTTCGTATGAGGAAGTTATGAATTTTCTAAGATTTGGCATAGGAGTGCACGGCCTGAAACTCGAATTTTAGTTCGAGCGGTTTTTGGCCTATGCAACCTAAATGAGAGTTGAAGATCTCATTAATAGGAACTCAACGGTAAAAAGACAGACGAAAACGTAGTCCGTATGTAGAAGTTACGAATTTTACGCGGACATTTAACAGTATAATCTCCTCATACTGTTAAATTTAAGATCGGTCGAGAATTAGCCGACAGAGTCAAAAGTAAAGCTGTAGATCTGATCTTTACCTACGCGTGGATATAAAGAACGTCGAAAATGGAGCTCTTAGGCGAAACTTACGCGGTTTAGAAGTCGGCAGGGTGCTGCCGCAAAAGGGGTGACGTGGCACAATCTTGGCCATTGCTTTCTCCCCAAGGCTTGCCACTAGATGGTGACATGTGGCACCAACTTCAGCCATACTTCATCCTATAAATACAACCCCTTCCACCCTAATTTCTTCACACCTCCACCCTTCTCTCTCTACTCTCTCTCTAAACCTCCCAAAACCCCCTAGCGCTAGAAGAAAGCCCCGGAGCGCTCGACGGCTCCGAGAAGAAGAGCTTTCGGCTCAGAAGTTCTACCCCTGCAGAGCACGACTTCTAACCAAACCCCCTCGTAGGTAAGATACGCCTACCTAATTTTTAATATAGCTTTTATTTAAATATAGTAACGTTATTAGGACCTTATTTGAGCTATTATTATGGGTTATATAAGTGTCGTTATAATATCTTTTTAACCACTCGCGGTACGGGGAATCCGGTTTGAACGGCCTCCTGGGTTGTTGGATTTCAAAAGTGCTATATGCCAAAATGATCCTGCCCTCCGGTGTTTTATGTCTGGCCCCTGTCTATACATAGTGGTTGGAAAATATTGTTTAAACGCTTATATAATAATAATAATAAGACTAATAATTAGTCACGATAAATATTAGACTAAAATCTAGTGGTAATAATACTAGGTTTCGTCGAAAGAAATTATTTTAAAGTAAACAAAGCGTTGTCCGAGTACCGAGTCACCACCTTATCAAGTGAGTGCATAGTTAGTTTCATCTTACACATAGATATGAAGTATTTTATTTAAATTACATACTATGTGTGCATATAACCTGTATACTTGCTATCTATGCTGGATGAATGATTTTATACATGTTTTAAATAATTTAAACTGTATATGTATTTTATATTTACAAATATGTTGGGTAAAACATGGGTAGATGAATGATGAGAGATGAAAGATGATATGAGTGAACATTGGCAGCTATAGACTTAGTGCCTAATAAATAACATCGGCAACTATGGACTTAGTGCCTATTGGATAAACGTAGGTAGCTATGGAGTTAGTACCTGATAGATAAATGTTGGTAGCTATGGACTTAGTACCTGATAGATAAACGTGGGTAGCTATGGACTTAGTACCTATTAGATGAACACTGGTAGCTATGGATTTAGTACCCGATGAATGAACTTTAGCAGCTATGGATTTAGTGCTTTACGAATGAGCATTGGCAGCTATGGACTTAGTGCATGTCTTATAAACCCTGGAAGCAAGGGACTTCGGAATGAATGAATGCATGATAGATGACTCTTAGGGTAGACCCTTAAGAGTGAGGAAGATAATGGGGATGGGTAATTGGGTTGATTGTTTGATATTTAAATATAATAATTATATTATTGTGGGTTGAAAACCCTATGTACTCACCAGGTTTCCCAACCTGACCCACTCAAGCTTATTTGAATCACAGGTGCCGATACGAAGTTACATTACACTGAGAGATTAAAGAGGTGTAGATCACTAGTGTAAATGAATGTAAGTTCTGTTTATGCTTATGTTTTTGTATTGACAATGACATCCCAAATGTTTTAAAATGAATAAGAATACATTTCTTCGGAAATGCTTTGATAACGAATTTATCATGTTTTACTGGTAACAAATTCCGCAACATTTTTATCAAAAGAAGTACTCTGATTTTTATAAAGCATAAACAAAATCGGTCTTTTCTAGCCGTAAAAATGGGGATGTCACAGTTGGTATCAGAGCATTAGTTTAAGAGAACTAGGAATATGGATTTATTTCTAGACTTAAACTTAGAATGCTAAACGATGATTGTGAGGAGTGTGTCTAATAAAATTTAGGTAACACACCTGAATAGACACAAGTACTAGCTTATTTAGGGAAAATGCCTAACATGCTTTTATGTGCTAAATGATTTGTGATGCTTTATGCTATCTTTTGATCGGATCTATGGTCTGTTGCCGACCAGATCTGGAAATTTTATGTGCTTAGGTTTCTAAACGTTTAATTACGATATTAGAACTGGCATGTAACTTTTTGGAATAATAAGGAGGAATACGCGTCTAAATCTTCCTCTATCTATATTCTCGTCTAAATACACCGAACGCCTGCTTTGGTGTATAGAATGTAATGATAAGGACTCATAGCAGACTGAGCAAATGGAGGAAATGAGAAGGCTTACAATATTGAATGATACCTATCAGAAGATATTTTAAGAGTGATATCTTGCCTTTAGAATGCATCTAAGAAATAATACGTCTAGTACGGGAGAAGTACACTTTCGAATAGTAGAAAGAAAGATTTTTTGTATAATCCATGAAGTTATTCCATCGTATGGAACTTCCACTACCAACCGAGTTGAAACAGAATTGATCATTGAAGATACACATGGAGGAAGTCCTAGTAGAGTCTAGGGGAAGTTTTATGATTGTTTGGACACATTTTTATGTGTTAAAATTGTTTTGTGATAGTAACTTGGAAAGTTGCGAGACAATACGTGGGACGAGTATGAGTAGGTGTGAATGGTAGTAGAGCCCTATACTACCAGAAGCACATGACTCGCACTTGGATCAGGGAAAGTCACAAGGTTACCAAGAAGCTAGTAATTGATTCCATTTTGTTCAAGTAAGTCGTTACCATCGTTTCGGTAATGACTAAGAAGATGATTGTTATTCTAATCCTAGTGGCCATATTAAATTGAGTCCGACTACGATGAGTATGTTATGTGGTTCAGAGAACCAAGTTCGATGTAGCATTTGAATTAAGCCAGAAGATTGAAATAAAAGATAATCAAAGCGATCAGTAAAGGTATCGTGATAGTTGCTTGTAGCTAGAAATGCTACCTTTTAAGATGTGATTAGAACATGAAGGAAGGTATAGTCTGTTCTGGAATTTGACTCTAAGAGACCTGAGTCTAAGCGTTGCAACATGCGATGATAGGTCATTAGAATATGACACATCGGTCCATTGTAGTAATAAAAGAACCTATCTTAAGTTTGTTAAGAAGAAGAAGCAATCTCCAATAAATATCGAGATTGTGACTTGAAGGTCATAATTTGGAGTCTAACATGAGATAGGGAGCAGGTGCAAGATCGAGCACCGCCTACAGTCAAGGAGTCCAAGAGTTAAATACTCGTTCGAATCAACATAGAAGTTACGGTTATTACCTAGGATGAAGAGTTAATGTAGGGAGTCAGTATACAAGCCCTGTTTCGTTGATGATTCCGGGACGTAATCATCCTAAGGGGGAGATAATTATAACGACCGTAGATCCGGGCTAGTCAATTTAGAGACAATGAGCATCAAAAAATGAGTTTTTGATGGAAGATTATTTAGAAGGATTAATCTTAACCAAGTGGTAGTATATGTTACAAGGGTTCCGTACATATAAAGAACGCCGAAATCCGAGTTATAACGAAGAAGTTATGACCCGTCGAAGTTTTACGGCAAAACTGGCACGGCACCGGGAGACGTAAATAGTAAATTTACGATAGAGGAGTTTTTAGCCTTAGTAATCTAAAAAAAAGTTGTAGTATACGTTAAACCGACAACATACAAAAAAAAGAACGCCCAAATCTGACTTCGTATGAGGAAGTTATGAATTTTCTAAGATTTGGCATATCAGTGCACGGCCTGAAACTCGAATTTTAGTTCGAGCGGTTTTTGGCCTACGCGAACTAAATGAGAGTTGAAGATCTCATTAATAGGAACTCAACGGTAAAAAGACAGACGAAAACGGAGTCCGTATGTAGAAGTTACGAATTTTACGCGGACATTTAACAGTATAATATCCTCATACTGTTAAATTTAAGATCGGTCGAGAATTAGCCGACAGAGTCAAAAGTAAAGTTGTAGATCTGATCTTTACCTACGCGTGGATATAAAGAACGTCGAAAATGGAGCTCTTAGGCGAAACTTACGCGGTTTAGAAGTCGGCAGGGTGCTGCCGCAAAAGGGGTGACGTGGCACAATCTTGGCCATTGCTTTCTCCCCAAGGCTTGCCACTAGATGGTGACATGTGGCACCAACTTCAGCCATACTTCACCCTATAAATACAACCCCTTCCACCCTCATTTCTTCACACCTCCACCCTTCTCTGTCTACTCTCTCTCTAAACCTCCCAAAACTCCCCTAGCGCTAGACGAAAGCCCCGGAGCGCTCGACGGCTCCGAGAAGAAGAGCTTTCGGCTCAGAAGTTCTGCTCCTGCAGAGCACGACTTCTAGCCAAACCCCCTCGTAGGTAAGATACGCCTACCTAATTTTTAATATAGCTTTTATTTAAATATAGTAACGTTATTACGACCTTTTTTGAGCTATTATTATGGGTTATATAAGTGTCGTTATAATATCTTTTTAACCACTCGCGGTACAGGGAATCCGGTTTGAAGGGTCACCTGGGTTGTTGGATTTCAAAAGTGCTATATGCCAAAATGATCCTGCCCTCCGGTGTTTTATGTCTGGCCCATGTCTATACATAGTGGTTGGAAAATATTGTTTAAACGCTTATATAATAATAATAATAATAATAATAATAATAATAATAATAATAATAATAATAATAATAAGACTAATAATTAGTCACGGTAAATATTCGACTAAAATCTAGTGGTAATAATACTAGGTTTCGTCGAAAGAAATTATTTTAAAGTAAACGAAGCGCTGTCTGAGTACCGAGTCACCACCTTATCAAGTGAGTGCAAAGTTACTTTCATCTTACACATAGATATGAAGTATTTTATATAAATTATGTGATATGTGTGCATATAACATGTATACTTGCTATCTATGCTGGATGAATGATTTTATACATGTTTTAAATAATTTAAATTGTATATGTATTTTATATCTACGAATATGTTGGGTAAAACATGGGTAGATGAATGATGAGAGATGAAAGATGATATGAGTGAACATTGGCAGCTATAGACTTAGTGCCTAATAAATAACATCAGCAGCTATGGACTTAGTGCCTATTGGATAAACGTCGGTAGCTATTGACTTAGTACCTGATAGATAAACGTTGGTAGCTATGGACTTAGTACCTGATAGATAAACGTTGGTAGCTATGGACTTAGTACCTATTAGATGAACACTGGTAGCTATGGATTTAGTACCCGATGAATGAACTTTAGCAGCTATGGATTTAGTGCTTTACGAATGAGCATTGGCAGCTATGGACTTAGTGCCTGTCTTATAAACCCTGGAAGCAAGGGACTTCGGAATGAATGAATGCAGGATAGATGACTCTTAGGGTAGACCCTTAAGAGTGAGGAAGATAATGGGGATGGGTAATTGGGTTGATTGTTTGATGTTTAAATATAATAATTATATTATTGTGGGTTGAAAACCCTATGTACTCACCAGGTTTCCCAACCTGACCCACTCAAGCTTATTTGAATCACAGGTGCCGATACGAAGTTACATTACACTGAGAGATTAAAGAGGTGTAGATCACTAGTGTAAATGAATGTAAGTTCTGTTTATGCTTATGTTTTTGTATTGACAATGACATCCCAAATGTTTTAAAAAGAATAAGAATACATTTCTTCGGAAATGCTTTGATAACGTATTTATCTTGTTTTACTGGGAACAAATTCCGCAACATTTTTATCAAAAGAAGTACTCTGATTTTTATAAAGCATAAACAAAATCGGTCTTTTCTAGCCGTAAAAATGGGGATGTCACAGTTGGTATCAGAGCATTAGTTTAAGAGAACTAGGAATATGGATTTATTTCTAGACTTAAACTTAGAATGCTAAACGATGATTGTGAGGAGTGTGTCTAATAAAATTTAGGTAACACACCTGAATAGACACAAGTACTAGCTTATTTAGGGAAAATGCCTAACATGCTTTTATGTGCTAAATGATTTGTGATGCTTTATGCTATCTTTTGATCGGATCTATGGTCTGTTGCCGACCAGATCTGGAAATTTTATGTGCTTAGGTTTCTAAACGTTTAATTACGATATTAGAACTGGCATGTAACTTTTTGGAGTAATAAGGAGGAATACGCGTCTAAATCTTCCTCTATCTATATTCTCGTCTAAATACACCGAACGCCTGCTTTGGTGTATAGAATGTAATGATAAGGACTCATAGCAGACTGAGCAAATGGAGGAAATGAGAAGGCTTACAATATTGAATGATACCTATCAGAAGATATTTTAAGAGTGATATCTTGCCTTTAGAATGCATCTAAGAAATAATACGTCTAGTACGGGAGAAGTACACTTTCGAATAGTAGAAAGAAAGATTTTTTGTATAATCCATGAAGTTATTCCATCGTATGGAACTTCCACCACCAACCGAGTTGAAACAGAATTGATCATTGAAGATACACATGGAGGAAGTCCTAGTAGAGTCTAGGGGAAATTTTATGATTGTTTGGACACATTTTTATGTGTTAAAATTGTTTTGTGATAGTAACTTGGAAAGTTGCGAGACAATACGTGGGACGAGTATGAGTAGGTGTGAATGGTAGTAGAGCCCTATAAAATGGTGGTAGAGGTGTAGATCACTAGTGTAAATGAATGTAAGTTCTGTTTATGCTTATGTTTTTGTATTGACAATGACATCCCAAATGTTTTAAAATGAATAAGAATACATTTCTTCGGAAATGCTTTGATAACGTATTTATCATGTTTTACTGGGAACAAATTCCGCAACATTTTTATCAAAAGAAGTACTCTGATTTTTATAAAGCATAAACAAAATTGATATTTTGTAGCCGTAAAAATGGGGATGTCATAATTTGTTAACCGTAGCAAGCTTCGAGGACGAAGCCTAATTCAATTGGGGGAGAGTTGTAACATCCCGATTTCCAAGCATGAGAACTTTTATTCAAAAGGCAAGATTCCCTTGGAACTCGTCGATTTGAGGAAAACTCGACGAGTTGGTGGCTGATTATAAAACCCAAATTTTTAGGGTGTTTCACCCTATTTAAAGGCCTTAAGTCCCATAGGTGGCCTCCCTATTTGCCTCCTCTATCCATAAACCCTAATTTTTGTGCATCCTCTCACAAGTTGAGTGTGTGAGCTTGAAGAATTGGTCCTTTTGGTGTCCTTTTGAAGAAAGTTGAGGTTGGAAGTGTCTAGATTGAAGGGAAGGCTTCAGATCCAGAACCTCTTTGATTATTGCTTAGATCTCTTCATTGGAAGCTTATTGTCATATCTGGCTCATTTTTGGTTCGTTCAAGGGGTTGAGCATTTCATTAAGATTATCACTTCAGATCTGGACGTTTTGTGGCCTCTTTGGGCTTAAAGTTTCAAGCTTTATCAATTTCTAGGCGTCCTTCATGCTTTAGGTACCTTATTAAGCCTTCCTTGAGTTTTGGAGCCTCTTCGTGTCATGCATGGACGTAAAGTTAGCAACTTTACGTGGTTTTCCAGCTCTTGGGTAGCAGATCTACATTTTAAAGCGTTAGACTTGATGGAAAAAGGACTGAATGTGTAAAGCTAGGTAAAATCCGTGAGTTTTCCAGCCAACTCGGCAAGTTGGCTAAGGTTTTCCCAATTCTCTGAATACCGAAGGAACTCGACGAGTTGGTAGGTGCACTCGACGAGTTGGGTCGACATGGACTGTTGACTTTGACTTTGACCATGGTTGACCAAGTTTGACTTTTGAGGGCATTTTGGGTATTTCGGAGTTTTGATGGAATTGGTCACATGATGGTTGTAGGCATTTGAGTCAGCAGTTGAGATTTGGGAGTTGGATCTTATCAGTTAGCGCTGCTTGTGAGGTGAGTTGTCCTCACTATGCTATCGGGTTGAAGGCACCAATGTTGGCCCTTTGAATTGTTATCCTTGTTTATCGTATGCTTGTATGATGTAGTGATCTGTTAGATCGGTATCCTGGTAGATAGGATGTTGCTATGCTAGTGATCTGTTAGATCTTCCTGTTATCTGTTCTGGCTATATGTTTACTGGTCGCATGTGCATGAGTAGTGTGGCTGGGTGTGACAACTGTCAAATTCAGGTCATTCTCGGACTCATGCATCTTTATAAAAACCATTCATGCACAACATACCATCACCTAGTAGTATAGATTAGGTCAAAGTCTTGCATAAACTAGGATCCAACTAAGATCTAGGACTGATATACTTGACACTTACAATTCTAGTAAGTTGCTCAACTACAATAGGAAATGCCAATGCGATAAATTGAATGAAACTTTCAAGCTTTGTTATAATTGGAAAAAGGGTGTAAAACCCTAAAAATAAATTAAAGTATTCTAATTATACTTCATTATGATGATAAATATCAAGCAATATTCCAAAACCCTAAAAGAGTTAAAAATCCAAATTTGTAAATTATAAAGCTTAAAAACTTTATAAAATTTGGCTAAAAACTCTCTAATATCAAATTTTTATTAATCAAATGATGAATTATGTTCAATAAAATAGAAATTAAATTATCAAATATTAATCATAATTTATTAGTTAAAAACAAGATTTTTAAATAAATCAAATTTGCTTAAGAAATATTTTTATAAAAGTTAGGGTTTTTATAAAAATGTTGGAGGGAGTTTTATAAAATTTGAAATTAGGAGAGAGGAGGCCTAACCCACTCAATGGCTGGCCATCTCCCCTCTCCCCATGCTCTCTCTTCCCAAAAACTCCATCATTAGGCTCATTCCCCCACTCCACCTCTTCTCTCTTCACTCTCTTCACTCTCTCTTCACTTCCACTCACAAGCTCTCCTCTCTCTCTCTAACCCACGAAAATCCTCTCATTCTCAGCCATAGTTTCGAAAATTTGAAGGCTTGGAGTGCTCTTACTTCCTTCAAGATCAAAACCAAGGTAAACAACAACATCTTCTTCCATGGTTTCAAGTTCTACTTCTTCATCTTCTTAGTTTTCTCTTCTTTTTCGGATTCTATGCCTTTCCATGGCTAGAAATCTTTATTTTCCCCTTGTGGTTTGTAGATTCTCACCATAACACAATGCATGTGTTTGAAATGGTGAAAATCCGGGATCAAACCCATGCAAGGAGTGAAAATGATGCATGCATGTTCATATGACTTCAAAAACTAGTGTTACATCTTCTTCTCCATTTCTTTGGTGTTCTTGCATGATTAAAAGCATTTACAACATTTATAGTACATCTTGGATGCTCATTCACTCCATGCATGTGCTAGAAATCGGACCTTAACAAAGGCATGCATGGTGTTCTTGTTAAATGTCCTAAAAATGCACTCAAGCAAACATGCAATCTGCCAGAATACTTTGTTCAACTTTGAACGGCCATAACTCGGTCATTTCTTAACCAAATCCCGATATTCTTTTTGTGATGGATAGTTCCATGGGTTAACTTTCAAACCCAACTGGTCTCACTGTAAAATATTAAATATCCGATTTTTGGCAATTTTTACAAAATGGTTGCGCAAACAGCTCTTTTTCTATGATTACCATTTTTGTCTTGCATGAACAATGGCTTTAAACCCAACCATAAATCTGGGGAAAAATACCTTGGAAACTTAACATATCCAATGAATGATGGTTAAAATTTCGTGGCTTAAAACCCTACTGATTGGGCTACACAAATTCATGAACTTTAGCCACCTTTACACCTCATGCATCATTGCATGCTACTTTTCTTAACTTGTTTGGGTTCAATACCCCTATTTCCCTTCTGAATAAATTCTGGATATTTTTCCTTTTGAAAGCCCTCACATGCATGTGATAATTTGTAAAATACCAAAAGCTTTTATTATTTCTTTGATTTGTTAAAATTATTGCTAGAAACCAAGGTCATAAATCACCTAAAATACTTCCAGAGGTCAATAAATCCGGAATAAATTCATGGATGACCCTTATGGTGAATAATGACCCCTCACTAAATTTCATCAGTTTTTGTTGCTGTTTGATATGATTTCCGATTTTCTTTTTGTTTGGGTATAATAAATCACAAAACCACTTTAGAGAGTGAGAAAATTGTACCTAACAATTTTCGCATACCTTACCTGTGATGGGTGACTCAAAAAAATAATTTCAACATTTTTCATCATGCCTTGCTATTTTTCCCAATTTTTGGTAATTATAATGGTCTAAAAATAGGAAAAATAGTTCTGATTATCCAAAGTTCATGAAAATTTACCAGAACATCATGTTGAACAGTAGGAGGTTACATAAAAGTTTTGAGGATTTTTCTCCACTGTAAACTATTTTTCCCTTAATTTCCAAAGTTAATCACACTTAAATACACATAAATACCCAAAACCAGATTTGACAATATGAAAACCACTTTTGGCATTTTTCCCAGGTTAATTGTACTGTAAATGATGTTACAAAAATTTTTGGTAATTTATTTTAACTGTTTAATATTTATTCTTCAATTAATGATTATTTAGAGGAATAAAACAAGGAAAAATAGAAATACCCACTGAAAAATATGTTTTATATTTTTCCCAGCCTAGTTATGTATAATAACAGCTAAATAAAAAGTTTGGGTAATTTTGGAAACTGTTTTCTATCTATTTCAATTTTTATTGAAATAAAGGCTCAAAAATCATAAAATATAATTAAACAGCTTGGAAATCCATTTTTATATTTTTCCCAGCTTAATATTGTGTAATAACAGTTAAATAAAAAGTTTGAGAATTTTTATCCTTTGAATGCTATTTTTCGTGAATTTATGTTGTAATAAGGATTTAAATTTGGAAAATTTATATTCCAATGTTGTAATTAATCGCACGATTTGTAGAATTGTATTATTCAGAAAAAGTGTAACCAATTGATACAAAATCAAATACTAAAATGTAAATTGGCATTTCACTATATGTAGGATTTAGTATATTAGCATTAGATTCGACATGGAAACTCACTAGCGTGTGTTTGATGTCGTAGGATCCCGGTAGTAAGACGTTGGTGCATTCCGAAGCATTACTTGTATCTTCTCGAAACATTGTGAGTATTCACGCACTCCCCTATTTTTAGTTTTTATGTTTTGGGGTGGAAAAGCATGTCCAGAAAAACTATTATTTGCATGTTGTATTTAAATTGAATTGTATCAAACATGATTGCTATTGTATTGCTATGTTTCTTTATGTATGTCTATGCAACACGGAACATGAGAACTTATCGTACTAAGGCCCTTCCCGTATCTCTAACCATTAACTCTTTGAGCCAATGGTCATTATGGATAGCGCTATTAGGAATTGACAACTCCTCACTCGCCCGAATCGCTGGAGTGCATGATACCATATTCATCTATGGAACGATAAGCATAGATCTCGATAGGGCTTCAGTCATAGGTTTGGTTGAGACTCATTGTTTGCTCATACACATACAAACTCGTTTCTCGTTATAGCAATAAACTTGTATTCATTAATAGCAATCAACTTGGTTTATCATTAAAGCAATGTACTTGTAATTACGAAAAGCCTTATTTCAAGCACGATTTTATATACTTGTGAACTCACCAACTATTTTCATAGTTGACGCTCGTTTTACATGCTTTTTCAGGAAATAATTAGTAAGTGGATATAGAGATTCATCATCATAGAGCATGCTGCATCGTGTGGAAGTTATTTTATGAAGTTATATATTTTGAACAATGTCATTTTGGAAAACTTGTACTTTGTTTTGTTTAAGCTATGGGTTGTAAACTTTTTAATATTGCTATGGTGATGTATCCTTATCTTTTGCAATGAAACCTTTGTCGCTGTCATACCTTGCGTTTCCGCTTTAGCGGGGTGTGACAGAAGTGGTATCAGAGCTAAAGTTATAGAGAACATCAGTTTTCCTTTAAGAAAACACAACCTATAACTAAAACTTACAAAGAGATTCTTTTTACATCAAACATATTACTAGTATAATTAGGTCGGGAGTTGTATCATTGGACCTCGATTAAACATAGCCTGATCACCTATGTTTAATTAAGGAAAGATTTATACAAAGCTTGAGCTAATTATAATGGGAATATGTTCAACAAAATTTTTGAGAAAACTTTATTTCAAAAATTCAAAAAGGTTAATTTTTGGTGTGTGTAAGCATTGCATATTATAGGCATGCATTGTCATTTATTTCATATCTCATTGAATCTATGTCTCAGTCCCCTATGTCAACATCGTCATCTTCCCGCGCTACCGCCTCAGCCGATGAGTCCGGCTACGTCACTGTTATCCCTCGACGTAACCCCCCCGCCTCGGTAGAAGAAGACCCATCGGAGGATACGGAAGATACAGGAAACTCGGTGGAGATCAGCAATGACAACGCCCCGAGTCAACGACGCGAGGCATCGCCTTCATCGGTGTTGCCACAGCCACCACTTTATGGGCTTCGTACTCGGAGGACGGCGAGGAAGAGTGTTCCTATTCCAGGAAGGATAGCCACCAGCACAGCAGGACTTGGCACGGCAGGACCTAGCGGGGTAGGACCCAGCGTTGCAGGACCGAGAGCACCCTCACCGCCGCGAGTCATAGGGATACCTGTCAGGCAGCCAGGTATGACCCCGGAGGAGTCACAGAGATTGCAGTCACTGGCAGCGGGCCTACGTCACAGTCTCGCTGTGATAGCTGGGCATCGGGAAGTTTTGGATGAAGTCTTGACAGGGATGGAAATCCTGTTTCAGCATTCGATGGAGACTGCTGACACTGCTAGTGCTGCTAGATGAGTGGCAGGTCATGCGATGACCGCATATTATGTGCTTGTTGGGCTATTACTGATTGTGGTGCTGATGATTCTTGTTGGGATAGCGATTAGTGTTTGGTTCTGATTTCAGTATTTTATTTTATTTTGTCATGAAATGAAAACCCATGTTGGGTGTCTTTTGGGAAAGACATTTAAAACTTTATTTTGGGATTGATGTATTGGTTTGGTTTTAAGATAATTTCAAATGGTAATGAAGAATTTTATTTTATGTTTGAAAACTTTTACTATGAGGTCAAACCCTAGAATTTAATTGGGAAATGGTTGAATAAAGAGATTTTTCTTTTCTTTTCTTTCTCAAATCTATATGCATGGTATTAATGCAACCCCTTTATTTGACAACACGTATGGTTTCCAAAATAGTAGTGAACTAAATAATATACATTATTTCATGTATTTATCCGTATTTCTACTCTTGTGTCATAGAACCATGTCAGGAAGGCCTAATCGCGGGCGCCCACAGAACGAAACACCCGATGTTGCTCAAGTGGTAGCACAACAACTCATGGCAGCAATCCCAAACATTGTTACTCAAGTAACTGTAGGACTTAATGCTAACCAAGGAAGTAGTGGAGGAAATCGGGGAAACAATGAAAGAGAATGCAACTACAAGTCCTTTATGGCCTGTAAACCTAAGGAATTCCATGGAAAGGAAGGTGCGGCCGGGTTGCTGAAATGGATTGACAGTATGGAGTCGATCCTTCACATTAGCAAATGTCTCGAACGCAACAAAGTGGAGTATGCAACTTGTTTACTTCAGGATAGGGCATTGACCTGGTGGAATACTCTAGTGCAAACCCGAGGCCGTACAGCGGCATATCAGCTAACTTGGGAAGACCTAAAGAAGCTGCTGATAGAGGAGTATTGTCCCAAGGATGAACTTCAAAAGCTTGAATCTGAATTCTGGAACCATTCTATGGTTGGAACACAGATAGAGAAGTATACAGTCCGATTTCATGAACTAGCAAAACTGGTACCTCACATGGTTACTCCTGAGGAGAAACGGATAGATCGTTACATCTGGGGTCTGGCACCAGAGATTCGGGGAATGGTTACCTCAGCAAACCCAACTACTATTCAGAGTGCAGTAAGCTTGGCAAACCGACTAAACAATGATGTGATAAGGATGGGGACATCGACAAAGGAAAACTCTAGTAGCAAGAGGAAGCCAGTAGAACAGGGAGAGAAGAAGTATGGAGGCAAGTCAGGGAGGAAGCAGAAAGTCTCAAGAAACTTTATGGTAAGAGCCCAGGAGCAAGAACCAGTGAAAACTCAAGAACAGGAAGTGTAGGAGAGAAAGCAGTACTCAGGACCGCTTCCGAAGTGTAATAAGTGTAACTTTCATCATAAGGGAGCGTGCCCAGTGTGCCAAAACTGTAAGCAATCAGGCCATTTCTCGAAGTATTGTAAGCTGAATAAGGAAGGAAAAAGGGCATGTTACGAGTGCGGAAGTATTGATCATTTCCGTAGAGCATGTCCCAAACTGAACAAAGGGCCTGGTAACAATGGACAAGGCCAAGCCAGGCAAAACTTCCAAGGAAATCAAGTTGGACGGCCAAGAGGTGTAGCCTTTGTGATTGGTGCAGAAGAAGCTCGTCAGAACCCTGAAGTGATAATAGGTACGTTTCTCCTGAACAACCATTTTGCATCGGTAATATTTGATGCGGGAGCAGATAGGAGTTTTGTTTCTTTAGCATTTAGCCCGTTAATTGGCTTGAAATCGAAAAAGATGAGGAATGCTTATGCTATTGAACTTGCTGATGGGCATGAAATTAGGACTAATGAAATAATTCCTGGCTGTACTCTGAATTTAGCTGATAAACTCTTTAGCATTGACCTAATTCCTATCGAGCTAGGTAGTTTTGATGTAATAGTAGGAATGGATTGGTTATCCAAGAATAGAGCGGACATTGGTTGTTACGAGAAAGTCATTAGGATACCTCTCCCCAATGGAGAAACCCTTATCATACACGGTGAGAAGCCAGGGAGAAGTTTAAACATTGTATCGAGCATGAAGATTCACAAGTACCTGAAGAAGAATTGTATTGCATTCATGGCCCACGTGATAGAAAGAGAACCTGAAGCTAAGCAACTCAAGGAGATCCCAGTGGTTCGAAACTATCCCGAAGTGTTTCCGGAGGAATTACCCGGTCTACCCCCTCACAGACAGGTCGAATTTCGGATAGACTTAATTCCCGGAGCGGCACCGGTAGCAAAAGCACCATATCGCCTTGCGCCATCCGAGATGCAAGAACTGTCCGGACAACTTCAAGAACTTCTAGACAAAGGGTTTATTTGACCAAGCTCTTCACCTTGGGGAGCCCCAGTGTTATTCGTTAAAAAGAAGGACGGGTCATTCCGAATGTGTATTGATTATAGAGAACTGAACAAGTTGACAATCAAGAATCGATATCCTCTCCCTCGAATAGATGACTTGTTCGATCAGTTGCAGGGCGCTTCATACTTCTCAAAGATCGACCTCCGATCAGAATACCATCAACTAAGAGTTCACGAAGGAGACATTCACAAAACAGCATTTAGAACCCGTTATGGACATTATGAGTTCTTAGTCATGCCCTTTGGACTAACGAACGCGCCCGCTGTTTTCATGGATTTGATGAATAGGGTCTGTAGACCATACCTAGACAAGTTTGTAATTGTGTTTATCGATGACATACTTGTTTACTCACAAACCAAAGAAGATCATGAGAGACATCTGAAGCTAGTGTTGGAGCTGTTGAAGGAGCAGAAATTGTATGCAAAGTTCACTAAGTGTGAATTTTGGATTCGGGAAGTACATTTCCTTGGACATGTGATCGGTGAAAGAGGAATTCATGTAGATCCAGCTAAGATAGAGGCAATCAAGAAATGGGAAGCCCCCAAAACCCCGACAGAAATACGACAGTTCCTAGGATTAGCTGGGTACTACAGACGCTTCATTGAGAATTTCTCTAGTATTGCTCAACCATTAACATCTTTGACCCAAAAAGACAGAAAATTTCTATGGGAAGAGAAACACGAAGAGGCGTTTCAAATCCTGAAAAACAAGTTGTGCAATGCACCAATTCTGGCTTTACCAGAGGGATCAGAGAACTTTGTGGTGTATTGTGATGCGTCTCATCAAGGATTAGGATGTGTGTTAATGCAAAAAGATAAGGTCATTGCGTATGCTTCTAGACAACTCAAACCGCATGAGAAGAATTATACCACCCATGATCTAGAACTAGGAGCAATAGTTTTCGCTCTTAAAATATGGAGGCATTATTTGTACGGAACCAAGTGCACCATTTATACCGATCACAAAAGCCTTCAGCACATCCTAGATCAGAAAATGTTAAACATGCGGCAAAGGAGATGGGTAGAGTTGTTTAGTGATTATGATTGTGAGATACGTTATCACCCAGGGAAGGCTAACGTAGTAGCCGACGCTCTGAGTAGAAAAGAAAGAGTGAAACCTTCCCGTGTGAGAGCTTTGGGAATGGTGATTCAGACAAGCTTGAAATCTCAAATCATTGATGCCCAGGAGAAAGCTTTATTCAAGGAAAACCTTCCAGGCGAGACCTTACATGGTTTGGAAGTGAGATTTGAAACCAAACCTGATGGAGTTCGTTATTTTAAGGACAGGGTCTGGATTCCAAGGGTTAACAATCTGAGAGACATGGTACTAGAGGAGTCTCATCGATCCAAATACTCAATCCACCCTGGAGCGGATAAGATGTACAAGGATCTTAAAGGGTACTATTGGTGGCCCGGAATGAAAAAGGATATTGCCTTGTATGTCGGGAAGTGTTTGACATGCTCAATAGTCAAAGTTGAACATCAAAAACCATCCGGCTTGTTGCAACAGCCTGAAATTCCCCAATGGAAATGGGAGCAAATATCTATGGATTTTGTTACCAAACTTCCTAGAACTGCTAAAGGTCACGACTCAATTTGGGTCATAGTGGATCGACTGACAAAATCTGCTCATTTTTTCCCCATTCGGGAAGATTTCAAGATGGAAAAATTGGCCCAAATCTACATCGACAAAATTGTTTCTCTGCATGGTGTACCCCTATCTATCATTTCTGATAGAGATAGTCGTTTTACATCACGATTTTGGTGGATGCTACAGAAGGCACTAGGAACCAAGATAGATTTGAGCACAGCTTACCACCCTCAGACAGATGGGCAGACGGAGAGAACAATACAAACATTGGAAGACATGATTCGAGCGTGTGTAATTGAGTTCAAAGGAAATTGGGATACTCATTTGCCTCTAATTGAGTTTTCCTACAATAACAGTTACCACACGAGTATCCAATGTGCCCCATACGAAGCATTGTATGGACGCAAGTGTCGTTCTCCATTGTGTTGGACAGAAATCGGAGACAGACAATTGACTAGACTCGACCTTATCCAGGAAACAACTGACAAGATTGCTATCATCAAAGATAGGCTTAAAGCCGCCAGAGATCGTCAGAAAAGTTATGCGGATAATCGTCGAAAACCATTAGAATTCCAAGTTGGAGACAAGGTACTTCTAAAGGTGTCACCTTGGAAAGGGCTTGCACGTTTTGGTAAGAAAGGAAAACTAAGCCCAAGATATGTTGGACCCTTCGAGATCATTGAAAGGATTGGTCCGGTGGCATATAAACTCCGATTACCACAAGAGTTAAGCGTCATTCATGACACGTTCCACGTCTCCAATCTTAAGAAATGTCTAGCCGATGAAGCATTGATAGTACCCCTGGAGGAAATCAAGATCAATGATAAGCTAAACTTTGTTGAGGAACCGATAGAAATCCTTGACAGGGAAGTTAAACAACTTAAGCGGAGTAAGATCCCGATAGTGAAAGTTCGTTGGAACTCAAAACGCGGACCGGAATACACTTGGGAGCGCGAGGACTTCATGAAGGAAAAGTATCCACAACTTTTCCTTTGCGACGACAAGTGATGACATAGAATGAATTTCGGGACGAAATTCTTTTTAAGTGGGGGATACTGTGACAACTGTCAAATTCAGGTCATTCTCGGACTCATGCATCTTTATAAAAACCATTCATGCACAACATACCATGACCTAGTAGTATAGATTAGGTCAAAGTCTTGCATAAACTAGGATCCAACTAAGATCTAGGACTGATATACTTGACACTTACAATTCTAGTAAGTTGCTCAACTACAACAGGAAATGCCAATGCGATAAATTGAATGAAACTTTCAAGCTTTGTTATAATTGGAAAAAGGGTGTAAAACCCTAAAAATAAATTAAAGTATTCTAATTATACTTCATTATGATGATAAATATCAAGCAATATTCCAAAACCCTAAAAGAGTTAAAAATCCAAATTTGTAAATTATAAAGCTTAAAAACTTTATAAAATTTGGCTAAAAACTCTCTAATATCAAATTTTTATTAATCAAATGATGAATTATGTTCAATAAAATAGAAATTAAATTATCAAATATTAATCATAATTTATTAGTTAAAAACAAGATTTTTAAATAAATCAAATTTGCTTAAGAAATATTTTTATAAAAGTTAGGGTTTTTATAAAAATGTTGGAGGGAGTTTTATAAAATTTGAAATTAGGAGAGAGGAGGCCTAACCCACTCAATGGCTGGCCATCTCCCCTCTCCCCATGCTCTCTCTTCTCAAAAACTCCATCATTAGGCTCATTCCCCCACTCCACCTCTTCTCTCTTCACTCTCTTCACTCTCTCTTCACTTCCACTCACAAGCTCTCCTCTCTCTCTCTAACCCACGAAAATCCTCTCATTCTCAGCCATAGTTTCGAAAATTTGAAGGCTTGGAGTGCTCTTACTTCCTTCAAGATCAAAACCAAGGTAAACAACAACATCTTCTTCCATGGTTTCAAGTTCTACTTCTTCATCTTCTTAGTTTTCTCTTCTTTTTCGGATTCTATGCCTTTCCATGGCTAGAAATCTTTATTTTCCCCTTGTGGTTTGTAGATTCTCACCATAACACAATGCATGTGTTTGAAATGGTGAAAATCCGGGATCAAACCCATGCAAGGAGTGAAAATGATGCATGCATGTTCATATGACTTCAAAAACTAGTGTTACATCTTCTTCTCCATTTCTTTGGTGTTCTTGCATGATTAAAAGCATTTACAACATTTATAGTACATCTTGGATGCTCATTCACTCCATGCATGTGCTAGAAATCGGACCTTAACAAAGGCATGCATGGTGTTCTTGTTAAATGTCCTAAAAATGCACTCAAGCAAACATGCAATCTGCCAGAATACTTTGTTCAACTTTGAACGGCCATAACTCGGTCATTTCTTAACCAAATCCCGATATTCTTTTTGTGCTGGATAGTTCCATGGGTTAACTTTCAAACCCAACTGGTCTCACTGTAAAATATTAAATATCCGATTTTTGGCAATTTTTACAAAATGGTTGCGCAAACAGCTCTTTTTCTATGATTACCATTTTTGTCTTGCATGAACAATGGCTTTAAACCCAACCATAAATCTGGGGAAAAATACCTTGGAAACTTAACATATCCAGTGAATGATGGTTAAAATTTCGTGGCTTAAAACCCTACTGATTGGGCTACACAAATTCATGAACTTTAGCCACCTTTACACCTCATGCATCATTGCATGCTACTTTTCTTAACTTGTTTGGGTTCAATACCCCTATTTCCCTTCTGAATAAATTCTGGATATTTTTCCTTTTGAAAGCCCTCACATGCATGTGATAATCTGTAAAATACCAAAAGCTTTTATTATTTCTTTGATTTGTTAAAATTATTGCTAGAAACCAAGGTCATAAATCACCTAAAATACTTCCAGAGGTCAATAAATCCGGAATAAATTCATGGATGACCCTTATGGTGAATAATGACCCCTCACTAAATTTCATCAGTTTTTGTTGCTGTTTGATATGATTTCCGATTTTCTTTTTGTTTGGGTATAATAAATCACAAAACCACTTTAGAGAGTGAGAAAATTGTACCTAACAATTTTCGCATACCTTACCTGTGATGGGTGACTCAAAAAAATAATTTCAACATTTTTCATCATGCCTTGCTATTTTTCCCAATTTTTGGTAATTATAATGGTCTAAAAATAGGAAAAACAGTTCTGATTATCCAAAGTTCATGAAAATTTACCAGAACATCATGTTGAACAGTAGGAGGTTACATAAAAATTTTGAGGATTTTTCTCCACTGTAAACTATTTTTCCCTTAATTTCCAAAGTTAATCACACTTAAATACACATAAATACCCAAAACCAGATTTGACAATATGAAAACCACTTTTGGCATTTTTCCCAGGTTAATTGTACTGTAAATGATGTTACAAAAATTTTTGGTAATTTATTTTAACTGTTTAATATTTATTCTTCAATTAATGATTATTTAGAGGAATAAAACAAGGAAAAATAGAAATACCCACTGAAAAATATGTTTTATATTTTTCCCAGCCTAGTTATGTATAATAACAGCTAAATAAAAAGTTTGGGTAATTTTAGAAACTGTTTTCTATCTATTTCAATTTTTATTGAAATAAAGGCTCAAAAATCATAAAATATAATTAAACAGCTTGGAAATCCATTTTTATATTTTTCCCAGCTTAATATTGTGTAATAACAGTTAAATAAAAAGTTTGAGAATTTTTATCCTTTGAATGCTATTTTTCGTGAATTTATGTTGTAATAAGGATTTAAATTTGGAAAATTTATATTCCAATGTTGTAATTAATCGCACGATTTGTAGAATTGTATTATTCAGAAAAAGTGTAACCAATTGATACAAAATCAAATACTAAAATGTAAATTGGCATTTCACTATATGTAGGATTTAGTATATTAGCATTAGATTCGACATGGAAACTCACTAGCGTGTGTTTGATGTCGTAGGATCCCGGTAGTAAGACGTTGGTGCATTCCGAAGCATTACTTGTATCTTCTCGAAACATTGTGAGTATTCACGCACTCCCCTATTTTTAGTTTTTATGTTTTGGGGTGGAAAAGCATGTCCAGAAAAACTATTATTTGCATGTTGTATTTAAATTGAATTGTATCAAACATGATTGCTATTGTATTGCTATGTTTCTTTATGTATGTCTATGCAACACGGAACATGAGAACTTATCGTACTAAGGCCCTTCCCGTATCTCTAACCATTAACTCTTTGAGCCAATGGTCATTATGGATAGCGCTATTAGGAATTGACAACTCCTCACTCGCCCGAATCGCTGGAGTGCATGATACCATATTCATCTATGGAACGATAAGCATAGATCTCGATAGGGCTTCAGTCATAGGTTTGGTTGAGACTCATTGTTTGCTCATACACATACAAACTCGTTTCTCGTTATAGCAATAAACTTGTATTCATTAATAGCAATCAACTTGGTTTATCATTAAAGCAATGTACTTGTAATTACGAAAAGCCTTATTTCAAGCACGATTTTATATACTTGTGAACTCACCAACTATTTTCATAGTTGGCGCTCGTTTTACATGCTTTTTCAGGAAATAATTAGTAAGTGGATATAGAGATTCATCATCATAGAGCATGCTGCATCGTGTGGAAGTTATTTTATGAAGTTATATATTTTGAACAATGTCATTTTGGAAAACTTGTACTTTGTTTTGTTTAAGCTATGGGTTGTAAACTTTTTAATATTGCTATGGTGATGTATCCTTATCTTTTGCAATGAAACCTTTGTCGCTGTCATACCTTGCGTTTCCGCTTTAGCGGGGTGTGACACTGGGTTGAGACTGTACTGCTTTGTGTCGACATGGTTGTGTGTGTGGTTAGGTTGAGGCGAACCTGCTTGTGCTGAAGGCCAACAGACCCAGGGCGTCCCGGATAGACTAAAGGCCAGCATGGCGTACCAGTCAGGCCGAAGGCCCAAAGAACGGTCCAAATAGGCTGACGGCCTGGTGAGGCGGTCAAGACATGCTGAAGGTTCTGTGAGTGGTCCAGGTATGCTGAAGGCTCTGTATCCTTGCTGATTGTTGTTATGTTTATGATTATGTGTTATGGCGGTACTTTGGGGGAACTCACTATGCTTCATGCTTACAGTTTTGGTTTATGGCTTCAGGTACTTCAGTGGATCGTTTCAAGGTGAAGGCGTGACCGTACACATCCTCGCGTTTTTGGACTTATAATTTCTGGGAAACTCTGATAATGTGAATGTTTTGAAAACTGTGTTGATAATGAATCTGATTTTAAATAAAGTTTTGGAAACAATGGTTTTGTAAACGCTTCTTTATAAAAAGGGTTGTTTTGAAAGGTTTAAATTTTATTGAAATTTTATGGATGTTACACAAAGCTTAGTGAGTTCCCAAAAATATCACTACAACACATCATAATAATCAGTTATGGGTTATCAGCAACCCTAAGACTATCAACAGTCATGAATATCACATATAACACAACCATATAAACAACTATGTGTTGGCAGCAACCATGGGGACTATTAGCAGTCCCAGTGGGGTAACAGTATGCCCTGTGGATTAACAACACACCTCACAGGTTATCAGCCACCCTGGGGACTATCAGTAGTCCCATGGACTCATAGAAGTTAAGCAGTCATCAACAACTCAGTTCATATGTAACAACAATCAACAAATAAGACCCAAATGTTCAGCATGTATACTGCGACGTCCCAAAATACCAATAAAATTTTCGTTTAAAACTATCAATTCATATAACCATTTATTCTGAAACCAAACATGATAAAACGTATTTCTCAAACATCAGAGTAAATCAAAAGTAATCATTACGGAAAAAGCCATCATGGGGATGTTGTGCAGTCAAGCTGAGCCATTCCCTTTGGAACCGGAAGTACCTGAAAAATGTTATACCACAAACCGTAAGCACAAAGCTCAATGAGTTTCCCCAAAATACCACATACCATACATAAGACAGAGAATGTTATGGGTCATCCATAGTCTTACTGTCACTATTAGCCATGAGCCAATCATGGTATTTCCTTGTCACACCAGGAGCCAAATCCTGGTCTTATGTACAAGTTCCAAGAGCCACCTCCTGGTCTTCCTTGAGAAAATCACAATGACAACTAGCAACATACAAATAACTGTTCGGGGCCAAACCCTGGTCATACATATAATTTTCCAGGAGCCACCACCTGGTCTTTCATACATATGCCAGGGGCTACCACCTGGTCTTCCATGCAAGTATCACATAGACAACTATCACCCTACATAGTATAGTGAGAACACTCACCTCAACTCTGAAGACAAGATAAACCAGCCACTCGAGTCAATGATATCAACCCTCCCCTTGTTAAACATATCCATAATAAAACCCTAATTAACAATTAAGAAAATGATTGGCCCACGAAAGGTCTAGGCTCATAATTAAACCTCCTTTGGGAAAAAGACCATTTTACGCTTCCCATACTAAGCCCCAACATGGTTGACCAAAAGTCAAACTAGTCAAAAAGTCAATGGTCAGCCCTCATTTGAGTTACACCCTGTGTAACTAATCTACACCCTACGTACAGAGGTTACGACCTGCGTAGAGCCCTTGATCCCAAAAAATTCTATTAAGATCTTAATATAGCAAGTCAAACTCTCAAAACTCCTAGATCTGATCTAAATAAATGTCTTAATGGATAAAGTCTATGTCTTTATCCCTTTGCATGGCCAAGATGAACACACAACCAAACTTTATGTCCAAGATGACACCTTTTGCTCAAGAACTCATGCATTGATGGATGAGAGTGCACAAGCACTCATTTTTATGACTCTATAACCTCAAAAACATCAAAAAGAGGCATTCAAATGGTTTATAGTGTAACGCCCGTGTTTCTAAGATAGGCATTAATGATGATATAATAGTATAGGTCAACCTTTGTAACTCATTTTGAAGAAATGAAGAGGAATTATGTGATTATTATGTGAATTTTGTGTTTTATGCTTAATTATTAGGATTTAATTAATTAAGAATAAAAATAATCGTCTAAAATAAATATTAGATAAACCCAATATCTATGAAGGAAGTTGTAGTGGTCGCGACAAGGATTCCGGATATATAAAGAATACCGAAATCCGAGTTATAACGAATAAGTTATGACCTGTCGAAGTTCCGCGACAAAATCGGCACGGCGCCGAATGACGTAAAAAGTGAGTTTTGGATAAACTACTTTTTAGCCTTGGTGATCTAAATGAAAGTAGTAGTGTTCGTTAAACCGAGAGTATGCATAAAAAGAACGCCCAAATCTGACTTCGTTTGAGGAAGTTATGATTTTTCTAAGTGTCAGCTTAGGAATAGACAGCTAAAAACTCGAATTTTAGATCGAGTGATTTTTAGATGACACAACCTAAACGAGAATTGAAGTTCTCGTCAATAGTAGTACAACGGTAAAAAGACAGACGAAAACGGACGTCGAATGAAGAAGTTATGAATTTTTAACGGATTTTCCTGTCCCGATCTGTTAAAAATGATAATATTAAAATTAAATTCAAACTTAGCCGACAAAGTCTAAACGAAAGTTGTAGAGCATAATTTTACCTACGCGTGCGTATAAAGAACGTCAAAAACGGAGCCCGTATGCGAAAGTTATGGATTTTAGAAGTTTTTGGCTCAAAATCGAGAAAAACACGAAATCCGAGAAATTTCGCATGGTACGGAATAGGCCACGTCACTCACTCCTCGCAGGCGCCCGGTTTCCAATCTCGGTGAGTCATCAGACGCGTGTCCAATCCGGAGATCTGTCCGAAGCGCGGTCCAATAGGCGTCCGACGCGTGCCTGGTGACTCCTCGCTTCCAAAGCCGCCTCGCCTCCATCCGACGCGTGTCGCACCAGGTGTCCGAGCCTCGCATGCATACCACCTGCCCCCTCGCATCTGCTGCCGCGTGTTCGCTTCTCAGCCGTCGGATCCGAAGCCTCCCCCTATAAATAGAAGGGTGCGAACCCTCCCGATGATAATTTGGAAAATTGCCATATTTCACCCCTAAACCCATATTTCTTCCATTTCAACTTCCCCCAAAGTCCCGGTATCATACCAAACACCCAAAATACGTTCCGAAGTGCCCGAAGACCCGGAAAAATTTATCTTTTCGGTTTTGAAGCCCAACCCTCGCAGAGCCCGGTTTCTCGTTAAAACTCCCGGTTTTATCAGAAACGATTGTTTTAGGAAACGAAGTGCTGCCTAATTATCGTTAAATCAAGTGAGTGTGTAGTCACTTTCATCTTACACATAGATATGAATTATTTTCTATAAAATACGTGCTATGTGTAATTATATTAATTGTTTATTTGAGGTGACTGTTGAATAGATGTTTTATACAAGTTTTAAACTGTATATGTATTTTTATCTACAAATATGTTGGGTAAAACATGGGTAGACGAAATAGTCGATGTGTGTTAAGATGATTAGAGGCCTCGATGTTGTTGTTGTTGTTGTTGTTGTAGTCGTCTAGCGGAGTATAGATGACGACCACAGACCTTTCTAGACAGTCTAGTGGAACACTAGCAGGTTCGCAACTTGTAGGTGTTGGTGAACTATATGTTCATTGGTGTACTCCATCCCCCTCATGGTTTCCTTTAGGACATGTATGGATGAGGAGTCCCCTTAGCAGTAGTGTCCATCCCGATGATAATCCTTAGGCTAGGTCCCTTGTGATAGGTGTTTAGGGACGTAAAGTGCGGATAACGGGAATGGGTAATCAGGGTTATTGTTGATTGATGAATTTAATAAGTTTATTATTATTGTGGGTTGAAAACCCTATATGCTCACTAGGCTCCCAAGCCTGACCCACTCAACTTTTTATATTACAGGTAGTGGACCCCGAGCATAGTCGGATGATGATGAGAGATTTTTGGATCATAGCCCAGTAGTTGTAAATAACTGTTGTAAGGCTTATAATGTCTTGTTTACGCTTTTCATCTGTATCGGAACATGACATCCCGAGGTTTTGATATAAAATGAAAATATATATTTCTTTAAGGAAGGTTTTAATAAATTTTTATCATGTTTTGTTTTGGAAACAAATTCCGCAACATCTTTTAAAAGGATTACTCTGATTTTATTTTAAAGGCATAAATTAAATCGGTGTTTTCTGGCCGAGAAATTTAGGGGATGTCACATATAGTAATCAATAATCACAAAGACCAATATTGTGGGAGAAAAATCATAAAAATCCATGAACGAATTAGATCTAACAAAAGGAACATCAAGATGCAAGTTTTATACCTTCTGGTGATAGGTGATGAAGTGAAAAGTCTTGATCTACAAAGTTTGGAGCTCACACTTGCTTATCCAATGGACCCCTTCTTCAAGAATGCAAACAAAAATCACACTAATCCTTCCAAAACTCACAATTGGTGGCTAGGGTTTCAAAGGAACAATATGAGGTGATGAAGGCTGGTAATGGGAAGGGTTCCAAGAAGTTATATCCCTAAAATAGGGCTCAAAACCTTAGGATTAGTGTTTTGGTCAGCAACGGTTACTGATAGGTTTCATAGGTTATAAATGTATGCATGAGGCGGAAAACTACTTAACTCTTAAATTCACATGCAACCTATTTGGATCTATGGTTTCTCTATTGATAACAATAACCTATGAATATCAAGAACCCTAAGGGAAATCTACAATAATAGAAATTTATATAGAGTTAGGGTTTACATACCTCTTGATTATTATAGCAAATAATCACACTAATATCCTTCTTGAAAAGCTTGGAAAGCAAGCACCAAAAGTTTAGTTCCTCGAATGGTTTGTTCTTAAAACCCTAGAAACCCTAGAATGAAGAGGAGAGAGAGGATATGGATATAAATTATGTTCCTAATCTTGTAGGTAAAGGTATGAACGAAAATAATGAGCTCAGGTGTCCTATTTATAGTTTAGGTAAGTTGTATACAAACTACATTAGAATTAATTAAATAATAGATTTAATCACAATTCAAATTATTTCCTTATCTGCATCCAGGAGGCTTCCAGAAACCCTAAGAACCCCTCCAAATCTGTCCATTCCATGGAGGCTTCTATGATTTCTTCTTTTGTTCAACTAGTGAACAGTTACAATTCACCCTTTGCACCTTTAACTAATTCCAGTTAATCCCGATTTAATTTTGGTTTAATTCTGATTAATAATTCATTAATTCTAATTGATTTCTTATTAAGTTATTAAACATATAAATTGAAAAATCAATCATTTAACTATTAATCTCATGTTAATTTATTAATCACATACCAAATTAACATGTCAATTATCTATTCCCAATTAATATATTAATCACATAATATATTAACAAATCATTTCTCTCTCTCTCTCTCTATATATATATATATATATATATATATATATATATATATATATATATATATATATATATATATATATATATATATATATATATATATATATATATATATATATATCTTAATATCATTTCTAGCTATTTCTGGTTATGAGGTCAATCAAAAAAGGACTTTGCTTCTATTTTCAAGTTCATACCAATTTAGTTATGAATGTAGACACCTTAATACAACAGTCTCCTACTTGGATAAGTCCATAACTACAGTTTCAAGTATAACCAAACAACAAAGAGTGCTTTTCAAAGCCATTGCCGAACTCTGATATAATCAGACTTTGGCCCTAAGATAAGTGATCAACTATTCCTTCATTCTACAAGATATCGTATACACATGAGACATGGATTAGAATCAATCTCATAGTCCAAGATTCTATTTTCCGATTTCCCGATTTAAGACTACTGAATTCAAATTACTAATTGAACACATCAATTTAGTCTGGGCTTGGCGAAACACTTCAGATGTCAGCAAAAAATCATTGAGGGGCCCAAAGATATCGCTTTTTCCTGATAATGTAAAAGGAACGAATAAACTTCGACCTATATACTTGTATCTTTTACTCACCAAATCATACATGACACTACGTTTTATGACATCATGTTACTGATGCATTTTTGCAATACCAATGCATAAATAACTTGTAAATTACAACTTATATATCTCCATTTAAAAAATAAAAGATATTATCGTCTCAGAATTACTCGTGATAGAATCCATGAATTAATTCTCTGAGCGTAGGTTTATCCAATACTCAAAATCCCCATTTTTCTAAGTACTCATTAACATTGTAGCAATCTTATTGTAATGTTTAATCCCCATACACAATCTACAATTCAATTTATGACAGTCTTAATTCACTACTTATTTCCAAAAGTATGAGCGACTATGGAATTTGAATTATAAAATCATTCAGCGGGTAAAACATGCAAAGTGAAACACAATAATATACCAATTGACTATTGTATCATACTTTTGAATTTAAATAAATTCTTATTATTTAATCACCATAACAATTATGAATTTATCTATTGTATAATGTTTCGAGTAATTAACTAACCAATTGAATTAAATAACACCAGTCATGCCATGTTATGACCATGCATATTATGCCTCTCTATGGTCCTTCCTTTGTGAATAGATCGACTGGACATTACTCCAATTATACTTATTTCACAATTTCAAATTCTTAACAGTATCTAAGATGTAGTGGAATTCAAACTTTACATGCATTGATCTCCTATGATATCAAGATTCCAAAGTCTCAAAGACGTAATCTTCGTTGTTACAGAATATTCCACCGGAACTTTGTTACTAGAAACAATTCCATGATAATGAAGTCTCGATTTCAAGGTACACTCCTTGGATACTTCTCTTTCATTAAAGTTTTCAACTCACATGTAGATTTTATAAGCATCTTTCATAATGGATACATTTCCATATCTCCATATTTCCATATTACCATCAATTATGACCAAGAATCATCTCAATCCAGAAATGTGTTACTATGGTTCGTCCTAAATAATATCATACTTCTAACTGCCCACAAGCAACCAGTCTTTGGTAAACCTCATAATGTTCTTGACAGTTTGTTTAATAACTCTAGTCAATTAAAATTCTAGTCCTTTTTCTCTCACAATATTTAGAGCATTTGAAAAATTAGAATAAGCGAATATTATAGCATATGTAATCGATCCTATATCTGAAGCATATGGGATTCGATTCGTTATGTCTCACATAAGGATTTGATATATGTTCAATCTCTTGCTATAATATTTCCATATATTAAATGTCCTATGTTGAAACATTTGAACATGATATTCATATATGTATTTGACTAAGTCCTATTAAACTATATAATCTAAACCTTTAGATTTGAATTGAAGTATGAGTTCCCTCTCCCTACAAACAATATTGTCAACACGTAATACCATCATAACAATGTTCCCACTAGCTTTGACATGTACCCATAAATCAACTGGACTTCTAGAAATCAATACTCTTTGAATTTCTTATAGAAGTACAGATTTTTATTACGCGATTCTTCGATAAGTCTCGTACTGGACTTGTTAAGCTTATACACCTTAATTGGATAGCATATGTGTGTGTGTTTAAACCCTTAAAGACTGATAGAGATATCTCTCGATAGTTCAAACAATTCCATGCCATTCCTCATAATTCTAAATATGAAGAGGGATGTCGTAATCATATTGTGAATTTGAGAATGCAATTAACATAAACAATATCCATATTAATCTTACTCGGATCTTATAATCTATCAACGAAAGTATTTCCACACAATCATTCACATGAATTAGAGCGAAAACTTTACCACCTAGATTTTATGGTGCATACGTTCCCATCCATGTGAATTTATCATTTCCAACCTACAATCATAAGACAAGGTTTAGGACCAAACCAAATTCAAATTTAGCTTTCCTTCACAGATTGAACTTCGCTATACTAAATTTCTTGCCCTCTGGTAGCACAGTAGCCTACCAGTGCTTCCATGTTGTTAGTAGCTCACCCATATTGATCAATGTACTTTCACTGGCCCACACGCTTTTGCTTTTGCAATTAAATGAAAACGTAGAACTCATAAGAATTGCCAAATCAATTAGAAGTGCACAGAAATAAGAATGTGTCAATCAAACACGATAGGTTAAAAACCTCAGGTCGTGTTCTAGTGATAACTAAAAGTCTTATTGTCGATTGACTCTTGAAACTCTCAAGATCAATATGACTCCACTGACTTCTTGAGATATGAGTTTTCTCTCAAGGACATTCCTTGATGAGCTAAAACAAATATTCAAAAGTTCATGTGCATTATCGACAAGAAAATACTTCATAGAATAAGACTCAATTTATCTTTTGTTTCTCGATTGACGAAAACATCACAACTCTAATTCTACATGTGCTAGAGTAAGAAAACATTTTTACTCCACATATTTCGAGGTGTTTTCAACCTTCTTAGTTAGAAATGAGTTTCAAGATATGATTCATAGTTACTAGAGCATGGCTCTACAACTTGATTTGGAATGAAGTATGACTCATCTCTTAATCGAACTATTTCCAACAATATCCGATTCCTTTTCTTACTCATTCAATTGTACTAAGATGTTCTTTGAGGATGAATTGTGATATAAATCCAAAATCACTAATATGATCATAAAACATGATATAAATGTTGGATTAGATGTCTAAGCCCATAACTATTATTGGTATGTACTTGACCCGAGAGTAGCATGGTCCATTTGGGTTGCATATCATCAGGACAATTTGTTAGGATGGACTTTTGAGAGAAGGTTATTTATGGTTTATTAATATATTATAAGTTATAATATATTAATATGAAATCATATGTTTTAATTAGTATCGATCAAGAATTAATTTGGAATTAATTTAGTGATCTAAAGAGACTAATTAAATCTATGGGGACTAATTATGATAATTAGTTATATTTATATGTGTTGGGCTTATGATCCATGTTGGACCAAGTTTATGTATGGATACATAAAGAGTTGGGCCACATGAACCATGGATCATAAAACCCATGGGTATAGATTATGGGTTATACCCATGACCCTTGGAATCCTACATATAAATAGGTTACTCCATAGCCAAAATCACCACTTCTTTTCTTAGAGAAATATGGAGGTGTTTTGGTGCATGGAATTCTCTCTCAAGAGCCACCTTTGTCCTAGGTGTGTTGTGATTCCATTTGAGGCATTTCATACTATTGGTGCTAAGCTCTTAAGGCCAAATACATAAAGAATTCAAGCCACATAAAAGGTATGTTTCCCTAACTAGTATATTATATGGTTTATGTCAAATGCATGCTAGTTATAGGTTTAATGCCTTGGAAACCATTTACATGTATAATAGAGAAAACATAGATCCAAGGTATTTAGGGTTGTATGTGCACCATAGGATGTTGTAGAATGCTCAAAACCCAACAGTGGTATCAGATCCATGGGTTGTTTTCTATTATATTTGATGCAAATATTTTTTTTTTCAAGTTGAAGGAAAAAAAAGAAAAAAAAACATGAAGTTTGTCAAATTTTATGATAATTACTTGATTTTATGAAAAACTAATTATTTATAAAATTTGAGTCACTTTACAACAAGAGTTGAATTAGGTCAATTTATTAAAAGATAGAATGATATGATTATTTTATTTGTTTTAAAAGTTTGATCTAAATGGTTTTAAGGAGTTACAAATTTTGTCATAAAATTTTGGAACTCAAAAGTTTTTTTTAAAGTTATGATCTTAAGAGTTTTGAAACTTCCATAAGTTATGGATGTGAAATGTCTCATTTATTAACTCTTTAGGTTATGAATTCCAAGAGTCTTCCAAGGATAATTGTCAAAGTTTCAAGATTTGTATTAGTTTATATGATTATCTAATTTCTTGAAAATTGTTGATGTGAATTATCTTTACTTATGAGTTTAATCTAGATCATAGAAAAATTATTTGATTATTGTGTTAATTGGAATATTTGATCTTAATGGTTTTTATGAACTCCATAACTTGTCCTCAAGTTATGGAAAGTGAAGAGTTTTTCTTTTTAAAGTGTCATTAAGTCTCATAGGTTATGAAAATAGAAGAGTCACTATTTTTAATGTCATCATTAAATGATTTAATGTCTTCCATAACTTGTCCTCAAGTTATGGAACTTGAATTTTTTTTTTCATTAAACCTTAATTAAACTCATAAGTTATGAAAAATCCAAGAGTTTTGAAAGGTTTCAAAACTTGTCCTCAAGTTTTGGAATTTGTAAAGTTACCCCCCATGTATACTTTAATTCCAAACTAGACCTTAGAATTTTAAAAGTTTAAAATTCAACCTTTATACTATTATTATAATTTTAATTATATAGATATGTATAAGATAAAGTCGTCTTACCATTAGTAGGCCTCATTCACGAAGCCGGTCTATAAGGGGGGTATAAGGTTACTGCCTATAAAATGGCAGTTTAATGGGTGTCCACTCTCACTCACCGCTTTCTTGACCGGTGGAGGGTCGTTAGCCGAATAGGTAGGACAAGGACTATAATTCTCCCTTCATTATAAGTATAATGATAAATACTAAGTAACTAAACACTTATAAATTCCCAATCTTAGTTACTTAGGAAAATGTGAATAAGGTGCTAATCCATGAAATTACACTTTGCACTTTGTTTAAGCTGTTAGTGGAGCGTGTGTGGTTAACCGGCACACTAACCTGGACTTAACAAGGTAGGCAAAGGGTAACTTAATGTTTATCATAGTATCGTTGGAGCGTGTGTGGTTAACCGGCACATCGATTGAGGGGTAAATATTAAGGGTACCAAGTATATTTGCATGGTTACTTCACACCTTGTTTTGTGATCCTCGGCATCCCAGTCACAAAACCTGAAGGGCACACTCGAGATTGAAACATGCCATTGAAAAGTTCAATGAATCTCAAAAGAATCTAGGAGTTTCAAAAACCAATTAAAACCTAATAATACATTTCGTTTATCTTGGTGGAAATTGGTGAATCGTCATTCACCTACCTTCAAATATTTTATAGCTTGGATTACGGCATCCCTCTTCCAAGTTATAAAATAGTTTGTTGGGTCCTAGCCTTAATATATCATATTGGGTGTTATATTAAGGACTTAAATCAACTTTACGTGAATTTCTCCTATTGTTGATGTCTGGTTTAGACAACAATGATCTTCCCAAACCAAGCTTTCCTAATGAATATGACTTCCCGAGTTTGGCTCATGGAAGTCATACTTCTCTTCCTCCACCTCCTCCAATTATTCTCCCTAACCCACAAGTTCAAGGTCACTCAAGCCCTAATGGCAAGCAAGGTCTATGTGTGATCACATCTTAGAGATGAAGTCACATATTGACAAGCCGGGAGAGTTGGATGTCAAAGTCTTGAGAAAGTTGGATGTTCAATCACTTTCTAAGTCACATAGTGAGTTCCTTTGGGACTACTATGAAACAGACTATGACATGAACCTTAATGATCATATCTATTTGCTTGGTGCTGCTGAATCAGCAATGATTTGGAACGATAGTAAAGCAAATTTGATTAGAAGATCAACTTCCAAAAAAATTTATGGACAGTGACAATGGTGACACTGGAAATCCAGAAAAAGCATTCTCTTCCTAATGAAAAGGGATTGGCCATAGTCAACCTGGTTGACCAAATGGTAAAGAGAAAGGCTAAGTCTGAGATAGTCCCATTACCAAAGGGTCCATATGTTTATTTTGCCAAAGGAAGGGGCGTTGATTGCAAAGCTGCCAAATTTACCTAAGGATGTTAAAGTCAATAAGTTTGACTCTACATCAGGTAGAGCCCATTATCTAACTCTGTTAAGTTCTATTCTGAGATCCTCATTACATGATGTGACTGGGTCACATGTTGATGTTTTAAGAATCAAAGAATAGAGAGAAATCTTAAAGGAAGTATATGTTGATTCTGATCGCGAAGGTGGATTTCGATCGCATCAAAATTTTGAGCAGTTGCTTAAGAAGTTATGATATATTGCTAAGGATAAATATAACAACAATTTTCCATGTGGATTGTAAGGATAAATTTTTCTGCAAAGTTTTAAAATAAAAGAAAATTGTTTAATTTTAATTATTTGAAGTATCCTTACAATGGCATTTGTGGAAAATTGTTGCTTATATGATTCCACTGACAACAATATTGGAAAATGGATTTGATTCTTTCATTTATGGTAGTGTCTAAATTTACCAAATCAGGAAAGTTCCTCATCACCCAAGTTTCAATTGGACCGAAACTTGGAATCATGCAAGTTGAATAGTATGATGAATGAGAACTTTCAAGCATTGGAAAATCAAGACTAATTACTTGTTCACATGGATGTGTGAGTCAAGTGAAGGACTAAAGGGATCGAGTACACATTCTTGTGCACTGGTCATGTCCACCACAAAGCTCGTTAAGACTATTTGATTTACTAAAATTTAGTAAATATGGTTATACTTACAAGTTTAAGTATAATTCTGAAACATTGGAAAAGTCTCAATGTATGGCAGAACGAATGGGAAGAATCAAATTAGGCAGAAAGATAAAAGTTTCTCAAATCTGCAAAGATGGGAGAGTACTTTAGTATCATGTTTGTGATCATCTTAATGATTTAGAAATCATATCACAATTAGTCCGCTAAAGGTCATCTTAGTGCATTCTTATGACTAAGAAGAAGAGTCATGAATTGTTGAAATGGTTAGATCAGGAAGATGAGTCATACTTCGTTCCAAAACAATTCTTAGAGTCATACTCCAAGATTGTAACTTGAGTGACATATCTTAAAGAAAGGTTTAAAACACTTGTCAAATGTAAGAGTAAAAGTGTCCTACTCTTGTACATTTGAAATTGGTAAGTTGTGATGTTTTGGATAAAACAAAGACCAACTAAGGCCAATTGTGTGAAGTGTTTGTCTTGATAAAGAATCCGCACTATCTCTTGAATATTTGGCAAGATAGTCTTATATGTCAAGAGGATAGTGGCAGTCTTAAAGATCCTAAAAAGAATTTCAAGAACTAATCAAGAATGAAACCTGAGGTTCTTCACTAGCACACGACTTGAGGTTTATAACCTATCGTGTTGACATATTCTGTGCCCATTCCAGTTAAAGTTGGCTTTGCATAGGAGTTCTGAAAGTTCTCAATTGGTTGCATAACAACTTGGAAGCAATGACAGGCCCTGTACTGCCAGGTGGCAAGAAGTTAAGATTGCATAAGTTCAGTCCATATGAGTTTAGATTTGTCATTATCCTTGTCTTGTGACTATGGTTTTGACGATTCACATGGATAAGAACACATACACCATAAAATCTAAGGTTCATAAGGTTTCTCTCCGATTCATGAAAATGATGGTGAGGAAACACTTCCACCAAGTAGATTTGAAGCAGATGGAAAAAGGTCTAAACAATTGAGACTATGATTACGACATCCCTTTTCATAGTTCTGAAATTGTTTAGACACACATGCATGCTATCTAAGGAAAGGTGTATGATTTTGATAAAGTTTTATCAAAGCATCTCGTATCAGAAATCTGAACTTTGGTAAGAAAGTCAATAAAGTATTGATTTCTAGAAGTCCAGCTGATTTCTGAGTACATGTCAAAGCTAATGGGAGCATAAGTGTTATGCTAATAATCATCATGTTAGTGGGAGCATGATAATTATTGTTAGTGTTGCAAGTTAGCAATGTTAATTATAGAAAACAAAAGTTTCAATTCGTGAGGCTGCAGGGATTGAAAAAGTTGTTTTGCTATAATTAAGGGAAAGGATATACTTCATTTCAGTTCTAAAGGCTTAGATTGAGACCTTAATCATCTTTAGTCAAGAATATATATATATATATATATATATATATATATATATATATATATATATATATATATATATATATATATGAATTTCATGTTGGATTGGTTCAACTTAAGGAAATTCTATATATTGCGTTCTCAAAATTCGATTATGATTACGGCATCCCTCTTCATAGTCAAATTTTGAAAACATGGCAAATAAAAATATTGTAGCAAAAGACTGGTCTACAATCATGTCTTTATGTGAGACATCATGAATCGTGTACCATTTGCTTTGGGTACAGGATCGATTGCATGTGCTATAATATTTGTCATTTCTAAACTTTTCCAAATGCCCAGAGGCATTAAGAAGGGAAAAGGTCTAGAATTGGATATGACTAAAATGATTAAGCAATTGTCGAGGACAATCTGAGGTTTACCAAAGATTGGTTGCTCAGGGATAGTTGGAAGTATAGTGCTAATTTTGGAAGGACCATATTGACATATTCTGAAAAGAGGCATCTCTTATTCAGAAGTGATAGTCAAAATGAGAATATGGAGTTGTCTCCATAGGTGGAAGTTATCTGTGTAAGATTAGAAAACTTAATGCAAGAAGCATGTCCAAAGCAATGTACTTTGAATATGAGACTTAGTTTCCATGGAGTTGATCTCCATTGTAATACCTTATAATGACTGTTGACAAGTCTTTATGACTTTGTACATATTCATTACAGGAGGGTCAGTGCATATAAGTTTAAAATCTAAACAGATTTCGATAAATGATAGGAATTTGAAATTCTCACATTTTTCGATAAGGATTTAGGAGTGTGAAATTAGAATCATTGAAATTATGTTCAATTGGTTTATTTCACAAAGTAAGGATCATAGACAAACATAGAGTGCATACTTGGTGTATGGCAAAGCTATTGTTTAAGAAAAACATAGTGTACATGCTTGGAGCATGGGACAACTAGTGTTTTTAATTCGAGTATAAAGTTGATAAAACCGAAACAATGAATAATGAGTAATCAGTATGGTGATAAATAAAAGTGTTTATTTATATTCATAGGGTTTGATACCATATTTGATTCATTTATTCTTGTGTTTCACTTTGCATGTTTTGACTTCCAGAATAACTAAGTCGCTCTTCCTGAATGATTAAGTTATTCAAACCATCCACAGTCGGTCATATGTTGGAAGTAGATATGAATCAACACTGTCATGGGTTGGTTTGTAGAGGTCCAAGTTGGTGGACAAAGTGGTGCTACAACACTCATGAGTGCTCATAAGTTCTGAGTATTGGATTCAACCCGCGCTCATTTGAATCACTTCATGGATTTTATCACGAGTGATCATGAGATGATAATATCTTATATTCTTCAAACCTAGAGATATGAGTTGTTACTATGAGTTGGTTATACATTGATTGCACGAAAACGCATTTGGTAACTCGATGTTATAAAACGTGCCTTTGTGTATGATTCAACAAGTAGTAGAACAAGCCATATGAGTCAAAGTTTATCCATTCCTTTTACCTTCGGGATAAAAGCGATATCTGTGGGCCCCTCGATGATTTAGCGATGACACATGAGAGTGCTTGGCCAAGCCAGGACTGATTTGATTTGTTCAATCAGTCAGTCATCATAAATGGAAAATCGGGAAACAACAAATGGACAGAGAGAATGATTATAATCCATGTCACAGTCCATATGATATCTAGAATGGAGGAATATATGATCCCTTATCTAATGGACGCGTCATTGATTTGTTCAGAGTTCGACAGCGGCTTTAAGAGCTACGATTGCTAGTCGGGTTATGAAGTCGTACTTGCAATAATAATTTTAGACTTATCCAAGTGGGAGACTGTTGGATTAGATGTCTAAGCCCATAACTATTATTGGTATGTACTTGACCCGAGAGTAGCATGGTCCATTTGGGTTGCATATCATCAGGACAATTTGTTAGGATGGACTTTTGAGAGAAGTTTATTTATGGTTTATTAATATATTATAAGTTATAATATATTAATATGAAATCATATGTTTTAATTAGTATCGATCAAGAATTAATTTGGAATTAATTTAGTGATCAAAAGAGACTAATTAAATCTATGGGGACTAATTATGATAATTAGTTATATTTATATGTGTTGGGCTTATGATCCATGTTAGACCAAGTTTATGTATGGATACATAAAGAGTTGGGCCACATGAACCATGGATCATAAAACCCATGGGTATGGATTATGGGTTATACCCATGACCCTTGGAATCCTACATATAAATAGGTTACTCCATAGCCAAAATCACCACTTCTTTTCTTAGAGAAATATGGAGGTGTTTTGGTGCATGGAATTCTCTCTCAAGAGCCACCTTTGTCCTAGGTGTGTTGTGATTCCATTTGAGGCATTTCATACTATTGGTGCTAAGCTCTTAAGGCCAAATACATCAAGACTTCAAGCCACATAAAAGGTATGTTTCCCTAACTAGTATATTATATGGTTTATGTCAAATGCATGCTAGTTATAGGTTTAATGCCTTGGAAACCATTTGCATGTATAATAGAGAAAACATAGATCCAAGGTATTTAGGGTTGTATGTGCACCATAGGATGTTGTAGTATACTAAAACCCAACAATAAATCCACGTCACAGGTATGTGTTGTATTCACTTCATTCATGCTTTTATTAATTATGTTTATGATAGTTTGTTTGTGTGTGAGACGCTATGTGTGGTGTATCTAAGTCTCCACCTGGAAATTGGGGTTTTCTTCATGATGGTCTAGACATTTTATCTTGACAATCTTCATATGCCATTTTACATACCGAGAGCCTTGTTTAGGGGATATTTGGGTGAGCCAGTTTTGGATATCGATGTAGGAGGCATCGACCGTCATCAGAACAAGCTTAAATTAAGAAAAGATCAACAGTCGATTTGATCTTTGGTGGTATCAACAAGAATTCAAGGAATCCGTGAGGTGGGAATGTCGGGTTTGAATACAGGATATGTAGGGATTCTTCATGGTTTCGAGGCAACGAGGAATTAGTTTTATCGTGAGTGTAAGATTGGTAGTTGTCAACTTCATACCTTCGTATTGTGGTCAGTTACAGGTTCGCATGGGAGTTGCTCTAAGTGAAAGTAGGTCGTGGAATCGGTTGGGTTCCCGTTTCGATATTTATGATGCTCTTCTTCATCATCAGATAAGTCGCCAAGGACTTATAGTGGAGTAAATGGGAAGTACTTGGGATTATTGAGCTCGTTGAGATTTCGGAAAGCATCCATCTAGTTTTGGAATATGTGTGATCGCTAAGATTGACTAGTAATGAAATGCTACTTCTTGTAAGCTTAGGCTGTCTATAGTTTAAATTTTAAGGTTACGAGATGTATTGGAAATCCATCAATTATTGTAGATTCGAAAAGCGTAGTCGAATCCAGGTAGTGGAGAATCGTTTGGGCTAAGGATTACAAAAGAATAGATATTCAAACTACCTTGCACATCATTGGTGGTGCATGGCGTGTATGTGATCAGGAGCAGGTTAAGGGTTGTGTTAGGGCTCTCTTCCTGTTCTTGTCTGATTAAGGCTTTGGGGTTTGAAGCATAACCCAAACACCTGGTTGGGGTTTAGTCGGATACGGGTTCGACTCATGATGATTATGGTTGGTATAGTAGATGAGCTGTAAAACCATGGGTTGGGACCATGGAATTATAGAAGTGTTGTAAGATTGCAGGGGTGGTCGTAGTATTTTTCTAGGTTGCTAGGCAGTATATAAGTGTTGTAAGACTGCGGGGGTGGTCGTAGCATTCACTAGGTTTGCAAGCGGTATAGAAGTGTTGTAAGATTGCGTGGTGGTCGTAGTGTTCACTAGATTGGCAGATAGTGGTAGAAGTGTTGTAAGACTGCGGGGGTGGCCGTAGCATTTACTAGGTTGGCAAGTAGAGTGGTAGTGCTGTAAGACTGCGGGGTGGCTCGTAGCATTCACCTAGTCAATAAGAAACTGTGAGAATGTTGCGAATCGATGTTTTGGCTTGTTGTTCCTCTAGCTAGAGTTTGAACCTGGCTTGTCGGGTCGTGAGATTATGGGAAAGTCACAACATTAGTAGGAGTGAGGAAGGTTGTGGCAGTTTGGAGCCGGTTGTGATGTAAGACTACAGCTGGGCATGTAGCATCCACCTAGATAAAAATAGATTATGTTGCATCGGTGTAATGGTTGGTTATATTATCCTTGGATGGATCAGGAGGGCAGTTGGAGCCATTATGGCAAGCAATCTAGCGCAGCTCTTTCCATATAGACCCACATTCAGGAGACGCGTGGTGTGATTATGTGAGACAATCAGCCTCAACAACCGGTTGGAAATCCGATATATCGGTTAAATGGTAGGTAAGTACGAGACCAGGGAGGTCTCGGTGGCAATAGAAATGTACTTATAGGACAACAAGATGAGCCAATATGGTACCGATGATTGAGACTCGTGCTAGGAGTTGCCTTGTTATCGAGTGAAAGGTTTTCGACAGTGATGAATAGTCAGGGATTCTATTTCCTAGTGGGCCCAATAAGATAATCAAGGTTTGGAAGGGTTTATGCTCAGTTTGGATTACGAGGTGGTGTCGAATTGGCAGTGACTCAAATGGTATGCCTGTCAGGGAGTCAGATAAGGTTTTGGGAATTTGGATTTCGAGCAAAGTAGTGATGATTATTCTTCAGTGGTTAACGCTAGTGGGGGCGATTACCCGTTCTTCGTTGGGGTATGAGAGCCGTACTAAGGCTGGGTTCGGTTATATTTTTGGAAGGTCGTTGTATGTATGAGTCGACTTCTGTGTCCGTAACGAGGTTGTGGGAGTATCGCCCAGACTGTCTAGCGTATTTGGAAGGTAGTAAGGAGTGATTTCGAGGACAAAATCTAATTTAAGTGTGGGAGAGTTGTAACACCCATTTTCTTGGATGTTTCGAATTAGGGTTTCAAGGAGTCAAAAGGTTGAATTTTGGAGGAAAAGGAGCCTCACAACATGAGAGATAGAGGCTCACTACTTGAGATGGGCCAAGATGGAAACTTTCATTCGAGACTGGTCTCACAACGTGAGACATAGAGGCTCACGACGTGAGACCTGTTGCAGCCCAAGCCCATGATCTTTTAGGGTTTCCTTCATATTTAAACACCTCTAAACCCATTTTAGGGTTTCTTATCAGCCTCAAAACCTTCTTTCACCTCAGAAAATCCTAACCTTCATCCCTTGCTTGATTCTTGGTCATTTTGGAGCCTTTCTTGGTTTGAAGAAGAAGAAAAGAAGAAGGAGAAGGAGATCTTTTGTAGAGGCTTGCAAGGAATCATCATCATCATCACCTCATATTGTTTCTGGAACCTTGTAAGTGTCAAAGCCTCCACTTTTATTGTTATATGAGGCAAGATCTATGTTTTGTCCCACTTTTCTCTTTAGTTGAGCAAGTTTGAATGAATGGAAACCATAAAGTTGGCAACCTTATGGGTTATAAGGGCCTTTAGAGTGTCATGAAGTTTAGATCTAGTGAATGGTTAAGTTTTGGAATCTTTCATGAAAGTTGGATGTCTTTTTCTTCAACTTTTGACCCAAATGAGATCTAGACATGTGTTGGGAGTATATGTCTTCAAAGCATCGACTTTCAAGTTTATTATAGAGTTATAAGACTTTCTGGAAAGTTGGAGTCCAAGGCTTAATGGATTAAGGACTTAAAAGTTGGACTTTTGGCTTCCGACTGTTATCACGACGTGAGACATGGGGTTTCGAGACGTCAGGAGTGGTTGATCCCATTTCTGATGAGCTTCTTCGGGCTCACGACATGAGGAAAGGCTGCCCACATCGTGAGGTCAGCCCATGTCTCTTTCCTTGACTGGGTTGAATAGTTTGAGTCGGGATGAGATAGAATCGGACTGAGTGAGCTCTCACGACATGACCAAGGGCTGGTCACGATGTGAGAATGAATAGCTGACATTATGGGTTGTTGACTTTTACTTTGACCATTGACTTTTTGCTTGGGTTGGATTTTGGTTAAATGCTATTTTTTTATAAGGTAGACTTAGGGTTTACCTTGTGTGGTTTGATAGGAGGTGTTAAGCAGCCATATTTTGGGAAGAGAGTAGTTAGTTGTGGTCGGCATGGTTTTGGCTGAGTGTTAGCCGGCTTTGTGATTTAGATGAGTCTCCTCACAGTACTAGGGGGTCGAAGGCACCAATGACGACCCATTGGATTATGTTATATAGGAATACTAGGGGGTTTCCCTTGGCATTTGTATGAAAGACCCAAAGGTGGCTCCCGATAAATTGTATGCAAGATCTGGGATCGGACCCTAGCATATATATGTATGTATATATATATATATATATATATATATATATATATATATATATATATATATATATATATATATATATATATATATATAATACGCTCGTTGTCTCTGTGATACTTGCATGGAAGATCAGGAGGTATCTCAAATCCACAACCAAAAAAGGAACAGAAAGAAAGGCTAAATCAGGAATTCTACGGATATAAAATCCTAACTATGTACAACTATAAAGCATACACCGAACAAATAAATAAGGCAGATTCGATCCTATAAGGAATGAACTTTAGGCTAAGGCATCATTAATAATGTAACATTTCATACTATTTTAGCAAGATTTTAAGCCTACCCTTAGCTAGCATGAAATCCTATTTACTCATAATACATCCTGTCTGCTCTGCACTACTAAAATGTAAATTGAGGTATTTTGGGAAATTGCCGCTCGAGCGCTGGTTGATTGTACACACTGCTTCTTTGGGTTTTTCCTTCTGTACAAGGTCTTCCTTTATTGTTAAGTTCTTAAAATGTTCAAACCCTCAGTTTGAGTTTGGAATCACCCGGAGGTTCTTCCAAATCCCTCAAACCATGGCATTGATACCAAATTGTAACACCTCAAATTTTAGACCAAAATTTTCATTTTTAAAACGTCCAAAAACATAGTTTCACAACCAGACCAATTACAAGTCATCTCAAAACCACAAATATCATAGTTATCAGACTACATAAAAGATCATGTCCCAGTAGTAAATTCCCAGTGCGTATGTACAATCAGACATTCGCCTTCCCGCGGTCCTGCGAAGTACCCGCCACATACAAATCAACAACTGTAAGCACAAAGCTTAGTGAGTTTCCCAAGATACCACATATAACACAACATAAGTAAACAAATATGGGTTATTTGCAACCCTGGGACTATCAGCAGTCCCGGTGAGCTAACAACACGCTCGTAAGGTTAGCCTACCATACAGCTAGACCATAGTAAGGTCAGCACATAACATAACATAACAGCTAGACCCAGGTGGTCATGATATTATAGTTAGCCTACTATACGTGTAAGAGTATGTGAGGAGACTCACCTGATACTGATGACACGAAAACCTAGCACCCGAGCTGTCGGATCTAGACTCCACCTAGTTACAAAATAATTAACCTTAATTAAAATTAACGTGCAATACACTCACGAGTTCAAAGTCCACAGTTAAACCTACTAAGGGCAAAAAGGACCATTTTTCCCTCCCTAGGTCCAAAATCCTAAACTTTGACAAAAAGTCAAAGTCATCCAAAGTCAACAGAAAGTCAACACCCAGCGAGTACGCTAGGCGTACTACCCCTAACGTTGGGCGTACAATCTGGCTAAGCATGCGACAGGGTATCACCGAACTACGCTGCGCGTAACTGGGAGTATGCACGATGTACTCCACAAACTTCCTAATTTAAGACCTCTTAATCCATAAAGTCGTGGGCTTCAAGCCTTTGCATGGATAGGAGAGGCTAAAACATAATTTCATCCATTCCAAAGTACTTTACTCATGCATGAGGTCAAAGGAAAGATCCAGCAAACATTTTTATCAACCTAAATGCCTTAAGATACATGAAAGGACAACTTAAACTCGTTGTAGAGTCCCAAACCCAAAAAGGTCCAAACTTGGGGACTTAAGCTCATGAATCTTACACTAAGAGATCTTGACGAACACTAGCCAAGGTATAAGATTTATACCTGAAAATGATGCACAAATGTGGGAAGTTTCTGGATCTCTAATCTTGATGGCGCCTTCTTCTTCTTTTCTAACCTTCTTCTTCAACTACAAGAGCCAAGAATCACTCAAAACTTGCAAAATCACACACACAAGCCACACATACGAGATTAGGGTTTTAGAGAGGGTTGGAGGTTGATAAGGGTGGCTGGAAATGAGACCATAATGTTCTTTATATAGGGTCAAATGAAATATTAGGGTTTTGCATCTGAGCCAAGTACACTCAACTTACCTTTGGGTACCCCCAACGTACTAGGTGGCCACCACGATTCTGCATGGTGCATGAGTATGTTGCACGTAATCATACGTACGCCCCGCGTACTAACTTGCCAACTTTTCTCTTGTAGGGACTAATTTGATACTTTAGGGAAAGATTCAAGAATGATAAACGTACCTTATTTTGGGATGTTACAATTCTCCCCCACTAAAATCAAACTTCGCCCTCAAAGTCATCCCCCAGAAACAGTTCTGGATACTGCTCACGCATCTCGGACTCGGGTTCCCTTGTCCACTCTGATCCTCTACGATGATGCTATTGAACTTTGACCAAGTTCACGACCTTGTTACTCAAGGCCTTCACTTTCCGATCCAAAATGGCTACATGCATTTCCACATAATTCAGGCGATCATCAACCTGAGTGTCTTCCAAGGGAACCACAGTCGCCTCATCGGCTATACACTTCCTCATCTGGGATACATGGATGGTATCATGGATCTGACTCAACTCCTCTGGTAGCTCCAATCGGTAAGCCACCTTGCCCACACGGGCCAACACTCGAAAAGGACCAATGAATCTAGGGCCTAGCTTGCCCCGCTTCCTGAAGTGGATAACACCTTTCCAGGGTGACACCTTCAGGAGCACAAAATCCCCCACCTGAAACTCTAACTCAGAGTGTCTTCGATCCGGACAACTCTTATGGCAGCTTTGCGCGGTCAAAAGTCTCTGCCGAACCTGTTGTATAAGCTCAGTCGTCTTGAGCATGACTTCCATGCTTCCCATGACCCTTTGACCCACTTCGCCCCAACAAATAGGAGTTCGACATCTCCGACCATAAAGAAGCTCAAATGGGGGCTTACCGATATTGGCATGATGGTTGTTATTATAAGAGAACTCATCCAACGGAAGATAGGAGTCCCAACTCCCATCCATCTACGGATGGTACACGGTGCTAAAATGTAGTCAGGTACCCAACTCATCATGAAATCTCTTCCAAAATCTGGAAGTAAAGCGCGTATCCTGATCAGACACAATAGATGTCGGCACCCCATATCGAGCCACCACCTCACGAATATAAATCTCAACCAACTTCTTCGCAGAATAGTTCTCACTAATGGCTAAGAAATGAGCGCTCTTCGTCAAGCAATCTACTATCACCCATATAATGTCAACACCCCTCGTAGTCCTTGGTAGCTCTGTAATGAAATCCATAGTAATCTGCTCCCACTTCCAAAGGGGAACCTCCAGAGGCTGCATCTTGCCATGAGGGCGCTAATGCTCTACCTTGAACTTCCGTGTGACATCCCCATTTTTTTACGGCCAGAAAAGACCGATTTGTTTATGCTTTGTTTGAAAATCAGAGTAACCTTTTAATGAAAAGTGTTGCGGAATTTGTTCCCAGAAAAACAAGATAAAATACATTATCAAATCATTTTCGAAGAAATGTATTTTTATTCATTTTAAAACATTGGGATGTCATCGTCAATACAGAAACATAAGCATAAATAGAACTTACATTCATTATCACTAGTGATTATATCTCCTTAATACCTCAGTGTAATGTAACTTCATGTAGACACCTGTGATACAAATAAACTGAGTGGGTCAGGTTGCGAAACCTGGTGAGTACATAGGGTTTTCAACCCACAATAATATAATTATTATGTTTAAACATCAAACAATCAACCCAATTACCCATCCCCATTATCTTCTTTATTCTTAATGATCTACCCTAAGAATCAGCTATTCCTCGTTCATTCATTCCTAAGGATCATCATAAGGAATTGGCACGAAGTCCATCGTTGCCACAGTTTACACAATGGGCACTAAGTCAACATAGTCGCCAGGGTTTAGGCACCAAGTCTGCATGGCCGCCAGGGTTTAGGCACCAAGTCTGCATGATCGCCAAGGTTTAGGCACCAAGTCTGCATGATCGCCAAGGTTTAGAGTACACTGGGTGAACACATCGTTCACAACACCTACAGGTTGCGAGTCTGCTAGTGTTCCACTGGACTGTCTAGAATAGTCCGTAGTTGTCATCTATACTCTGCTAGATGACGGGGCCACGCTTGGGTAAAAGGCTTCTCTCATTGTTCACCTCTCACCCTTATCTCATGGTCTATATCACCTCTTATCTCATAATTCAATTCATATTTCATCTACCCATGTTTTACCCAACATATTTTGTAGATATAAAATACATATACAGTTTAAATCATTTAAAACATGTACAAAATCTTTCATTCAACATAGACAGCAAGTATTCAGACAATATGCACACATAGCACATAATTTATATTAAAATACTTCATATCTATGTGTAAGATGAAAGTAACTATGCACTCACTTGTTAAGGTGGTGATTCCGAACTCAGACAGCTCTTCGCTTCTTAAAAATAATTTCCTTCGACGAAACCTAGTATTATTACCACTAGATTTTAGTCTAATATTTACCATGACTAATTATTAGTCTTATTTAATATTAATATTATTATTATTATTATTATTATTATTATTATTATTATTATTATTATTATTATTATTATTATTATTATTATTATATAAGCGTTTAAACAATATTTTCCAACCACTATGTACAGACAGGAGCCAGACATAAAACACTGGAGGGCAGGACCATTTTGGCATATAGCACTTCTGAAATCCAACAACCCTATGCGGCCCTTTAAACCAGATTCCCCGTACCGCGAGTAGTTAAAAAGATATTATAACGACACTTATATAAGTCATAATAATAGCCCAAATATTTATTATAAGTTCATAATAACAATACTAATTTTAAATATAAGCTATATTAAAATATGGTAAGCATAACATACTTACAAGGGGGTTTTAGCTAGGAGTCGAGCTCTGTAGGGGCAGAACTTCGTCGCTGAATCTTTCTAGGAAAGATTCATGCAGCGCTTCAGCGCTCACCTTACTATACTAAAACTACAGAAAGAGAAGTCGAATCACGAGGGACCAAAATGCTCGGGGGATAAGAAGAGAAAGACTCTTGAATCAAGAGAATGGTGCAAGAAATATGAGAGCCCAAGGCTCTTAATTATAGTAATTGAATTTTCAAAAACTACCCTCATAGTTACTTAATGACCTTATAGTTATATAAACAACTAAACACCCCTTTATAATACTATTTTAAATAGATTTAACGATATTTGTACTAAACCAATGTCAAAAGTATTCAAAACTAGTCTTATAATGACCACATCGTCGATACTTTTCTAATGATATATACATATGTGTGTGTGTATATATATATATATATATATATATATATATATATATATATATATATATATATATATATATATATGTACGTATATATAATTTATACTTTATTTTAATACATAAATATGCTATAATAATTTGTAATTTGTTCATAAGAACTCCGTTTTTTATGCTATTTATATCCACGCGTAGGTGGAGACGTACTCTACAACTTTCATTTAGACTCTGTTGGCTAATTTTGACTTTATTTTTAAAGTTATATTTTTAACAGCCCGGGACAGAAAAAGTCCGATAAAAATTCATAACTTCTTCATCCGACGTCCGTTTTCGTCTGTCTTTTTACCGTTGTGCTACTATTAATGAGATCTTTAATTCTCATTTAGGTTGCGTTAGCCAAAAATCGATCGATCTAAAATTCGAATTTCAGGTTGTGCACTACTATGCCAAATCTTAGAAAAATCATAACTTCCTCATACGAAGTTAGATTTTGACGTTCTTTTTTTTGTATGTTCTCGGTTTAACATATACTACAACTTTTGTTTAGATCACTAAGGCTAAAAATTCTTCTATCGTAAATTCACTATTTACGTCTCCCGGTGCCGTGTCGGTTTTGCCGTAAAACTTCGACGGGCCATAACTTCTTCGTTATAACTCGGATTTCGGCGTTCTTTATATGTACGAAACCCTTGTAACATATACTATGACTTATTTAAGATTATTCATTCTAAATAATCTTCTATTAAAAAGTCATTTTTGACGCTTATCGTCTCTAAATTGACTAGCCCGAATCTGCGGGCGTTACATTCTGGCAGGTCAAACATTGCTCCATAAACCATGCCACATCGTTTTTCATACATGGCCACCAATAATTATGCTTCAGGTCAAGATACATCTTTGTGGCTCCCGAGTGGATAGAAAATATCGATTTATGGGCATCCTCCATCAAAATCTGCCTTGCCCCACCCTGTTGGATTAGTGTCTAAGCCCATAACTATTTTGGTATGTACTTGACCCGATGGTGCATGGTCCTTTTGGGTTGCCTTCACCAAAGCAACTTGATAGGATGAATTATGGAGAGAGAGGATTAATTATGATTTATTAATATATTATATGAATAATATATTAAAGGAGAAATCATATTGTTTAATTAATATTGGTCAATAATTAATTAAGAATTAATTTTGTGGCTAAAAGAGATTAATTAAACTTAAGGGACTAGAACTATCAATTGTGTGATAGTTGAATATTGGGCTAATGGACTCCTTATTAGAGGACTGGACGAATTCTATGGGGAAACCCATTAGAAATCGTCCAAGGCCTCTAAAGGATGAGTCCATGGGTTGCTTAGGGCCTAAGCAGTCAAATTAGGGTTTCCTTGTTAGATAACCCTAATAGCCTCACTATTTAAGCACCCCTAGGGCACCAAAAACGTGGCTATCTTATTCCCTAGGGTTTGTAGATGTTTTGGGTGCCTCTCCTATTCTCCTTCTTCATCCTCTTGCTCTTGGTGTTTGTGAGCCATTAGAGGAGTGACATTTTGTGACTCTAAGCTTTTCAGAAGCCAATTACAACAAGGAATAGATTGTTATTGCTACATAACAATCAAGTTAAGATCTAAACCCTATTCTTATGTTTAAATTGATTATCACATGCTAGATCTAGGGTTTATGGCTTTGGATGATTATTGCATGTTCATTAGACAAACTAGATCCAAAGCTTTAGGGTTTGCATGCACACCATAGGAATGTTGTAGTGCTCAAAACTCATCAGTGGTATCAGAGCCTAGGGCTGTTTGTTAATGAATTTGATGCTTAATTGATCGAAAATTGCTTAAAAATCGATTTTTTTTTGTTCTGACTGCTTGACTCGCCGAGTCACTTGGTGAACTCGCCGAGTCGGCTGTACTCGACGAGTCCAAGCCTGAACTCGACGAGTCAAAGGGTCTGGCAGCGTTTTTTCGCGATTTTCTTGCTGTTTTGGCTTGGGATACTTACCATAAACATTTTTAATTAGTAAAATCCGATTTTTATTGATTTTGAGTGAATATCCTTGCCAAAATAGTAGATAATTTCCAATTAATCAAATATTTGTTGCCTTATAAGATAATGTTTAATTATTTTAGTTATTTGGTGAATTATCTTGCAAGTAATTGGACTAGGTCAAAATTAGATAACCAAATTAATTGTTAATTGCCTTATTTGAATTGTTGATCTAGAATGTTCTTGATGAAGTTTGGAAAAGTTTCAATTTTTCACCCTTTAGGTTTTATAGTTTAATTTTTGAACCTTAAAAGTTTTAGTTTTGAAATTTAAATAGTTAAACCCTAATGTTTTGAAATGTTTCAAAACTTGCCCTCAAGTTTTGGAATTTAAATTTTTTTTGATTAAAAGTTTAATTTTTGAAATTTTAAATTCTAAAACCCTAGTTTTGAAAAAGTTCAAATTACACCCTTATGGTTTTATTAAGTTAATTAAAGGTATAATTAAAAGAAAGTTAATAAATCCATTTTGATATGGTTTATATTTAAATTAAAAGTGTAATTTATAAAATTAAACCACCTAGTATTTTAAAAGTGTAAAATACACCCTATACTATATATAACATTAAAAGTCTAATATTATATATGTAAAACTTAAACTGCTAGTCTTACCGTCAGTAGGCCTCATTCACGAAGCTGGTCTATAAGGGGTGTTTAAGGAAATTGCCTATAATATGGCGATTGAATGGGTATCCACTCTTACCCACCGCACTCTTGACTAGTGGAGGGTCGTTAGCCGAACGGGTAGGATAGGGCAAACCCCTCTCCTCATTAAAAGTATAATGAATAAAATAACTAAATGTTTTACTAAATTCCCAAAATCTTAGTTACTTTAGGAAAAAGTGAAATCGATGCAATTCCATGGAATTACACTTTGTACCCTTGTCGAGACAATTAGTGGAGCGTGTGTGGTTAACCGGCACACTAAGTTGGGTTTGGCATTGGTAGCGAAGGGTGACTCGATGTTTGTCATAGATCGATGGAGCATGTGTGGTTAACCAGCACGTCGATTAGGTGACTGTAACATTGAGGGCACCGTGTACATTCACATGGTTATTCACACCTTATTTGTGATCCTCGGCATCCGAGTCACAAATGAAGGGCATAATCGAGATTAAACATGACATTGAAAAGTTCAATGAATCTCAAAAGATCTAGGAGTTTCAATTCATTTATGGTGGAAATTGGTAAATCGTCATTTACCTACCTTCAATGAATCGAGTCACAAATGGAAGAGGGCACCGTGTACCTTCTTTTCGTTTTTTATGGTGGAAATTGGTAAATCGTCATTTACCTACCTTCAAATGTTCTGCAAGTTGGATTACGGCATCCCTCTTCCAATTTGTAGGATATTGTGTTGGGTCCTAACCTTAATATCTCATTTGGGTGTTTTATTAAGGACTCAATCAACTAAACTTGAATTTTCTCCTGTTTCATAGATGTCAAAGTCTGACAACTATGGTCTTCCTAAATCCGTTGGAAAAAGGTTTTCCATGTGAAGATGATGTTCCACGATTGTATTGTGGAAATGGAAATCATGTTTCATTTCCTCCACCTCCTCCAATAATTCTCCTTGACCCATGTGTTCGAAGACTTGAAAAGTTCAAGGTTATTCAAGCCCTATTGGCAAAAGAGATGAAAATGGAAAGTCTATATGTGCTCATGTCTTAGATAAAAGATTACATATTGATAGATTGGGATTGTTAGGTGTCGATGTTTAAAGTAAGTTGGTTGTTGACTTGGTTCTTAAGTCACTTCCAGAATCATATGGTAAGAGAGTACTATATGATGGACCGCGACATGACCCTTATTGATTTGACTTATTTGCTTATTGCTGCTAAATAAGAAATGATTTGGCGCACCGGTCAGCAAATTTTGTCTGGTAAATCAATATCCCAACCTTCTATGGGCAATGGCAACATTGGAAGTCCAGAAAAAAATTTCTCTACGCAAGAGAAAAACTGAGTCTGAGATAGTCTCGTGTACCATTCCATAAGAATCCATGTGTTTCTACTGCCAAAAGAATGGGCATTGGTTACGAAGCTGCCCTGACTACCTGAGAGATCAAAGAGATGGGAGAGCCAAGATGTATGACTCTGCATCAGGTAAAATCCACTATCTAACTCGATTAAGTTCCTGTTTGGAGATTCTTAATACATGATGTGATAAGATTACATTTCGATGTGTTTGAAGGATCAAAGAAAGGAAAGGAAGCTTAAAAGGAAAGAAGTGAGCTAAATCTGATCATGAAGAAGTGGATCTTGATCGCATGATTCAAAGATCGGATTATTTTAGCTACTACTTTAGAGTTAGGATAGATTGCTAAATAATATTTGCGTAGTTTCTCATTTGTAATCGCGTTGTAAGGACAATATTTTTCCGCAATAAAATAAATTTTGATTTATCTTATTTATGTTTCCTTGCAATGAATTTTATGAAAAATTGGTGTTGGAATGATTCTATTGTTAGCAATATTGTGAATGGATTTGATTCTTAGTTATGTTATTTGTGGAAATGTCATAAATTTAGCAAATGAGGAAAGTTTCTCATCACCCAAGTTTCAATTAGACAGAAACTTGGAATCATGCAACTGGTATTGTGTGATGAATGAAAACCTTCGTATTTGGGAAATTGAAACTAATTCTTTGTTCACATAAGTATGTGAGTCAAGTAAAGGACTAGGAGATCTGGTACACAATGTTGTGTACTGGTCAAGTCCACCACAAAGAACAATAAGTTTATTCGTCATGATTTACTAAAAGTCTAGTAAATGTGATTATGCTTACAAGATTAAGTGTAATTCTGAATCATTGAAAAGTATCAATGAATAGCAGAACGAATAAGAAGAATCAATTAGGCAGAAAGATAAAAGTTTCTCCAATCTAAGAAGAAGGGAGAGTACTTTTGTATCGTGTTTTATGATCGTCTTGGTTATTGTAGGAACCATATTACAATTCATCCTCTAAGGATACCTTAGTGCACTAGTTTGGCTAAGAAGAGGAATGGTGAATTGTAGAAATGGTTAAGTCAATAAGATGTATCGTACTTCGTACCAATATCAAGTCTTAGAGTCATACTCCAAGACTGTGAATTGAGTGACATAATCTTAAGTAGGAATGTTCTACATTTGCACATTTTGGTAAGTTGTGATGTCTTGGATAAGACAAAGACCAGCTAATACCAAATTGTGTGTAGGTTTGTCTTGATAAAGACATACACTGACTCTTGAATATTTGTTTTGTCAAGAAATGTTTCTCGACAACAGAATATTATATGTCAAGAGGTCAGTGGGAGTCTAAAGATCTTGGAAAGTTTCAAGAACAAATCAAGAAGTAAACCTCTTAAACACTAGCACACAATTTGAGGATTGTAACCTATCGTGTTGACAAAATTTTAATTCTGTGCCAATCCAGTTGAGTGATTATGCATATGAGTTCTACGAGTTCTCAATTGAATGCATAAGTGCAAACACCTTGATCAATGAAAGTACATTGACTGGCATAGGTGAGTTGCTAAATAACTTGGAAGCAATGGTGGGACCCTTGATGGCAAGAAATTAAGAATGAACAAGTTCTGTCCATAAGAGGTTGAATTTGTCACAAACATTATCTTACGATTATGCTTATGACAAATTTGCATGGATAGGAACACGTGCACCATAAAATCTAAGTGTCATAAGGTTTCTCTCCTTCATGAAAATGATTGTGTGGAAACGCTTTCACTAAGAGAGATATTAAGGAGATAGCGATTATGTAAATTACATTCTCAAACTCGATTATGATTACAGCATCCCTTTTCATAGTTCGAATTGTGAGATTTGGCAATTAGTTTGAACAATCGAGACTTATTGCTATAAGTTCTGGAATTGTTTAGACACACATGTGAGCTGTCTAAAGTAGGGTGTATGAGTTTGAGATGCTTAGATAAAAGCTTATCAAAGCATATCGTATTAGAAACAATGAACTTTGGAAGCCAATAAGTATTGTATTCTAGAAGTTTAGCTGGTTTCTGAATACGTGTCAAAGCTAGTGGGAGCATAAATGTTATGCTAGTATGGATATAATCATCATGTTAGTGGGAGCATGATTATTATTGCAAGTTAGCAATATTAATTATAGAAAACAAAAGTTTCACTTTGCAAAGTTGCATAGCTTGAAAAGTTGTTTTGCTATAATTAAGGGAGAGAATGTTATACTCCGTTTCAAATCTAAAGGTTTAGATCGAGAAATTTTACTCAAATTCAGTCAAAAAGATATATGGATGTTATGTTGAAAGGATTCAACGTAAGAGAATTCTATATATGGAAATATTTGTTGCGTTCTCACACTCGATTATGATTACGGCATCCCTTTTCATAGTTCGAATCGTGAGAACATGGCAAATAGAAATATTATAGCAAAAGACTGGTAAGGTATCATGTCATTGTAATATTCGACCGTTCTAAAATTTTCCGAATGCCTAGGGCATTAAGAGGGAAAGAGGACTAGAATCGGATTTGACTGAATTAGTTAAACAACTGTCAAGGATAATCTAAAGTTTGCCAAGGATTGGTCGCTTGTGAACAGTTGGAAGTATAGTAATGGGAGGACCATATTGACATTATTATTATTAGATATGATTCTATTAATAATGAGTTGTCATATGGCAAATATGGAAATGTTTCCTTATTGGGAGTTGGACGTTAAGAGTTTATGTGTAGATTAGAAAAACTTTTATGCAAGAAGGATGTTCAAAGGAATGTACTTTGAATGTGAGACTTCATGTCTATGGAATTGTCTTATAACAATCTCCAATAGAGAATTTTGTAATTTCATTGGCCGAGTCTTGGTGACTTTTGTGCCATGACATTACGAAAGGACTGTTGCATAAAGTGTTAGAATCTAACATATTCTATAAGTGGCAAGAATTTGGTATTCTTACACTTGTGGTAAGGATTGGGAATTGTAAAATGAGTGTGATTGAAAATGTTGTTCAATTATACTATTTCACAGAGTAAGGACCATAAGTAAACATAGTGTGCATGCTAAGAGCATGGGACAATTGTCGTTATAATTCAAGTAAGAAGTTGATTACCCGAAACAACAAATAATGAGTAATCAATATGGTGATTAAATAAAAGTGTTTTATTTATACTCAAAAGTTTGGGGCCATATAAGTTTAGTATTATTCTTGTGTTTCAATTTGAATGTTTTGACTTCCTAAATAATTGAGTTATTTGAGAATAATCGAATTATTTGAACGTTCTACAGTCGCTCATACTTTGGGAGTAAGTATGAAAGAAGATTGTCATGAATTGGTGTGTAGATTGTCTAAAGTGTATTAGACATAGCAAAAGTTTGCTACAACGTTCATGAGTGCTTACGAATATGATTTGAGCATTGGATTAAACCCACGCTCACTTAGATCGCTTCATGGATTTTATCACGAGTGATTGGTGAGACGATAATATCTTATATTCTTGAAACCGAGATGTGTGAGTTGTATCTTGCGAGTCGGTTACACATTGATAATATGTAAACGCACCAGTAACTTGGTGTTATAAAACGTATTGTTGTGTGTGATTCGGTGAGTGAGTACAAGCGAGCATTGAATCGAAGTTTATCCATTCCTTTTACCCAAAGTGGGATAAAAGCGATATATGTGGGCCCCTCGATGATTTAGTGATGACAAAGGAAAGTGCTCGGCCGGGCCAGGACTGATTTGATTTGTTCAATTAGTCAGTTGTCATAAATCAGAAATCGGGAAACGACACATAGACTGAGAGAATAATTTCAATCCATGTCTCACGTCTATATGATATCTATAATGGAGGAATATATGATCTCTTATCTAAAGGACGCGTATTTGATAAGATCAGAGTTGACAGCGGCTTTTGAAAGCTACGATTGCTGATCAGGATCTGAAGCATACGCATAATAGTTATTAGACTTATCCAAGTGGGAGATTGTTGGATTAGAGTCTAAGCCCATAACTATTTTGGTATGTACATGACCCGATGGTGCATGGTCCTTTTGGGTTGCCTTCACCAAAGCAACTTGATAGGATGAATTATGGAGAGAGAGGATTAATTATGATTTATTAATATATTATATGAATAATATATTAAAGGAGAAATCATATTGTTTAATTAATATTGGTCAATAATTAATTAAGAATTAATTTTGTGGCTAAAAGAGATTAATTAAACTCAAGGGACTAGAACTATCAATTGTGTGATAGTTGAATATTGGGCTAATGGACTCCTTATTAGAGGACTGGACGAATTCTATGGGGAAACCCATTAGAAATCGTCCAAGGCCTCTAAAGGATGAGTCCATGGGTTGCTTAGGGCCTAAGCAGTCAAATTAGGGTTTCCTTGTTAGATAACCCTAATAGCCTCACTATTTAAGCACCCCTAGGGCACCAAAAACGTGGCTATCTTATTCCCTAGGGTTTGTAGATGTTTTGGGTGCCTCTCCTATTCTCCTTCTTCATCCTCTTGCTCTTGGTGTTTGTGAGCCATTAGAGGAGTGACATTTTGTGACTCTAAGCTTTTCAGAAGCCAATTACAACAAGGAATAGATTGTTATTGCTACATAACAATCAAGTTAAGATCTAAACCCTATTCTTATGTTTAAATTGATTATCACATGCTAGATCTAGGGTTTATGGCTTTGGATGATTATTGCATGTTCATTAGACAAACTAGATCTAAAGCTTTAGGGTTTGCATGCACACCATAGGAATGTTGTAGTGCTCAAAACCCATCACACCCGCATATGGTAACCATACCCGCCCATGAAGAGTCGAAATCCCTCTACTATCCATATCAAATGCCGAAATTTGACCGATCACCTGCTCATACTTACGGTTTTCTTATTTTATGGCCCCCGAATGTGCTTCCTTGATGATCTCTAAAATTGAAATCATCACTGTCATCCTCGTACATACATCTCGCATCGGGGTACTCGCTGCCCTCCGGATCAAGGCATCGACCACCACATTGGCCTTGCCTGGATGATACAATATCTCGCAATCGTAGTCCTTCACTACGTTCATCCATCTCCTCTGCCTCATATTCAAATTATATTGATCCATAAGGTATCTCAGGCTCTTAATCTCCCTGTAGATGGTACACCGAACACCATAGAGATAGTGGAGCCAAATCTTGAGGGCGAAAACCACCGCCCCTAATTCCAAATTATGAGTGGGGTACCTTGCCTCGTGAGGCTTCAGCTTCCTCGAAGCGTAGGATATCATATGCGCTCTCTGCATCAACACAACACCCAATCATGCAATGGATGCATCACGATAGACTACGGAATCCTCAACTCCCTCCAGGAGGGTAAGCACAGGGGCCTCTCACAACCTCTGACGAAGAGTCTCAAATGATGCCTGTTGCTTAGGTTGTAGGGTTCAAAGTACTCCATGGATTATGACAATGGGCCCCCTTGATGAAGTGTAGGTTATTAGGCTCAATACTTGTTTTATTCCGTATATATTGTCATGCATTATTCATAATTAGGGTTAAGAGTGAGGCAAAATGTAGCCGCCAAACATAATGAGGTTTCTTAGGTAAAGTAGATTTACTTTAATATGTTCTTTGTTAGGTTTTTATTCAAAAATCCGGTTTCACAACTGGTAAAATTGACAACGGAAACTTTAAAAAATGTTGAATAAAACTAAAACTATTTTACCCACCAAGGATCATTTTGAGTTAGAAAGATTAAAACAACCATATAAGGGAAAACATAACAACCTTTGAAGACTTTGATCCTCATGGGAGGTTGGAAGTTGATGAAGTGTGGCATGAAACTCTAAAGCAATAGTTCTCTACAAGTATCCACCAAGCAAGATTAGAACCATCAAAACATGCTAGTATTCACTTGTAGTTTTTTGTTCATAAGCCTTTGAAATACATACCAAATATATGTTCAAAGGTGAAGCAACAAAGAGGCTTTGTCTAGCATCAAAATGCAAGAGAATGGAGGAAACGAAGAGCTTGTAAAGCTCGAAATTGGCAGCCCTCTTAGAGAGTATGGAGCTCTCGGATTTGGCTCTAGGAAGAGTAAGAAGAAGACTTGCAAGAAGTATTTCAAAACCCTTCCATGCTCTCTCTTATATAATGGCCAAAAAGTGAAAGGGAGACCATAAAGCAAAAGCATGGACAACTTTGTTCCAAGCATGTCATGAAATGATTTAACAATTCAAAAGTGAGCCATGCTTGGCCTCCTCTTCTAATTTCGAAAAAGCTAGGCCATAATGAAGACAAAAGTTCTCTCATGGCTAGTTTATATACACATACATCTTATCTTTATAAAAATCAATCATTTTTTATAAAGAGTTCCCAACATATATATATTTATATAACTAGTCGAATATAAATATCTTATTTTATATAAAACTACCTTTTATATAAATTGTAACTAGCTTGTTAAGATATAAATATGAATATATAAATATCTTATTTTATATAAACTACCTTTTATATAAATTGAACTAGTTTATTCAGGTATATATAAATATAACTTATAAATAATCATACTTTATGATATATTTCATAAGTTGTTATTTCTCCAATAAATACTATTTTCACAAATTCCCAATTAGTAAAATATTATTTCCATGAAATACTAATTCTCCAATTAAATACAAGTGTTGATATAGTTTATAATAATCAAATTATACTAATAAATAATCAATTGTCGGTAACTTGCTATATGGTGTGACCCTATAGGATCATATATTATTAGCAATATCATTCTATAATGACTCTTGGGCATACTAGATCTTTCAATCTCCCACTTGCACAAGACTCGACATAGATTGATATAGACAGTGGTGAACGTCTAGCAACATTTCACTGCTCCTAATAACACATGACGAAGAATGCCATTCATCAACATCCAATTCCCAAAAGCTCTAAGCTTCAATTGATGTATTAAGGTAAGTTTATCGATTATCCCTTTGTTACATACATCCTGCTGAACATGAGCCTTGGATCGCAATCAATCTTATTTGTTATTCAAATTTGGGTAACGCGCGTTAGATGTCTAACTCTCAACACATAAGAGGAACAAATCCCATATTGACTACATAAGCCTCTTTCATAGTTCACACCATACCCGAATATGACTTTTATAACTGCCCGGTCAAGGAACAACATTTGGTCATATCAAAGCACAATACTCCCTACACTTAAGTCCCACTACGTATCTCAGGTGTTAAGGATACAAAGATAGTACCTTTTAATCAATTATCACTCATAACTGCGATCTACGAGATGATCTTGATGCGGGTCCGTTCAATACTAGTACCTTTTAATCAAGTATTACTCATAAATGCGATCTATGAGATGATCTTGATGCGGGTCCGTTCAATACTAGTTCTCTGACAAGTACCTATGAAACTTGGTTACAACCACTTGCCTACTTTCATCTGGTGAGAGTCAACCAATTCATTTCATATTAGTCTTACTTCATGATTTCTCCCACAATCATGACAGACTATGAACCTTTAGAATAATAAGATTATTTATGGATTAAACATGTTAATATAGAACACAACAAGTATTAATGTAATGATCATATCCCAATCAAGGTTGCAAATATCGTTCGACGGTAGCTCGACGGTCGACTGGTGTTAAGAGATTAATCGGTCTTGGCGGAGATTAATCGGGGACCATAGATTATTAATAAAATATTAAAATTAATCAAATATTAATATATGTTAAGAAAAACAAGTACTTCAAAATTAAAAAATAAGAAAATTTGTAATTTGAAAATTTGAAAATATGAAAATATGAACATTTTGGTATAATATTTGAAAATTTGAAAACTTGAAAATTTTGGTGTAAAAAAAAGTTGATTTTTTGATTTTTCTTTTTAAATTTTTAAATTTTTTTTGACTTTTTTGACTTTTGTTTACTTTTGTTGACCGATTAATCCCGCCAAACCCGATCAATCCTAAATTTCCGATTAATACCATAATCTTTGACGGTTGGAGAACGCCAAACGATTAATCAACGATTAATCGCCGATTAATCCCGATTTCTACAACCATGATCCCAATATATCAAAACATTATTATTAATTGTTGTTACAATGTTCCAATATCCAAATACTAAATTCAAATAAAAAATCCCATTACTAGAATAATAAAAAGTCTTATGGCTTAAGTGTGACCACTCATACTTAGCTTAAAAGGAAAGACTTTATTCATGGGTTCGACTAAATTTAATTTATGTGAATTTTGCAAATACTATCATCTCCATATTTGACATTACTCTAAGTATAGTTAAATATTTTGGAGAATATAATTGGTGCTCTTATGCAACATAGAGTTTCTTAGCTTGATTAAGTACACTCTATTACTCACAAAAGGTTTCTAGGTTATCCCTGAATGGAAGGATTCAACCTAGTTTTTCAATGATCTAGTTCATCCAATTATATTTGATTTCAACTACTAAAAAGTAGTGTATTCTTATTTAGTAGATATAGCTATTTTGTTTTGCTTGGATCTCATTCCAACTAAACTTACTCTTCATTCCATAATGAAGTCATAATCCAATTATAATTCATAATTATCTATATTTATTTAGAAATCAAAATCATATGTAGCTCTTTACATTAAGATTTTGTTCTAAACTAATTATCTCATATACATTCTCTTAGTTCTTCTTAAGTACTCTTAGAATGTTCTCACATTCATCTAGTGACTTAACCATGTATTCAATTTTGTATCTCATGATATGACATAAATGATGGATTCATTTGCCGAGCAAATAGAATATAAATCATTTTATTTAGCTCAAACCTATGTGCTAGATCCATTTGAGACAAACTAAAAAATGGTGTCATGTGACAATGTCAAGAATCTTCCAAAGGAATCTTGTATCTTGACCTCTTTCAAGATATTGTCATTTCATGTAAAAAGAATTTTAAAACCTTTAACATTCATCTTTATCTATCTCTTATATATTTTACATTCCAAGAATGTATCTTGTCATTGCTAAGTCTTTCATTTTAGAAACACTTTCCGAGTCAAGGTGAAAACCACCTTGCATAGTTGGAATGTCATTTTAAATGATTAAGTATGTCTCTTTCATACAATATTAGGAATATCACTATCATCCCACTAGTTCTTAGTAAATACACACACGTTCTTTTCATTTTGATATAAAAGCATACCTTGTATCTTTATATTAAAATGAATATTCCAACCTTGATATGTTTGCTTTATGTCCATAAGTGGATCTTAAGACTTACACATTTGGTTAGGATAACATGGATTAAAAAAACCTCCAGGCTAAGCTATATAGATATCTTCTAGTAGATGTCTATTAAGAAAAGCGGTCTTTCTTGAAATCTATTTGCTATGTCTCATATTAAGAATATGAAGTTATAGTAAATAATATCATTGTTGATCTAATCATAACTACTTGTGAAAAAGTTTGATCATAGTCAATGTCATGAGTATGATAAGGACCATAGTCAATGACATGAGTATGAGAAAATCCTTATATAACAAGTATTACTAAATATGTGTGTGTGTATATATATATATATATATATATATATACACATATATATATATATATATCCATGTATATATTCTTTCTAAAATAATCTCTTACTCCTTCTAGCCTTGCTATAGAGAGAAAGATTAATCAAGCCCATAGTTGATTATTAAACATGGATTACATCTCAATGTTCATGACTCTAAGTCATTTGTCAGATTCAAGATCTAATATAACATTTTGGTAGTTGATGGTTTAACTAGAAACCATCAAGAACTCATCAATAAGAGATTCCACATTTCTCAAGTCATAGATGATTTCTACTATTATTGTGAACAATTTGTGTTTATGAATAGCTATTATTCATGTTTAACAACTTCTTGTTAAAACTAGTGCCAACAATTGTTACATCGGACTATGGTTCTTGAACTACTTCAACTTCCATGCGCCTCCCACTTGTTTTGTCATTTCAAGCTTGCTTTCTGCTAACTCAGTTTTCAGAGAAATAAATGAACGTATTCTTGGTGGGTTTGTATATAATAATCTAAATGCCCTTTTAGAATATTCTAAAATTATGTAATTAGTTGGTGTATGTATTCTAGATACAATTAATAGCGATTAAAGTATAATCCCAAAAAGGTTAAAAGGAGGACATTTCTACCGATTAGAAAGTAAACTATATCAAGTAAAGTTTAATTCAACCTTTATCATCACGAAGGCTTTAGATGGTACTACTGGGTTGTATCTTGTGCTCAATCATAGACATTCATTAGAAAGGAAGTCATACACCAAAGTGTATAGTTCCTTAATAATTATTTTCTCTACATTTTAGTGAATATATTACTAGGAATCTTTTATATATAAATAAGATTAACATATGTCAAATAAACTACATTATTTGCCTTCAAAGATCCCTTTCTTGAAGTTGGAATATGTAGATTTCATTCATACAATAAAGATAACAATGTCATGGATAAGTTTGATTTAAAACAAGTTTAAGTAAAAAATGCTTGCATATAGAACTTAATTTTATTTATGAAATGTTGATATTTACTTTGTAATTCTATTAAGGGATCTAGTCTCAGAAATAGAAGTCAACCACTTCAGAATGTGAGTATTATCGTTATGAAAAACGATCTCGTAAATAATCAAACATTTAAACAAATAATTGAGACAAAATATTTAGACATGCTAAATTTAAAACATACATTGTTCCAAAACAAACATTGTTTTATATTACAAGCAATTTATGTTCTAAGCCTAAATAATAAACTAAACTTTGAGAGTATAGTTCCAACTTGCTTGTGCTCAGCTACTTACTCTTCTGTAAATATTTGCAATCAAGTTACAAATATTAGATTAACATTCAAGTACCAAGTACTTGAGTGTTACATGAAAAGTATGCGTTCTATCCAGTAGATACTTGAAGTACTAGTCTCTTTCAGACTTTCTTTCTAGATAAGAGGAGCAGTTCCTCTACCAGTGTCCAGTTTCTTCACAAAAGAAACAAGATCCATCTATGTGGGCCTTATTGGATTTCTTGGGCTTAAAGGTGTTTATTCTATAAAACATGGGTCTTTTAGATCACACAAGGTGACTGTTTTAGCATTGCACTATTCCAACAAAATATCACTATATTTATTGGAATATTGCTTAACCTGTTATATATATATATATATATATATATATATATATATATATATATATATATATATATATATATATATATATATATTATCCAAAACCTCCTAAAAGTCATGAACAATCGTTCCTAGTATGATGTTAGAAGCATCATGAGCACCACTGTGATGCATTTACTATGTTTCATATTCAGGTCTATTGCTCAAAGCAATTTTTTAGGAATAGGTCCTTTAAGAGTATACAATTTCACATCTCTCACGAGATTGTCTCTTAAGACATGAACCCATTCATTGAAGTTGTATCTATTGAATGTTATCGTTTCATTAAGTCGTTTAAAGAGAAATGACAATTCATGGTTATGAGAGTGGATTATACATCTACCAAATTTTAATAAAATTCATTTAGTATTTTCAATATTTAATCTTTAATAATTAATACCCCTTTTAGTTTCTAAAAACATTAATTATCAAAGTCTAGGATCCAAGTTGCAAAACAAATAAATGGTTAGGTATCCTTTATCCTATCAGTCCGAATTCAACCCGGTAGATATCGATTATCAGTTATATCTTACCATATAATTCCTAGATTTATGGGATCGCTAATAACAAATTTAATTAGACATGTTTGATCTCATCTATGCCTCGGAATTCTCTTGCTTAGGTATCCTTTATCACAAGATATTTCCGATCAAATCATTCAATTTGAAAAACTTATGTAATCGGCCTATAACTTGGTTATAGAAATCGCGAAAACACCCTGGCCATCAAAACATAACACCAAGCGGTTAGGTATCCTTTATCCCACCAGTACGTACAAGAGATGTGCGAGTGTTCTTTAAAAAGGATTGCATAGATTTGAGGTTTGTAAGGGGTCTTTGATATTTTTATAATTCTAGTTTAAAAAACCTGTTATATCATGGTTATTGCATGCATTCAATAAACCATGGTATACCTTTTAAAAAAATCTTATTTTATGAAAAATTAGATTTTAACAGTGTTCCTTTTATAAAACCCGGTTTTATAAAATTGATGCGATCAAATTTTAATAGCTACTATTAAGTTGATGCTTGAGCGCTTTAGAACATTTGTAAATCTTTTAATAAAACTTTCTTTTATAAAATAAGGTTTGGAGTTTGATAAGTTTATAAATCTCAAATTTAAACTTATACAATTTTAATCCCGAAATTTTACAGGTTATTAGTTTTAACGATAAAGTTTGTTTTATTGTATAACTATTTTTAGCATTTTATGTTAAAAGGTAAATTTCATTAAAACCAAACTCCTTGTGATGCTTATTTATGTTCAATTATTATTTTACATTTGAAAAATTAATTTATCAACCATAACATAATAATAACAACATAAACATAAAACAACACAAACATGCATAACAATTATAACATATGTGCATAAACCAAGCCATTAACTAGTAATAATTTTGTGAGCCATCACAAAATTATCAAGTCCATTCCTAAAGGGACATAAGGGACATTTATCTTGTAAAGTCTTCATGTGCTCCTACTTGCTTCAACACTTTGTAGCAAGTTTATAAAAATAATTCTATAAAGTTTGAGAACTTTAATAAAATCAAGTTTATAAACTTTTTATCTTCAAAATGGCAACCATCTTCATTCTTGTTACTTTTTTATAAAAATAAACTATTTCTAAAACTAATCTATTACTTACAAAAATTAACAAATGAAAACTATCTATTTAATTATTACATACCATATGAATAAATAAATAATTACAACCATTTTAAATAAATCAACACATGCAACAACACAAAGGTCCATGGATAGTTTATGCACATCAGACATATTTATATATTCAAAAATGTATAAAACAACTCTTTGTTTTTCTAAGAAAACTTTTATGACCAAAAAGATGCATGTAAACGTTTGGAAAAAAAAATAACAATTATAAACATTTTAAAGTTGTCATAGAAAATATGTATGAATTTTTCTTGCAAAGAGAAAACCATCCATGTTTTCCAAAAAAAAATTCATCAACTTAACAAAAATCTAACTAATCTTGCAAAAATGGCTCTGATACCAATTGTTGAGTTTTTATTCAAAAATCCGGTTTCACAACTGGTAAAATTGACAACGGAAGCTTTAAAAAATGTTGAATAAAACTAAAACTATTTTACCCACCAAGGATCATTTTTCAAGAGTTAGAAAGATTAAAACAACCATAGAAGGGAAAGCATAACAACATTTGAAGATGTTGATACTCATGGGAGGTTGGAAGTTGATGAAGTGTGGCATGAAACTCTAAAGCAAGAGTTCTCTACAAGCATCCACCAAGCAAGAGTAGAACCATCAAAACATGTTAGTATTCACTTGTAATTTTTTGTTTATAAGCCTTTGAAATATATACCAAATATATGTTCAAAGGTGAAGCAACAAAGAGGCTTTGTCTAGCATCAAAATGCAAGAGAATGTAGGAGAAGAAGAGCTTGTAAAGCTCGAAATTGGCAGCCGTCTTAGAGAGTATGGAGCTCTCGGATTTGGCTTTAAGAAGAGGAAGAAGAAGACATGCGAGAAGCGTGTCAAAACCCTTCCATGCTCTCTCTTATATAATGACCAAAAATTGAAAGGGAGACCATAAAGCAAAATCATGGACAACTTTGTTCCAAACATGACATGAATTGATTAAACAATTCAAAAGTGAGCCATGCTTTGTCTCCTTTTCTAATTTCGAAAAAGCTAGGCCATAATGAAGACAAAAGTTGTCTCATGGTTAGTTTATATACACATACATCTTATCTTTATAAAAATCAATAATTTTTTATAAAGAATTCCCTATATATATATATATATATATATATATATATATATATATATATATATATATATATATATATATATATATATATAGAACTAATCATATATAAATATTTTAGTTTATATAAAACTACCTTTTATATAAATTGTAACTAGCTTGTTAAGATACAAATATGAATATATAAATATCTTATTTTATATAAAACTACCTTTTATAAAAATTGAACTAGTTTATTAAGATATATATATAAATATAACTTATAAATAATCATACTTTATGATATATTTCATAAGTTGTTATTTCTCCAATAAATATTATTTCCACAAATAATAAATTCTCAATTAGTAAAATATTATTTCCATGAAATAATAATTTTCCAATTAAATACAAGTGTTGATATATTTTATAATAATCAAATTGTACTAATAAATAATTAATTGACGGTAACTTACTATATGGTGTGACCCTATAGGATCATATATTATTAGCAATATTAGTCTATAATGACTCTTGGGCGTACTAGATCTTTCATTCTTATAGTGTAATTTATTTCTCATGTTCTTGAATAAATCGTTTGATCATTCGACATATCTTCATTATTGTGTTTGTTCTTATTTTCCGCATTATGTTCATCAAATCATTCTTAGGGTTTTAACCCAACAAGTGGTATCAGATCGTACTTCGAAGGCAGAGAAACAAAGTATGGAGACTGATTCCAACTTTGAAGGATGCTTGCATAATGAATTATGTTCCTTTCTGATGAACATACTTGGGTTTTTAATGAACATATTTTTTCGTGAACGGTACATATGAGATTCCAACAAGTCTTGGCGGTTCGGAAGGTCGTTTTTCGTGATGACGTCAAATTTTATCGACTATTTCGGATTTTAAACTTCATTGTTTATTCCATTTTGTCGCGGGGGAGCATAGTATTTGTTTATCCATTCAAGATCATTCTCATTACCATTTGAAGGTTTTATAGTCACGTTTTTTATTATAAAAAGGGGAGAATTTGATATGGACATTCGAAATTGGATTTGTGACTTTTCAAATTTAAAGATTTTTGATGAAGCTTGTGGTTGGTGTCGATATGAAGGTAGCTTTTACAGAAAAGTTCAAGAGGAACTCTTCTAAATAGTTTACAGAGAAGTAGCTTTTATAGAAAAGTTAAAGAGGAACTCTTCTAAAGCTTTGATATATCTCTGACTTTTAGTGATTACTCGATCAAGTGACGTTACGAATCTTATATTTGGGTTGTTACATGATATTTTTTGGTAGCTTATATCATTAGCTTATTTGAAGATCATTGTGACTTGGAGGGGGAGTTCTTCAAAGACAAGAAGTGATTTTGGTTCTTAATTCTGAAATAGGTTTTTATGGCGGGTTTGGCTTTCTTGAAGATCTTTGGGATTACATTAGAAAATGAAGTTTAAAACCATTACTTCAGTGCTTGGTTTATATATCCTAGAACCCGTTTTTGAAGACTATTGAAGAATCAAGATTCGTGGATCGTTTTTGATATTCCTCGTCACGAGATCCTTTCTTATTTGATAGATGCTTGTTTTGGAAGTTGAAGCCTTGTCATCCATTCCATACTTTGAGGGGGAGAATGTAGGGTTCAAAGTACTCCATGGATTATGACAATGGGACCCCTTGATGAAGTGTAGCTTATTAGGCCCAATAATTGTTTTATCCCTATATATTGTCATGTATTATTCATAATTAGGGTTAAGAGTGGCACAAAATGTAGCCGCCAAATATAATGAGGTTTCTTAGATAGAGTAGATTTACTTTAATCTGTTCTTACAGTGTAATTTATTCATCATGTTCTTGAATAAATCGTTTGATCATTCGATATATCTTCATTATTGTGTTTGTTCTTATTTTCCGCATTATGTTCATCAAATCGTTCTTAGGTTTTTGACCCAACACATGCCCCCAACTAAAGGCAACATCCGACCTGGTCAACTTGGTGAGAGGAACAACAATCTTGGAGAAATCTATGACGAACCTCTGATAATAGCCTGCCAAACCAAGGAAGATCTGAATCTCAGATGGAGATCTTGGCACCTACCACTGCATCACCTCCTCAATTTGACCAAAATACCGTTCTGATTGACGAGGTGCCCCAGAAACTGAACCTCTCTAAACCAGAAATCACACTTGGAGTATTTGGCATAAAGCCTCTCCATCCTCAAAACCCCAATAATCTCTCGCAGTTGCTCCTCATGATCTTCCCTAGTCTTCGAATATACCATAATTTCATCGATAAAAACGATCACCAATCGATCCAACATGAGCCTAGACACCCGGTTCATGAGGTCCATGAATGTTGCCAGTGCGTTGGTGAGCCCAAAAGACATCACCACAAACTCGTAATGCCCATAACGAGTTCGAAAGGCCGTATTCTAAATATCCTCCTCCCTTACCCTCATTTGATGATAGTCGGACCTCAAATCAATCTTGGAAAACCAAGACGCCCCCTGAAGCTGGTCAAAAATATCATCTATCGTCGGCAAAGGGTAACAATTTTTTACCTTTAGCTTATTCAGTTCCCGATAATCAATGCACATCCGGTGTGAACTGTCCTTCTTCCTTATGAAAAGGATCAGAGCTCGCTATGGAGAACTGCTCATTCTAATGAACCCTTTCCCCAACAGCTCCTGCAGCCGAGAGGATAATTACTGCATCTCAGGAGGTGCAAGCCGATACGGTGCCTTGGCGATCGACACTGCATTTGAAATCAGATCGATCCGGAACTCCACCTGCCTCTTAGGAGGCACACCCAGTAACTCCTCGGGAAAAACATCAGGAAAATCACATACCACCAGAAACAGAAGTCGATCCCTTCTTCTCAACCCGAGTATCTGTTGGGTTTTGAGCACTATAACATCCCTATGGTGCACATACAACCCTAATGCTTTGGATCTAAGTTTTCTCTAGTTATACATGCAATATTCTTTTTCCAAAGCATGAAGCCTAACTAGCATAAAAAATTGATATTTGAATCATAAAAAACTAGTTAGATGATTACCTCTTATTGTAGCTTGTAGAAGTTGGCCTTTCAAGAGCTTAACACCTCAAGTGTGATGTCTCAAATGTTTCACAAAACACCACCAACAATTGGATGACAATGAGAGAGAGCTTGGAGCACCAAAAATCGGTTATATCCTCTTAGAATACTCTTGGTGCCGATTTTAGGGGCTTAGTGGTTACATATATAGTGTAGAATTCCAAGAGTCACTTGTAAACCCTAATTCTTAAACTTAGGATTATGATCCAATAATTGATTTGGACTAACACTTCATGGACTATCTCATAAGCTTAGTCCATCACAAATCAATCATGGATCATTAGCCCAAACCATATGTATCACTGATTTACATAATCAGTCCCCGTTAATCTAATCAGTCTCTTTTGATCACTAAATTAATTCCAAATTAATTCTTGATCAATACTAATTAAATAATATGATTTCTCAATTAATGTATTATACTTATAATATATTAATAAATCACAAATAACCTCTTTCTCATATATCCATCCTATCAAATTGTTCTGGTGAATGCAACCCAAAATGGACCATGCTACTATTGGGTCAAGTACATACCAATTATAGTTATGGGCTTAGACACTTAATCCAAAAGTCTCCCACTTGGATAAGTCTAATAAGAATAACTGCTGTCGAATTCTGACGCGTCCTTTAGATAAGGGATCATATAATCCTCTGTTCTTCAAGATATCATGCGGACAAATACATGGAACATAGTCATACTTATTGTCCAGCAGTTTGTTTCTCGATTTCTGATTTGTTTGACATAGAACTTAATTGAACACATCAATTGAGTCCTAACCGGGCCCGACACATAAGTCAAGAAAAAATCATCGAAGGGCCCAAGATATCGCTTTTAATCCTCCTAGGATAAAGGAACAGATAAACTTCAACTTATATGCTTGTACTAATTACTCATTAAATCATACACAACAACACGCTTTATAACATCAAGTTACAGATGCGTTTTTGCACTATCAATGCACAACCAACTCGTAATCAACAACTCATATATCTTGGTTTGAAGATCATATGATATTATTGTCTCACAATCACTCATGATAGAATTCCATGAATTGATTCATGTGAGTGTGGGTTTAATCCAATACTCAAATTCTTATTTCAAGAGCACTCATGAATGTTGTAGCAAACTTTTTCTATGTCTAACACCTTAGACAATCTTACAAACCCATTCATGATAGTCAAGTCTCATAGCCTACTTCCAAAGTATGATCGACTGTGGATAGTTTGAATAATATTATTATTCTGGAAGTCAAAACATGCAAAATGTGAAATAATAGTAAACAATTGACACAAGATAGTGACTTTACTTATAAATAAAACTCCTTGTATTCAATCATCAAATGTCAATTACATTTTATCTATTACAAGTTTCTAAACAACTATCTAATCACTAAAACTAATATCATCCTTCGGCCCAATACCCCTAGCATGTTGCAAGTGCTTAACCCTACTCAGTCCCTTCGTAAGGAGATATGATGGGTTCTCCTCTGACGATACCCTCTTTACTATGAGGAGTCCTTCTTCTATTCGATGTCTTATAAAATGATATTTTCTGTCGATGTGCCTGGATCTGCCATGATCCCTTGGTTCCTTGGTTAAGGCGACCACACTCTCGCTATCACAGAAAATCTCCATAGGCTCCTTTACAACTGGTACAACTCCAAGGTCTCTGATGAAGTTCTTTAGCCATATCGCCTCCTTCGACGCTTCACTTGCTGCTATGTACTCTGATTCGCACGTTGAATCAGCTACAGTCTCCTGTTTGGAACTTTTCCAAGTTAATGCTCCTCCATTTAGGGTAAATACCCAGCCCTACTGAGAGCGGAAATTATCTCTTTCAGTCTGAAAGCTGGTGTCACTATATCCTGTCACTCTCAAGTCATCACTCCCACCGAGGGTAAGGACCCAGTCCTTTGTCCTTTGGAGGTACTTGAGAATGTTCTTTTCCGAAGTCCAGTGAGCTCTACCAGGATTTCCTTGATATCTGATGATCATGCTCAAGGCAAAAGCCACATCAGGGCAAGTACATGTCATAGCATACATGATCGAGCCAACTGTGGAAGCATATGGTACTCGGCTCATCTCTGCTCTCTCGACATTGGTACTCGGACTCTGAGTCTTACTCAGTTTGGTATTGCTCAGGATGGGCAATTCACCTTTCTTGGAATACTCCATGCTGAAACGTTTCAACACCTTGTCCAAGTAGGTACTTTAACTAAGTCCTATTAGTCTTTTACTCCCATTTCTCAATATCCTTATCCCTAGAATGTAAGCAGCTTCCCCAAGGTCCTTCATAGCGAAACACTTTCCAAGCCAGGACTTAACCTCCTGCAAGGTTGGAATGTCGTTTCCTCTGAGTAATATGTCATATATATATACAAGACAAGAAAGCTAACTATACTCCCACTAGATTTGACTTTCTCAAGCTTACACACTCTATTAGGGTACTTTGCATTGACAAAACCCTCTAGCTGACTCATGTAAACATCTTCAGCCAACTTCCCATTCAGGAAAGCGGTTTTGCCCTCCATTTTCCATATTTCATAAGAATAATATATTAATTGAGAAATCATATTATTTAATTAGTATTGATCATAAATTAATTTGGAATTAATTTACTGATCAAAAGAGACTGATTAATTACAGGGACTAATATTGCAATTATATGATAGTTGCAAGTTGGGCTTGTGGATCCTTAGGAAGGGGTGGACGAAATTCTATGTGTAGCCCACATAGATTTTGTCCAAGGAGGCCTTCTGGAAGGATCTACTGGACTGCTTAAGTCTTAAGCAATCAGATTAGGATTTTATATGAAACCCTAGCAGCTCAGCTATATAAGGAACCCCTTGGATCCCGGCCACTTGATCCTTAGAGGAAACCCTAGCCGATTTTAGAGCCTCCTAACCTCTCTCATATTCTTCCAATTGCTACTTGGTGCTTGTGACTCACTAGAGGTGCAAAAATTGAGGCACTAAGCTCTTGAAGGTCAACATCTACAAGCTACAAGCAAAAGGTATTCTTCTAACTTGGTTTTATGTTATAAATCTCGAAAATTGTATGCTAGATTAGGGTTTATGCTTTGGATGATTATTTGCATGTATAACTTGAGAAAAACATAGATCCAAAGCGTTAGGGTTGCATGTTTACCATAGGAATGTTGGAATGCTCAAAACCCATCAGCTTCTACATTCAAGGTGAGTCGCCTCACCATACCAATGGATCTAAGGCACCAAGGTCGTCCCATTCAGTTAGTTGTAGTGTTATTGTGGATTCACTACTGATATGTCTGATATGGATGTATATGTGGATGTCCTGGTATGTTATTGACTAGATATGTGAAGACCCTGGCGGGAGCCCGTGGCAGTTGGTTATTATACGATGGGGGAGCCCATGGAATACCAGGTAAAGACCATGGGGAGCCCATGGAAAAAAGCTAACACCATGTGGGGGAGCCCATGGCACATAGGTGTAAGACCCTGGAAGGAATCCACGACATCCTCATATGTTTATATATGTGTGTTATGTAGTAGGGTAGTTATGTTCCGTGATATGTAGTACGCTTGTGACTCTGTGTCATTTACATGGAAGACCCCGGGGGAGCCTGTGGCAGTTGGATATCAGACCATGGGGGAGCCCATGGCATTCCAGGTAAAGACCAATGGGGGGAGCCCAAGGCATGAAGGTATAAGACCCTAGGGGGAGCCTACGGCATCCAGGAGTAACACCCTGGGAGGAGCCCACGATATCCCTATATGTTTATATGCATGGCTTATATGGATTGTGTAGCCAATATAGATAATATGGCTTATGTGATCGGTATGGTCTATGTAGCTGATATATCTAATATGGATTATGTTGTTATGTGGATTATGTAGGGTATGCTCTGGGGAACTCACTAAGCTTTGTGCTTACGGTTTTGTTTATTGTGTCAGGTATCATCAGTTTGGAAAGGAAGGGCCCAGCTTGATCGCAGTGCACACACCCATGTTTTCCGCAATGAGTGTTTTGGGATGAACTCTGATAAATGTTTTAATTAGCGATGTTTTGGAATGTTTGGAATAAATGATATCTATGTTTTGTCTATATTAAAAATGAAATTTTTACCCGTGATTTTTGGGTCGTTACAAGTTGGTATCAGAGCCTTGGTTTTAGGGATTCAGACATATATTCGGGCGTGTCTGGACTTAAACGGATTTGTAAAGTTTTCAAAAGAAAAATGTTTTCAAGGAAAGAGTTTTTCTAAGACAAGAAAGGGTGTGGTTTATGCAATCAGTCGAGCTCAAGTAAGTTTTCCCCATAATACCCACATATGTTATCTGTTATGACTTGAGTTATGAATCTGTGAATCTCATGCTAGTTAGGGCTAGGAGAGATGCCTTTATATGTTGTATGTGAAGGGCTTTGAGCATTCTAACACTCCTATGGTGTACATGCAACCCTAGAAACCTTGGATCTATGTTTTCTCTATTATACATGCAAATATGATTTTTCCAAGGTTCTCATCCTAACTAGCATACCATGGGGTACTTGTAATATAAAACTTAGTAGGATAACATACATTTTCTTGTGGTTGATTCCTTGGAGCTTCAAGAGCCTAGCACCAATAATGTGGATGCCTCAAGTGGAATCACAAATCACCAAAGCAACTTGGAAAACTTGAGAGAATAATAATCACACTAGAAATCGGCCCACTCTTGTTCACTCACACACTAGTGCCATTTCATATTCCAAAGACCTCATTATATAGTATTGTGGATTAGGGTTACATCCATGTAACCCCTAATACCCATGACCTTTCATTTCCATAGGATCCATGGGTTAAAAACTCTATGGACTATCCATGCAAGCTTAGCCCATCCTAAATGAACATTGGCCCATTCTATATATATATATATATATATATATATATATATATATATATATATATATATATATATATATATATATATATATATATATATATATATATATATAATAGTCCATATTTAATTAGTCTCTTTTGATCACTAAATTAATTCCAAATTAACTATTGATTAATACTAATTAAATAATATGATATTAATATATTATAACTTATAATATATTAATAAATCATAAATATACTATTCTCAAAAGATTATCCATACAAATTGTTTCGGTGAAATGCAACCCAAATGGACCATGCCGGGTCGGGTCGAGTACATACCAATAATAGTTATGGGCTTAGACATCTAATCCAACAGTCACCCACTTGGATAAGTCTAAAAATATTATTCAAGTATGACTCCAAGATTCCGACTAGCAATCGTAGCTCTTAAAGCCGATGCCGAACTCTGACCTAGTCAAATGACGTGTCCATTAGATAAGGGATCATATATTCCTCCATTTTAGATATCATATGGACTGAGACATGGATTATAATCATTCTCTCTGTCCATTTGTTGTTTCCCGGTTTCTGATTTATGACGACTGACTAATCGAACAAATCAAATCAGTCCAGGCTTGGCCAAGCACTTAGGGGTGTCATCACTCAATCATCGAGGGACCCACAGATATCGCTTTTATCCCTCCAAGGGTAAAAGGAATGGATAAACTTTGACCCAAATGTTCGCTTGTATTTACTCATCAAATTACATACAACGATATGTTTTATAACAACGAAGTTACTGGTCGCGTTTACATATGTCAATGTGCAACCGACACGCAACTACAACTCATACGTCTCCGTTTGAAGAATATAAGATATTATCGTCTCATGATCACTCGTGATAAAATCCATGAAGTGATTCAAATGAGCGTGGGTTTAATCCAATACTCGAATCTCATTCCAGGAGCACTCATGAATGTTGAAGCAACTTTTTCTATGTCTAAACACTTTATACATCTACAAGCCCAATTCATGATAGTCTTGATTCATACCTACTTCCAAAGTATGATTGACTGTGGAGAGTTTGAATAACCTAGTTATTCGGGAAGTCAAAACATGCAAAGTGAAACACAAGAACAATTGAATCCAATATGGTCTCAGAACTTATGAATATAAATAAAACACCTTTTATTTAATCACCATATTCGTTACACATTATTCATTGCATAATGTTTCAAATAATCAACTTAATACTTGAACTGAAACAATAGTCATGCCATGCTCCAAGTATTCACACTATGTTTGTCCAAACAATAGTTATGCCATACTCCAAGTATGCACATTATGTGTTTCTATGATCCTTACTTTGTGAAATAGACCAATTGAACATGATTCCAATGATGCTCATTTCATAATCCCAAATCCTTAATGCAAATGTAAGAATACAAGATTCTTTGCCATTTACTGAAATCTATTAGATTCTAAACTTATACGCATTGATTCTCTTGGAATGACTATGCACAAAAGTCACAAAGACTTGGCAACATACATTTACAAAGTATTCCAATGGAGAGCAATTGCATGGAAACGAAGTCTCAATTTCAAAGTACATTCCTTTGAACATCCTTCTTGCATTAAGTTTTCTAATCTTACACAGATTTAATGAATACCTTCCACCTATGGAAACATTTCCATATTCCCATTTTGACTATCACTTCTGAACAAGAGTTGCCTCCTTCCAGAATATGTCAATATGGTCCTTCCAAAATTAACACTTATACTTCCAATTTTCCATGAGCAACCAATCTTTGGAAAACCTCAGATTGTCCTCAACGATTTCTTAATCACTTTAGTCATATCCAGTTCAAGTACTTTTTCCCCCTTAATGCCCTAGGCATTTGGAAAAATTTAGAACATATGAATATTACAGCACATGTAATCGATCCTATATCCGAAGCATATGGGACACGAATCGATCCTATATCTGAAGCATATGGGACACGATTCATGATGTCTCACATAAAGACATGATACTAGACCAGTCTTTTGTTATAATATTTCTATTTCTATTTCCCATGTTCTCATAATTCAAATTATGAAAAGGGATGCCGTAATCATAATCGAATTTTAGAACGCAAATAATGTAATTATGACTAAATTTGATTAAAAACTCACAATCTAAGCTTTTAGAATTGGAATGAAGTATAATTTCCTCTCCCTTAATTATAGCAAAACAACTTTTCAACCCCTGCAACTTCACGAATTGAAACCTTTTGTTTTCTATAATTAACATTGCTACCTTGCAATATTTACCATAATTAATTATGCTCCCATTAGCATAATAATTATTATCTTACCAGCATAACACTTATGCTCCTACTAGCTTTGACATGTATTTAGAAATGGACTTCTAGAAATCAATACTTTATTGACTTTCTTACCAAAGTTCAGATTTCTGATACAAGATGCTTTGATAAGACTTTATCAAAATCATACACCTTTTCTTAGATAGCTCACATGTGTGTCTAAACAATTTTAGAACTATGAAAAGGGATGCCATAATCATAGTCTCCGTTGTTTAGATCTTTGCCATTTCTCATAAGTCCATTTTAGTGTGTCGGTTAACCACACACGCTCCACTAACGACTTTGAGAATGCAAATATCACAATTGCTATCTACTTAAAATCTTCTTAGTGAAAGCGTTTCCTCACCATCATTTTCATGAATCGAAGAGAAACCTTATGACACTTAGATTTTATGGTGTATGTGTTCCTATCCATGTGAATTTGTCAAAACCATAATCACAAGACAAGGTTAGTGACAAATTCAAACTCATATGGACTGAACTTGTTCAATCTTAATTTCTTGCCACCTGGTAGCACAAAGGCCTACCATTGCTCCCACGTTGTTATGCACACAATTGAGAACTCATAGAACTCACATACATAGTCAATTTTACCAGAATAGGCACAAAAACAAGAATTATGTCAGCACGATAGGTTACAAACCTCAATTCGTGTGTAGTGCTAAACTACAAGTTTTATTCTTGATTAGTTCTTGAAACTCTTTCAGGATCTTTAAGACTCCCACTGACCTCTTGACATATAAATTTCTCTTTGTCAAATACGATTACTTGACAACAAATATTCAATAGTTAGTGCGGATTCTTATCAAGACAAACACTTCACATAATTGGCCTTAGTTGGTCTTTATTTTATCCAAAACATCACAACTTACCAATTTCAAATGTATAAGGGTAGAAAAATTTTACTCTACATTTGATAAGTGTCTTAAACCTTTCTTAAGATCATGTCACTCAGAGTTACAATCTTGGAGTATGACTCTGACACTTGTTTTGGAACAAAGTATGACTCATCTTCTTGATTTAACCACTTCAATAATTCATGACTCCTCTTCTTAGCCATAAAAACGCACTAAGATGTCCTTAGAGGATTAATTTTGATATGGTTTCACAATCATTAAGATGATCATAAAACATGATACTAAAGTACTCTCCCATCTTTTCAGATTTGAGAAACTTTTATCTTTCTGCCTAATTTGATTCTTCTCATTCGTTCCGCCATACATTGAAACCTTTCCAATGTTTCAGAATTATACTTAAACTTGTAAGTATAACCATATTTACTAAACTTTAGTAACTCATGACGAATAGTCTTATCGATCTTTGTGGTGGACTTGACCAGTGCACAAGAATGTGTACTCGATCCCTTAGTCCTTCACTTGACTCACATATACATGCGAACAAGGAATTAGTCTTAATTTTCCAAAGATGAAAATTCTCATTCATCATACAATACAACTTGCATGATTCCAAGTTTCTGTCCAATTGAAACTTGGGTGATGAGAATCTTTCCTTATTTGGTAAATTTAGACACTACCACAAATGAAAGAATCAAATTTGTATTTCCAATATTGCTAGAAACATACAAACATCAATTTTTTCATAAATGTCATTGCAAGCAGATATAAAACAAAAAAAAATTATTTATAAAATGCGGAAAAAACTTTTCCTTACAATGCAATTACAAATGAAAAACTATGGTATTACATATTTCCTAGCAATCTATCATAACTCTAAGCAGCAGCTCAAAAATCCGATCTTCAAACCATGCGATTGAAATCCATCTTCGCGATCAGATTCAACATACTTCTTCCTTTAAGATTCCTTCCCTTTGCATGATCCTATCAAAATGCAACCTAGTCACATCATGTATTAAGAATCAACAATTAGAAACTTAACAGAGTTAGATAGTGTACTTACCTGAAGCAGAGTCAAACATTTTTTCTCTACTTTCTTTCATATCTTTCAGGTACTCTGGGCAGCTTCGCTTCCAATGTCCCTTCTCTTGACAGTAAAAACATATAGACTCTTTGGGAATGGTACACGGGACTATCACAGACTTAGCCTTTCTCTCTACCATTTGGTCAACCGGGTTGACCATGGCCAATCCCTTTCCATTGGGAAGAGAAAACTTTTCTGTACTTCCACTGTTACCATTGTAAATTTCCATGGAAGTTTGAGAAGTATATCTTCCACCCAAATTTACTTTTCCAGTGCGCCAAAACATTGCTGATTCAGCAGCAACAAGAAATTAGTTGAGATCAATAAGGGTCATGTCGTGTTCTGTCACATAGTAGTCCTTAATAAACTCACTATATGACTCAAGAAGTGATTGAAGAACCCAGTCAACAGCCAACTTCCTTGAGACTTCGACACCCAACACTCTCAGCCAGTCGATATGTGACTTCATCTCCAAGACGAGAGTACACACAGGCCTTCCATCTTCATGTTTCATTGCAAGTAGGGCTTGAGTCACCTTGAATTTTTCAAGTCTTCGAGCTCGTGGGTCAGGGACAATAATTGGAGGAGGTGGAGGAAGAGAAGTATGATTTCCATGATCCAATCGTGGGACATCATCTTCATTAGGAAAGCTTGTTCCAAGGGATTTGGGAAGACCATAGTTGTCCGAACTAGACATCTACAACGGGAGAAAATTCAAGTTAGTTGATTTAAGTCCTTAATATGACACCCAATATGAAATATTAAGCCTAGGACCCAACACAATATTTTATAACTTGGAAGAGGGATGTCGTAATCCAAGCTATAAAATATTTGAAGGTAGGCGAATGACGATTCACCAATTTCCACCATGAAAAACGAAATAGGAATTAGGTTTTAATTGGATTGAAACTCCTAGATCTTTCTAGATTCATTGAACTTTTCAATGGCATGTTTAAATCTCGATTGTGTCCTCTCAAGTTTGTAACTGGGATGCCGAGGATCACAAACAAGGTGTGAATAACCATGCAAATTACCTTGGTACCCTTAATTTTATCACCTAATCGATGTGCCGGTTACCCACACGCGCTCCACCGATCTATGATAAACATTAAGTCACCCTTTGCCACTCTTACTAGTCCATGTTAGTGTGCCGGTTACCCACACACGCTCCACCAACGACTTGGTAAGGTATAAAGTGTAATTTCATGGGTTAGCACCAATTTCACATTTTCCTAAAGTAACTAAGATTAGGAATTTATAAAAGGTTTAGTTACTTTATATTTATGATTATACTTTAATGAGAATTATAGTCCTTGTCCTACCCATTCGGCTAACGACCCTCCACCAGTCAAGGAAGTGGTGGGTGAGAGTGTACACCCATTAAGCTGCCATTTTATAGGCAAAAACCTTATACCCCCCCCCCCTTATAGACCGGCTTCATGAATGAGGCCTACTAACGGTAAGACTGACTTGCCCTTATATATATATATATATATATATATATATATATATATATATATATATATATATATATATATATATATATATTATTAACTTATAATACTATAAAGTATAAGGGTTGAATTTTAACTTTTAAAACTCTAGGGTTTGGAATTAAAGTGTGTGTGAGACTTTACAAATTCCAAAACTTGAGGACAAGTTTTTAAATTATTCAAAAACTTTTCATTTCTATAACTTATGAGTTTTAATGGTTTTAAAGAAAAGACTTTTGGAATTCCATAACTTGAGGACAAGTTATGGAGTCCATTAATTGGCATTTAGATCAAGAATTACACTAACAAACAATTTGCAAATAATTCGTATGATCTACTAAAACTCATAAGTATGAACATTCATATCAATAATTTCATGAATCATATAAACATATATAAAACTTGAAAATTTGATAATAACCATTGAAAATGGATTAGCATAATCATTACCACACTAAAAATAGGTTTTATAAGTCCAAAATAGTTTAGGGTAATGATTCTAGTCCATTTCCAGCAACAAAACTCAAAAATCTACACACAGGGCCTCCTACTCGCCGAGTGCAAGAACCTACTCGACGAGTAGGATGAGTTTACACTTGGACTCGTCGATTCCCCCCATGGACTCGACGAGTCCACCGAACAGTGAACAGTTTTTCGAATTTTTTAAGCATTTTGCATCAAGTATAATGAAAACAAGCCTAGGCTATGATACCACTAAAGGGTTTTGAGCATTCTAACACTCCTATGGTGTACATGCAACCCTAGAAACCTTGGATCTATGTATTCTCTATTATACATGCAAATATGATTTTTCCAAGGTTCTCATCCTAACTAGCATACCATGGGGTACTTGTAATATAAAACTTAGTATAATAACATACCTTTTCTTGTGGTTGATTCCTTGGAGCTTCAAGAGCCTAGCACCAATAATGTGGATGCCTCAAATGGAATCACAAATCACCAAAACAACTTGGAAAACTTGAGAGAATAATAAGCACACTAGAAATCGGCCCACTCTTGTTCACTCACACACTAGTGCCATTTCATGTTCCAAAGACCTCTTTATATAGTATGGTGGATTAGGGTTACATCCATGTAAACCCTAATACCCATGACCTTTCATTTCCATAGGATCCATGGGTTAAAAGCTCCATGGACTATCCATGCAAGCTTAGCCCATCCTAAATGAACATTGGCCCATTCTATATATATAAGAGTCCATATTTAATTAGTCTCTTTTGATCACTAAATTAATTCCAAATTAATTCTTGATCAATACTAATTAAATAATATGATATTAATATATTATAACTTAAAATATATTAATAAATCATAAATATACTATACTGAAAAGATTATCCATACAAATTGTTTCGTTGAAATGCAACCCAAATGGACCATGTCGGGTCGGGTCGAGTACATACCAATAATAGTTATGGGCTTAGACATCTAATCCAACAGTATGAGCTGGTAGACTTGCATGCTAGTGCTGAGTAGTCAGCGAGAGATTGGCATGATATGTAATGCTTGTAGCCTTAGGGGTATTGGATGACATGCTATACTGAGAATGATTATTGGTATTGGTAACTGTTAAGTGTATGCTTTGAAAATTGTATACTTTTAGGATCTTATAGCCTTAGAATAACTGATTTGGCCTTATTTCCTAATCTGTGTATAATTTGCATGCATAAGGCAGTCGGCAGTGAGGATGGATTTGGATAGCATGAGTTGTGGTATGTGGGTTGAATGATCTATGATAGTTTCATGAGTTGGAGAGTTACTGCACGAATGTTGATTAATTTCTGCTTTGTGGAACTCTTGAATGATGCGAGCCAACTACTAAGTGAATATGACGATATTCAGGAGGTGGATGGCTGGCATCATGAGGAGTTCTTCAGCAGCTGATGGCAGGACAAGGTTAGGAACCTAGGAAAGCCTAGGATATACTCCAGTGAGTTTAATGGGGCGGTTCGATGAGGTTGGGAACCTAGGGGGAGCCTACGAGTTGCTTCGGTGGGTATCGTGCTGCTGTTTAGCAGATATTTGGTGCATCAGTGGAGTAGGTGACTTAGAGGATTCGGGAGGATTGGTGAGGAAAGTATGGATAGGTGTGGAAGGTAGTATAGGGCTCGTACAACTGAAAGCACAGGATCCATACTCCAATAGGTGAGAGTATTGGAGAACCTAAGAAGCCTATGGGAAGGAGAATTCTTGGTTACGCTTGGACCGTGGGAATAGCTACTGTGCAGAATGAGGATGAGCATGCATGGGGAAGGACCAGGGTTTGGTCCCGACTCTGGTGGTGAGCTAGTTAGTGGAAGGACTGCCACGGTTTTGATTTCGCCTTGGATCTCTTGTATCAGGCGGAAAGGATTGGTTGTGAGATCTATGGCGCTTTCTGGATTGGAGACTATGTCTTGGGAGTAGTTTATAGCCCAGTTTAGGGAAGAGGTTGCTTCAGCTACTGCAGTTCAGTCATTGAAGATTGATTTGTTGAGTGTGTCAGGGTGAGAGATCATGAATGATATGATTTGTAGAGCCCGAGAGCGGGGGACTGATTTGGAGCACTTAGGAATGGGATCCAGATTCTGGCTCCGGATCAGGAGCAGGACCTGGGCTAATTGATGCTCGATCACAGGAGTTCATCTCATCGGAGAATACTCGCAGAGTTTTGGAATGGACCTTGATTGTCTTTTGTTCACCCAAGGTAGGGATTTTGGGAGCTCTCGATAGTCGTCTCGGGCCATTTCGGGTCGGGATTGTCGCGGGGCAGTTAGGGGCTCATCTGGAGGTGTTGCATTGGGATCGGAAGGAAGTGTTGCACCATGTCCTTAGGATGGTAGAGGTAACTTAGGAGGAGGTGGTCAGGATTCCTTCAGATGTTTGCAAATATGCTATATTCATCCACTTCAAGTGGATATTGGGAATTTGCATCACTTTGGAATTGTGATAAGTTAGATCTCGGGTCGGTTCTCTGCTATTGTTTGAGTTATCAAGGGTTGTCAGATGCCATTCTGCATGCCGACGAGTTTTTGAGGAATCTTCAGACGGACGTATCTTGCGGAGTGGGTCCCGTGTGTACCGTTATTGTTCTGGGTCTTTGTTGGAATCTGTTCAAGAGTATTGCTTGGAGGATCCTTGGTCAGAAATTAGTGGGATAGTTCTCAAGTAAGGTCAAGGTTTAGTGGTTCTGTCATCTGTTCAGGTATGATCGACATCTGCCTATGGAAGAACTTTGGAGTTCAAGGAACTACCATTGCTAGGAAGGGAATGGTAGCATGAAGTTGGTGGTGTCAGTTGCGTGAGTCGTTTGATCATTGGATGTTTCAAGGGAATCATACCTTCACGTGGACTGAAATCGGTTAGAGTTCAATGATCCCTTGAGGATAGAAATTGGAGTAGAGGTTCGTCAGTACATGGCAAGAGTTATGGTTCTTAGTCGTCGGCATAAGAACTCAAGGAATTGGTATGGTATCATGGGAGGTGATTTGGATTATCGGATTAGTTAAGGTCTCAAGTGTATTATTTCGGATTCCAAGAGTTGGGTAATCATTGAGATTGGCTAGTAATGGATCACTAGCAAGGGTAAGCGTTGGTAGTCATCGGGTCGTTCGTTGTAAGGTAAGAGGGATTGGGAATCCTTCCATTCTCGTGTACGTTGGGAATTTAGTCCATTCAAAGTGGGGGAGAATCATTCAGGTATTCAGGAATAGGAGCATTTATGAAACCAGGATGAGTTTTGCATCCCCGTCAGGGGGGAAGGCGGCCCAAGTGGCTGTTTGGTTTGAGGGTTGCGTAAGTTGGGAGTTCGGTAAAACTCCCCAGCATGTGAATCGAGTCCTCTTGTTGCTTGATAGCAGAATTTGGGGAATCGGGTGGGGGTTCCAGTCAAGAATTGAGTTCAGTTTGGGTGTTCGATCGAGTGCGTGCTTGACTCTGTGTGCCGTTCGAATTGATAGATTAGGGTAAGGCATTGGAATGCAGTTGTGTTAGGGAGAAAGTGTTGTGAGACTGCGGGGGAGCCGTAGCATTCACAATTGGTCAGTTAGGGTGAAAGTGTTGTAAGACTACGGGGGAGCCGTAGCATTCACTAATTGCCAGTTAGGGTGAAAGTGTTGTAAGACTACAGGGGAGCCGTAGCATTCACTAGTAGTCAGACAGTGTGGGAAGTGTTGTAAGACTGTGGGGTAGCCGTAGCATTCACAAGCGGTCAGATAGTATGGAAAGTGTTGTAAGACTGCGGGAGGTAGCCGTAGCATTCACAAGCGGTCAGATAGTATGGAAAGTGTTGTAAGACTGTGGGGGAGCCGTAGTATTCACAAGCGTCCAGATAGTGTGGAAAGTGCAGAAAGACTGCAAGGTAGTCGTGGTATTCACAGATTCGTTCAGATAACTTAGGCCAGGGTGGCCCAGTTCGCAATGTTGTGAGTAGTTCACAACATATTTGGAATCAGGAAACGGTAGGTCGTTGGAGACCGGTCATGATGTAGGACTACGGTTGTTATGGTAGCGTTCATCTTTTTGTGTCGGTTCAGTGGCGACAGGTGGTCAGCCTATCATGATCGGATGGATCAAGAGGATTGAAGGAGCCATGAGTGGCGGTATAGATAAGGCAGTTATTGTTGGACGAGGTATCCTTCGGAGGTCGCGTGGGGCGAATGCAAGGTTGCTTGTTGGCTCGACAACCGGGCAGGAATATGATATTTCGGATAGTGGCAAACAAGATTGGGATCCAAGGAAGTTAGGGTTGCTATGGAAAGAATCTAGGCAGTGGTATGGTATTCCGAGTACCGGCAGTGATTGGGATCCATATGTTGAGTAGTTGTTGACCGGGAGATGATAAGCCACTTGCAGTGGGATTAAATAATCTCAGAGTAATCGATTTGACTCTGTTGCGCAGCTTTCGTGTGAGTCTAACTGTTGCGGAGATGGATCCTCTACTCGAAGGATTATCTGGACTATCTGTTAAGTCGGGCTTTTGGCATCTGGACATGGTAAGTGAATTCATTCGGTTGGTAACACCGATCTAATCAGGACTGGAAATGGTCATTCGATTAGTTATTTGTGAAGGGAAACTATACGGTACGGTTCCAGGGTGGGAGGTCTGTAGAAGAGTCAGACCAATGTGAGGTCTCAGGATCTGGGGAGGCAGGAGTATTTCCTGCATGAGACGAAGGATTTACCCTTCGCCGAGATTAGAGAGAGTCTGGTTTGGATGGGTTCAATTGCCTTGGGGAGGCCATTGGACGATCGGGGTGACAGTTGTGTCCCTCGGGATGTCAGGTGTCGGTATTCATTGGGTTCTGAACGGGTTGTAGATTTGTGGAAAGAGTTGGATACTCAAGTTTTATCGAGGTCGAAATGCTCCCAAGGCTTCGCCTTAAAGAGCGACACCCCGATTCGGGAAGAAGGGCTGAAGGCCAGGTATAGTGATTCTGTCAGGATTTGGCCCTAATGGGCAAGGGGTGCATCATGTAGGATTGTGGTGGAAGCTCAGACTGATTCATAGTGCCTACTATGTTTCAGCCACAGAAGGTTTTGGACGACGACTCTACTGTGCTTCCTTATAGTCGATACTCAGGCAAAAGAGTGCATGAATCATGGGAGGAAGTTGGTGCTAGTTATCGAACAGAAAATGCAGGCCATGAGGAAGTAATGTAGCAAGATTAGTGAAGGTGCAGTGGGAAACATTAGTCGGGTCATAATAGGTAATGGAAAATGCGGGCGTGGCACGTGAGCAGTGGACGGAGGAGGAGATGAGGAAGCATTATCCAGACCCTGTGCATCAGCAGACTTCGACGACGAAGTCTAGTTCAAGTGGGGGAGATTTGTAACATTTGGTTTATGTGTTATTCAGTTTTCAATATTTTTAGACTTTTGGGCTGGAACTCGACAAGTTGGGAGCTCCAACTCGTCGAGTAGAGATCATTTTGGACGCAGAATGAAGGGTCTTGTCGACGAGTTAGAAGGCCCCAACTCGACTAGTAGACACTGGAAAGGAAAACCCTAATTTTTAGGGTTTGTACCCTATTTAGAGGCCTTAAGCCTCACTTGTATCCTCCCTTATCACCCCCTTTGTCCAGAGAGACCCTAAATCGTGTCTTATCTCCCATTTTGAGTGTGTGAGGGCTTAAGGAGTGCTTTTTTGGTGTTTATGTGAAGAAGCTTGAAGTGGTGGGTGCATAGCTGAAGGGAGAGGTTGTAGATCCAGTGCTTACTCTGTTGTGGCAACCATTTTAAGGTATAAAGTTAAAACCTTGACCTTCCATTGCTTAGATCTTCTTCTATGAAAGTTTATGGTCGTTATTAGCCTAGTTTGGTACCATTCTTGGTTTTGAGCATGATATGAAGATATGGCTTTAGATCTGGACATCTCAGGGCCTTTGGGGACTTAAAGTTGCCAACTTTATCAAGTCTTGGCCCTCCTTCATGCTCTAAGTCCCTTGAGAAGCTTTGATTAAGTGTTTTTAGCCTTTGATGCCTTGTATGGATGTAAAGTTAGCAACTTTACGTGGTATCTTAACCCTCGGGGGTTGGATCTGTAGTTTGGGGCTTTAGTTTCGACTGGAAGGACTGAATATGTGAATTCAAGGGAAAACTCAACGAGTTGCACCAAGAACTCGACGAGTTGGAGCCGATTTTCCCATTTTCGGTCGGCACTGAGAACACGACGAGTTGGATCAGGTTTTCTCGTTTTCGGTCCGCACCGAGAACCCGGCAAATTGGATCGGGTTTTTCCGTTTTCAGTCTGCACTGAGAACTCGACGAGTTGGTTAGGGTTTTCCCCAGTTTTCTGAATACTGAAGGAACTCGACGAGTTGGGCCAACATGGACTGTTGACCTTGACTGTTGACTTGCACTTTGACCTTTGACTTTGGGCAAGTTAGTCCCAAGGGGTGCTTGGAGTAAACCAAATTATAATGAAGGAGATTATGGGATTGGAGTAAGGCACGAAAGGGGTTGGGGCCCAATTTGGAAAATTGGGCCATTGATGGATTTATGGACATTATAGTGTTGGGATTTTGTTTTGGGCTTGGGCCTCAGTTTTGGATCATACTGGGCTGGGGGTAGAATGGTCATTTTACCCCATGTATGGATTAGGGATTATAGTATAGAACCCAATTGCTAATTGGGTATATCGATTGGTATTGATATCTCGGGAAGTCGGCGGGGCAGCAACTAAGGATGTCATTAGGGAAGCTTCTTCATTGGAGCTGAGTCTCCTCACCATACCAATGGGTCTAAGGCACCAAGGTTGGCCCATTCAGTTAGTTGTAGTGTTATTGTGGATTCACTACTGATATGTCTGATATGCATGTATATGTGGATGTGCTAGTATGTTATTGACTAGATATGTGAAGACCCCGGGAGGAGCCCGTGGCAGTTTGTTATTAGACCATGGGGGGATCCCATGGCATACCAGGTAAAGACCATGGGGGATACCATGGCAAATAGCTAACACCATGTGGGGGAGCCCATGACACATAGGTGTAAGACCCTGGAAGGAGTCCACGGCATCCTCATATGTTTATATATGTGTTATGTAGTAGGATAGTTATGTTCTGTGATATGTAGTATGCTTGTGACTCTGTGTCATTTACATGGAAGACCCCGGGGGAGCCCGTGGCAGTTGGATATCAGACCATGGGGAGAGCCCATGGCATTCCAGGTAAAGATCATGGGGGAGCCCATGGCACGAAGGGATAAGACCATGGGGGAGCCCACGACATCCTGGAGTAGGACCCTGGGAGGAGACCACGACATCCCTATACGTTTATATGCATGGCTTATGTGGATTGTGTAGCTGATATAGCTAATATGGCTTATATGATCGATATGGTTTATGTAGCTGATATAGCTAATATAGATTATATGGTTATGTGGATTTGTGTGGGTATGCTCTGCGGAACTTACTATGTAACATCCCAAGTTTTGTCATTTGTTGTCCTTGGGGATGGCAGGGTAAAGCCATGAAGAGCCTAAGGGCTAAATTGTAATTTTGGGGCCAGGAGGAGTACGTTGCGCATACATAAGGGTACGTTGAGCATAGTAGGGCGCGCCCTAGTACGTTGGGCGTACACTTGTGTACGCTGGGCGTACTCATAACAGAAGGAAACCCTAATATCTCGGGTTGGGGGCTATATAAACATCCTTATGGCTCATTTTCTCTCCTCCTTATCAGCCTCCATCTTCCAGAAACTCCCCCAAACCCTAGATCTTGTGTGTGAGAGTGAGTTGGTGGTATTTTGAGATCTTGAAGGTGAAGCCATTGCAGCAAATAGTTGAAGAAGGAGATTGGCTTGTAGATCTGAAGTTGTGTTGTGCCACAGAAGCTCCAGAAGGTAAAAAGCTTCAAACTTTATGCTTGTAGGTCATAGATCTAGCCTTTCTAACATTATGGAACCATTTCTTGTCCCCAAAACTTCAATATGGTGCATGGTACATTTTTGGACGAGATGAGCTGTCCTTTCAGACTCTTGAAGGGGTTTTTAGTGTTAAAAATGAGGTCCCAAGGGCTTAAGATGTCCCATGCATGTAGTAGGAAGGTCTTATTGGATTAAGACCTTAGATTAAGAGATTTCTGGACGTCCAAAGTGTTAAAGTTCGAGACTTTATGAGTCCTAGGCACATTTGGTCACTGGATCTGAGGTTTGGGCTTAAGTGCTTAAGCTATTAAGCACTTATTAGAGTTTTGGCAAAACTCACGTACGCCCTGCGTAAGGATCTGTACGCCCAACGTACTGGGTCAATGACACTGTTTTCCAGTCAACGCGAGACTCACGAACGCCCCTCATAGCCTTGGGGTACGCCCAGCGTACGCCTTCTGTGGGCTTTTGTGATTTGGGCTTCGGGTGTTGGGCTGTTCATGGACTAGTTGGGCTTGGGCCTTTGCTGGACTTTATGGATATGGTGTTTTGGGCCAAGTCTTGATAGTGGATCTTGGATTTGGGCCCATTTAGGAAGTTGGGCCCAATTTGGTAAATTGGGCCAATATTAGGCCTTACACATATGGACTTGTAGATCATGGATTGGTATTGGGCCTTGGCCCAAATGAGAGAAAAGGCAAACTGGACTAATATTATTTGTGGGATTCTTGGTCAAGATTAATATTCCTATTTTTGACTTATTGCTCGCTATTTTGGATAGCTCGGGATTTTTGGCGAGTCGATGAGTCGGGAGTTTGATTCTTCATTTCAGATCGACTTTGCAAGGTGAGTTATCCTCACTATATCAACAGGGTCTAAGACACCAAGGCCGGCCCTTTATCGGATTTGTATCCGGCTATTTGCTTGATATGTTTATTGATCGGTTGGATTTGCATCATGGTAGTTAGGATGGTATTATGCTAGTGACCTGGTTTAGGTCGGTATCCTGGTATATAGGATGATGTTATGTTAGTGACCGGTTAGGTCAGTATCCTGGTTATAGGATGGTTGTTGTGTTAGTGATCTGTTAGATCGGTATGATTATCTGTTATATATGCTAGCGTATGATATTTATGTGCACATGATTGTTTGATTGGTATGGGGGTTGGTTTGAGGCGGGTCCTGCTTCGTGTTGTAGGCCAACATACCCAGAGCGGACTGGATAGACTGCAGGCCCAGGAGGGTACACAGTCAGGCCGAAGGCCCGGTGAGCGGTCCGGATAGGCTGAAGGCCCCGAGAGGGTGGACCAGACGTGCCGAGGCTCGGAGAGTGGACCAGATAGACTGAAGGCCCGGTGCGGGCGGTCCAGTCATACTGTAGACTCAGAGAGTGGACCAGGTGGACTGAAGGCCCGGTGCGGGCGGACTAGTCACACTGTAGACTCGAGATGCATGGTTGTTATGTGTTTGTTATATGATATGTTATGGTTATATGAGGTTGGTATTTTGGGGGTAACTCACTAAGCTCTCGGGCTTACAGTTTCAGTTTATTGTTTCAGGTTCAGCAGATGACCGCGGGAAGGCGAAGGCGTGGCCGTACACTTCCTCGATTTATGATTGTGATTTCTGGGAATTCTGATGTTTAAACTATTTTGAAATTGACTCAAATTTTATGGATGTTACACACTAAGCTTCGTGCTTACAGTTTTGTTTATTGTTTCAGGTATCATCAGTTTGGAAAGGAAGGGCCCAGCTTGATCGCAGTGCACATACCCATGTTTTTTGCAATGAGTAATTTTGGGATGAATTATTATAAATGTTTTAATTAGCGATGTTTTGGAATGTTTGGAATAAATGATATCTATTTTTTTGACTATATTAAAAATGAAATTTTTACCTGTGATTTTGGGTCGTTACAGATGCATCATTAAACAAAACATGACCGCGCACAACCAGAAACAAGATATACAATTGATCACTCGTTCCAACCTGAAAGCACATCATTTTACACTCTCCAGGAGAAAACACAATGCTCCTCATGCCAACTATGTTCCTTCTTAATCGTGACCTTACCCAAAAGGTGACGGGCTGACGGATCGAATGAAACGAAAACCTCAACCGCTATTAGACACATTTTTCTAACAACTACAACAAGATCCCACCAATACGTAAAAAGACCAATAAAACTTTCCATTTCGGAAAGGATTCCAAAATTAACCAGAAATGTTGCCAAAACCCTAATCGAATCAATCCCAATGGCCAATACCAATATCCAAGGACGGCTGCCAACTCTAACCTACTAGGAAGAACAATTCCACAACCAAACGGTTGAGAGTATACATACACAGAGATTAAGATGTACATCTTACATAACTTGACGAAGGGTCAACACATCAATTGCACCCTTAGCTGATACAACTTGAAGTATTCAAATAACCTCAGCGAACTCTGAGGCCGATCATGTAATGCTTGTTTCAGGTACCATTTATCTTTCAAACATTTTAGGGCTTTGGACTGGGACTTGACGAGTTGGTGAGCTACGACTCGTCAAGTAGAGATTATTTTGGACGTGGAATGAAGAGGCTACTCGACGAGTTGGAGGGACCAAATCAACGAGTAAGAGCTGGGAAGGAAAACCCTAATTTTCAGGGATTTATACCCTATTTAAAGGACTTATGGCTCATTTGTAGCCTCCCTCATCGTCTTTACTGTCCAGAAAGAAACCCTAGCCACGTTTTAGTGTTTCTTTAGTGTGTGTGAGCTTTGGAGAGTGAATCTTGTGCTTTTTGGAAGGAAACTTGAAGATTGAAGAGATTGAAGTGAGGAGAAGGCTTCAAATCCGACATCTACTCTGTGTTAGCAACCTTTTTGAGGTAAAAAGCCCTTACCTTGGCTTTCCATTTCTTAGATCTTCCCTTATGCAAGAATATGGTCATTTCTAGTGAAAAATGGAGTCAATCTCGGGTTTGAGCTTGTCATGAGGACATGGTCTCAGATCTGGACTCCTCTAGGCTCCATAGTCATAAAGTTGTCGACTTTATCTAGTCTTGGCCCTTCTCCACACCCTAAACATCTTCTTAAGCTTAGTTTTGAGTGTTTTAGCCTCTTAAGGCCTTGCATGCACGTAAAGTTGGCAACTTTACGTGGTAACTACACCCTAGGGGGCTGGATCTATAGTTTGGAGCCTTGGATTCAACTGGAAAGGACTGGACATGAAAATGGCTAAAGGAACTCGACAAGTTGCTTAGCCAACTCGACAAGTTGGGCAGGGTTTACCCGTTTTCGGGTTTATGAGTGATCTCGGTGAGCTGATTAGGGTTTTCGGTCTCTTGACTCGAGTTTTTGGTCTAGAGTTTTCGGCCTAGAGTTTTTGGTCTCCTGGACACTAAAGGACCTGACGAGTTACTCAGGTAACTTGGCGAGTTGACTCGAGATTTCGGTTTATGGACATTGAATGAACTTAACGAGTTGCTTGATGCACTCGACGATTTGGGTCAACATGGACAGTTTACCTTGACTGTTGACCTTGACTGTTGACCGTGGTTGACCAAGTTCGACCTTGAGGGTACTTTTGGTATTTCGGGATGTTGGCAAAGCTAGTCACGTGATGATTGTAGACAGTTAAGTTGGAGCTGCGTGTTGGGACTTATCACAATTTATCAGTTCAACATTATTAAGAGGTGAGTCTCCTCACCATACCAATGGGTCTAAGGCACCAAGGCCGGTCCATTCTATGATATCTGGTACACTAGTTTATGTAGTGTTATGTTGTATGCTAGTTGGTTATATGCTAGGTGGTATGCTATTGTATATGTGTTATTTGCAGGAAAGACCATGGGGGGAGCCCATGGCGCTTGGATGTAAGACCATGTGGGGGGAGCACATGGCTTTTCAGGTAAAGACAATGGGGGATCCCATGGCACTTGGATGGCATACCATGTGGGGGAGCCCATGGCTTTCCAGCGAAAGACCATGGGGGGAGCCCATGCCACTTAGGTGTAAGACCATGTGGGGGAGCCTATGGCATCCTGGAGTAAGACCCTGGGAGGAGCCCACAACATCCTTATATGTTTGTATGCATGGCTTATGTGGTTTATGTAGCTTTTATAGCTAATATGGATTATGTGATTATGTGGATGGTGTGTGAGGTATCATCTGGGGAACTCACTAAGCCTTAGCTTATAGTTTGTTGATTTGTTTCAGGTACTTATGAGCCTAAGGGAAAGGGCAAGGATTGATGGCGCGGCATGCACTCTTCGGCATTTGATTTGATGGGACACTCTGATATTTGAAATAAAATGTTAAGGTTATGAATTTTGGAAACAATTTTCATTTGGATTTCATACTTTATGGAAATGTTTTGATTAGTTAAAATGAAAAGTTTATTTGGAAAATTGGGTCGTTACAAGATCAATAATTTTCCAACTCAACCAAAGATAACTAACACATATCATGGGCTAACCATGCTTCCTATTATTGATGCATAATTCGAGTGGTTCAACGCTTATCCATCCAGATCCATGGACCTACCAAAAAGGAACTAGTGACCACAACCATTTACTTACCCATCATTTCCTATTGCAAGGATAACACATTCATCCCTAAAGACATACACTTAACGACAACTTGCTTTGCAACCTCAATCTGTGCAAACCTTAAATTCTCCGCATCCATGGAATACTTCGACGAATCCTTGAGAACGCAACGAGAAACTTCCTAACCACAAACACTTTGATGGTAGCCCACTTCCTTTCTCCATGCATAAATAAACCCAAAATAAAAGCTAGCATACCTAAACTGCAGATTCTTCTGACCAATTGTGTTGAAATCATAAAAATTGGACCAACCAATGATCCTCCAAGCATAATACCCAGTTCTCCCCCACTTTGGGTTCGAACCATCATCAAATGACGTCTACAACATCAAAGCCTCAGACCATCTTAACTAGGCACATACTCAACTTGACTCTTAGAATGCATAACACAACATAAGATGATCCTTCGAACAATAACAAGGAAACTCTAAATCCTAGATGGAGACCTCGGAGACCTTCCACAGCATCACCAACTCAAACTTAGTGAAATCGATCATACTACCATTGGATTGACGAGGCACCTTACGAACTGACTTACACACAAAAAACTTGTATTTGGAGAATTGATCCACAACCTCATCCTCTTCTAGAAGCTCCAAGAATCCCTTAAAGATGCTCAAAATATATCTTAGATAAACTCTACATATCTGCAGAACTCTCTTACCCAAAATAGGAACAACCCGATGCCTTCTCGGATACACCTGATCTTCTCAAATATGCATTACATATTCCACTTGCGACATGGCCTTCATCTTGGCTATCGAACCACAAGAAAAATCGAGTCTCAAATATTCCCTTGCTGTGAAACAGCGATGATTTTATGTGAACCAGCCTTCACGTTCTTACAACAGAACTGATGATGTGAACACCATCTCCTTGCTTAACTATCGACTGACACACATCTGATCTATCCTCTCTCGAGCACGGGTGACAAGAAAAACACAACCCCGATGTAGAAAATGACATCTCTAGCCATCAGCTGACACAACGTCGAGCAAGGCCCTCGAGACTTTTCAATCTGCTAACTCACACAGACCTGCACCATTCAGACCCAAACTATCACGGACACTAAGACCCAATCAATTACCAGTCTCATTATGAACAATCATAGCTAACAAGCCGACAGCGAAGGAAACTAATATAATTAATGCTTGTGTTATACCATACTATCTACCCTCCACTAGCTCCTTAGAAACCTTTTCGACCCTTCCTGATCCCCATATAAATCATGTGCTTTCAGTAGTACGGGCCCATACTACCTTCCACACCTATGCGTACGTGTCCTAATAATTTTCTCGAAGTTCCTACGTTACCACATATGACCACTATCAACCGCAGAAACCCACGCCCCCATAGGAACACATTACTGCTATTCCTAGATTCTCCGTCTAGGATTCTTCTCACACATATTCACGCACTAGAATACTTTAACACTTTTTTAGGAACTCCACCACTGCTAGGTGTACCAGCACACCCATAAGGTTAGAATCCACCATAAACGGCCTAGATTACCATCTTAAATTTCCTCATACGCA